>NC_051853.1:13127721-13432897 GCF_905115235.1 Hermetia illucens | reverse complement strand
AAGACATTCTGGGAGCCATTATGTGGCTCGCGCCGCCAAACAAAACGTATTTGTTCTAATTTACAGACCACGTAATTAGGAGTTACGGTCGAATTTATATTGGACTTTTGGTAATTGAACATCCTGCATAATGTGACTATTATCGCCATGAATTATATACGAGGGAAACTTTTGAACATTCAATTATCCAAAATGTTTGTCTGCTCGACCAGCTTCCCAGGTAATACCATCGGGGAGGAGGGTCATCTCTTTTTCGGAATATGAGCCGTGGCTCACAAATAAATTGGCTGTTTCAGGTAATTGTCCTTAGATTGGAGTCGGCTGGGAGGGAGAGTAAAATCGCACTTCCCTGGGAACGTGGGAAATCCTTTTCCTTTAGTTAACATCCTCTAACTTCAATATTAACTAAATAGCAAAAGTTGAGAGGATTTTTCCATATTAGATCCTTCCACTCGTCAAGGACAACGTATGTTTTTTTGCTGTCCCCCCTCCCATCCATTATTCCTGTCCAAAACCTCATCAACTGGACTACTTACGTCCCCTACTGCCTTCTCTCCATAAGCATTCCAATGTGCAATTCAGCTGTACTTGTCCCATGTGTTTTCCTCCGAGTCCATTTAACTAGAAAGGATTAATTTCCAACCCCGTACAATAATATCTTAGCACTATAATGGTTTTGGGCATCTGTCTCGGAACAGAGCCGACAGTTTTAAAGCTAAGAGGGTCATTTAATCTGTTGGTCATCTTCATGAAAGGACACCTTGTCATAAGGGAAAATGTACCCATATAGCTTTCCTCCAGCCAGTTCACTCCTGTGTACAAGATGAAATCCTTACAAGATTCCGTTTCACACTTTAAACTTCCTGGAAACGTGAATCCTCAGCACATCCTCATAGGGATAGCCACAAAAACCATTCAAGTGAACCTTGAAACTATTCCATTTCAACTTAATTCACGAATAGTTGATTATTCCTGTCGGAACAAATGTAGGGTGGAGGAATTAGCGCAGCTGAGGCGGATAAACTTTCAACAATAGAAGGCAAGTTTAGGTATGATAAGGTCCTTTGTGAATTGCCAAAATATTCGCTTTGTGTACACTTTCACTAGCTTCACAGTGAAGTTCCGAAACCGCGAATCTTTTCTACTTGATGACGTTGGGTAGGTACGGAACTATGAAGTGCAGCGAAAGTTTTCACAGAGTAATTCTCCATGCATCACTAATTATCCTAGTTTTCCGAGTTTTGACTGAAGTGATGGTCGTATTGTCCTCATTTCGTTAAGGTTTTGTATAGAATAAATCTTTATGGAAATCAATTCAGTATCTGCCTTTGTACCCATCTGTTTGTATATTTATTTATTGCTTTCTTGCATATAGAGTTGAACAGTGGAACATATATGAGCAGGACCTTGTTTTTCGATCTATTAAATTTGGCCCTGTTACTAACTTTATGGTCCTCTTTTTTTTTTATGGATGGAGGTGGAAATCTTAGAAAGACGCTGTTGCGCCAGGTTGCAGCAGTGTGTGGGATTCGCACCCACTAAAACCACCCCCACTCTTCCGCCCTTCCCCGCGGGACCACCGTGAAGTATTACTTCGCGGGGGAAGCGCTGGTTCGCTATAACAGCTCGTCCATGTCACGTCTCCGTCGCGACGCCTTCCGAGCTCGATCCAACTCCAGGAGTTTTGTCTGCACCACGGCTACTGCCTCATTTACCGCCATGTAGCTTTCCTCCGACTTTAGCATCTCTTCCACCAGGTTCGAGGGTTCGATGTCCGCCCCTAAGATGCTGTTCAGCCTCCTTTTCTGCTGCAGAAATCTGGGACAATGGAACATAACGTTCTCTGGGTCCTCGGGTGTATCACCGCATTCAGGACAGTTGGGAGACTCGTCCAACTCGAAGCGATGCAAGTATTTCGTATAGCCACCGTGTCCCGTAAGGAACTGTGTCAGGTGGTAATTCAATTCTCCGTGCTTTCGGTTGACCCATTTCTCGATGCACGGGATCAATGTATGGGTCCACCTGCCCTTGTCGGAGTTATCCCATCGTTGTTGCCAGTTGCCACACAACTCTCTCCTGATGGCTTTTCGGAAATCCGCATTCACCTCGGCTGGATTTGCCTTCCGTTTTTCGTAGAGCCAATGTACCTCGCTCGCTAGAAGATCTATAGGGATCATTCCTGCGATGACACACACTGCCTCCGTCGACGCCGTCTTAAATGCGCTGCACACCCTTAGCGCAATTGTCCGGTATGCCGAACTTATCTTCCTCCGGTTGACAGCGTGGTTCAACGCTCCCGCCCAGACAGGGGCCGCGTATAGCAGGATCGACCTCACCACTCCCGCGATGAGTAGCCTGCGACTATACTTCGGCCCTCCCATGTGAGGCATCATCCTTGCAAGGGATGAGCTGGCATTTGCTGCCTTCTCTCGCGCATAATTCAAATGTCCCTTGAAACTCAACTTGCCATCGATCATCACCGCCAGGTATTTGACAACCGATTTTGAGACGACCTCACGATTAGCAACCCGGATGGTAACCGTGTTGTTTTTCCTACGGTTGGTAATGAGGACCGCTTCCGTCTTTTCGTCCGCCAGGTTCAGCTTGGCCATTCGTAACCATGACTTGATGGTATGAATGGCTTCATTTGCATAAAGCTCCACGTCCTCGGGATGCTTTGCAATTGCAACTACCGCCAGGTCGTCCGCAAAACCAATCAGCGTTGTCTCCTCCGGCACGCGAGGGCCAAGCACTCCGTCGTACATTATGTTCCACAGCAGCGGTCCCAGTACAGAACCTTGAGGCACACCTGCTGTCACAATGTACTCCTTCGGCTCGTAGTCCGTCTCGTACTAGAGAAGTCTGTCCGAAAAGTAACTCTCGATGAGCCGAGCCAAGTAGCTAGGAACACCCATTTTGGCCAAAACGCCCTTAATCCAGCCCCAGTTGGCTGATTTAAAAGCATTTTTGACATCCAGCGTCACCAGAGCACAGCATTTGCCCATGGCCATTGCATTTCGAGCCAATTCCACGACCTTTGTTACTGCATCGACCGTAGAACGGGCTCGCCGAAACCCATATTGCCGCTCCGAAAGACCACCGGCAAGCTCGATGAACGGGAGCAGCCTGTTGTAAATCACCCTCTCCAACATCTTCCCTATGGTGTCTAAAAGACAAATAGGGTGATATGAAGAGGGCACGCCGGGTGGTTTTCGGGGCTTCGGTAGCAAGACCAGCTTCTGCCTCTTCCACTGGTCGGGAAACACTCCTTCCGCTATGCACGATTCGAATGTGCTTGCGAACCACCTTGGTTTGGCCTTGACCGCCACCTTCAGAGCCCTGTTCGGAATTCCGTCCAATCCCGGAGCCTTGCTGTCCCCAATACGTCTGTAGATTTCCCAAAGTTCCTCTTCGGTAACATCAGGAATCGAAAAGACGTCCTGCTGAGCTGCCAGTTGGGGTTCTCTTTCGTCCTGCTCTTACTGCGGGAAAAGAGCTGTAATTATTTGCAACAAGAGCCGTGGGCACGTCACTTGAGGTGATTTTTGCCCGCGGATCTTCTTCATTACAACTTGGTAGGCTGTACCCCACGGATTCGTATTTGCCTCCATGCAGAGCTTCTGGTAGCATTCCCGCTTGCTTCTCCGAATGGCCTTCTTAAGGTTGCTTTGCAGATCCCTGTATTCCTCCTCACGCTCCTGGTGCTCCGGCCTTCCCCTTCTCCTGTGGGAAAGTCTCCTCGCTCGGAGACAAGAGGATCTCAAGGCAGCGATCTCCGTGTTCCACCAGTAGTTTGGCCTCTTGCCGTGGTGCAAACGTCGTCGTGGCATCGTAGCGTCGCATGCTTCGGTTACACGCTGAGACAGCTATGTGACCCTTGCCACCACTGTTCCATCCGAATCATGGGCTCCCTCCAATGCGGCTAGGAATGTCTCCTCGTCGAAAGCTCCGATAGACCAGCCAATCGCCTTAGCCTTTCCACCTCCAGAGCGTCGTTGACTGGTTCCCCGGTTCCCAATGCGGAGGAAGATGGCCTGGTGGTCACTGTGGGTGTAGTGCTAACTCACTTGCCAAGCCATCTCCCTCACCAGTGAAGTGCTAACAAATGTCAGGTCAACGATCGAACCCGACCCTCTTCCTCGAAAGGTGGGCACGCATCCAACGTTGGCCAGCACGATGTCCAGCTCCACAAATGACTCCAACAGAATTTGGCCTCTGGTGTTCGTCGATCGGCTTCCCCACTCCAGGGCCCACGCGTTGAAATCGCCCGCAATGATTTTAGGGCTGCGGTCTCTAGCGTCCAACACCAGACTGTCTAACATCTCCTCATATTGTGCTAAGATTGCTCTAGGAGGAGCGTAGCAGCTGTAAATATGGACACCGTTGACCTTCGCCCTTATAAAACCGGCTGCCGGGGGGCCATGACTTCCTGAATGGCCTGTCTTACGCACGCCCAGATTGCGGCGTTGCCAGACGCATCCACCGCCCAAGCGCACCACCGTGGTTTCTGTACGGCTCGCAAATAACCGCGATATCGACATTCGACTCTCGAATGGTTTGCGAGAGCAGGTCCTGAGCTGCCTCACAGTGATTGAGATTGATTTGTATCAATCTCATTTGCCTGTGCGGTTCAGCTCCCTCCTATATACCGGACATCTGCTGCTTCCCGCAACATGCCGGCCGTCCACGCCCTCTTTATGGTCTAGGATGCCCAATATAAACCACATTGTGGATTTGGCCTTACCGTTAAAACAGAACATATTATGTACATCTAAGATACCTACACGATAATGGCTCCACCCCTAAATAATCCTTAACAGGACATTTATCCAAGTTATTCATAAATATTCATGGGCTATAAATTTTAACAAAACCAAAATTTCTCGAAAAGAAGGTGGATAAAAAAGTGGTTAGATCTCCCATCAAGCCTGGTCTCAGGTGGCGCATTCTATTCAGACTCTTCATGACCAGCTGTTGGTATAAATCTATTGCGTGGTCCAAGATTGCTCTGTGAAGGATACCCAGAAGATAAAAACCAAATGAACAAGAAGGAGGAAACCTATGATTAGCAGGCTCTGACTCGCAGTACTAAACGCTTTTGGGAGTGGGCAAACTGGCTCTTCGCCGCCCATATTAGTTCAACCGCACCACAAATCATCTAAATCGAACTCTCGATCTAGTCCTCTCAAACATGCCACAACTGCTCCTTTCTCAATCGTCTCTTGCTCGTCCCTATGTTACTCCTATCCTGCTCTTGAGTTCGAGGTGCAACTACTGCCTCTCAACTGCCATACTATGTGCAAATCCTCTACGTTCAACTTTCGTTAGGGCAACTTTGAGGGTTTGAACTTAGCTCTGGCGTCAATTAACTGGGCTCCATTCTCTCACCATTAACCTAAGACTAAGCTTACCTCTCCTTTTATTCGATTCCATCCGACCTCCTTCCTAGTTACGTTCCTATCTCCCGCAAATCCCTGAGCTCCTACCCATCATGGTTCAGCACTGAAATCCTTAAAAAACTTCGCCTGAAGCAAGCTGCGAGGAAAAAGTTCTTATCCACCACAAACCGTGCATATTCTCACCATTTCAGAGCTCTGCGGACTTCAATTAAGTCTCTGATAGTTAAGTCTGGGAAGGATTATCTGGACACTATTCAAGTCTAATTGGGGCGTGGTAACCTGGAGCCTTTCTGATCTAACATCCGTAACGCCCACAATGCTTCCCAGTCCCGTCCCGTTTTCATCAAATTCTCTGGTTCCACTGCTCTTCTCAGCGATCATGTAATGGACTTTGCAGTTACTTCCCCCCTCTTCTTCCTCTCTCTCCCTTTTGAGTGCAATTTTCTCCGAATCTCTTGTCGTTTCCCTCCTTACTCCCTCTCTGGTGGAGTACCTGATTGCCAACCTTAACGTCGGATCTGGTTCCGATGGTCTTTCCAACCTCTTCCTGAAAAAAACCTCTAGGCTGTAACCGCTTTCACCCTCCTCTCTTTATTATTTCCAATAAGAGCCTCGAAGAGTGCTATTTTCCCAGCCTGTGAAAAAAAGAAGTCCTTACTTTTCCTATATACTAAGGTGGTGACCATACTCTTACTGAGATTTACCGCCTTATTTCGCTCCTCCCATCCTGTACGTCGGTGACCACCCACTTCGGCCACCTTATAGCTAAGGAGCAGCACGGCTTCATGAAACGTCGATCCACTTTTGGACTCCACCAATTTTGTGGCCAAATGCCTCAACTCTCGGCAGGAAGTCTACGTCATTTACACAGATTTTTCTAAGGCCTTCGATTCCGTCAACCATGAGATACTATTGGCCAAACTCACCTCTCTAAACATTCTTCCATCACTTATTACAGGGCTTTCCTCCTATCTGCACTTCTAGTCCTTTTCCCCCTCCTCTGGTGTGCTACAAGGATCCATTATAGGATCTCTTTTATTTTTATTCTCCCCATCCCGCTTCCCTGCAGCCAAATCTGGATAGTTTGGTCTATTGATGCACAGTTAATCGCTCCCACCCTTTTTCCTACTCTCTTGGTGATTGCTCCCTGTCCTATCGAAACTCTATCCTCAACCGGGGCGTAAACTTCGATGGTTAACTCCGTTTTGAAAGCCGTGCTTCCAAAATATCAGGTTTGATACTGCGTTCCTGTACTGATTTCGTCTCAGTCCAAACCTCCATAATGCTTTTTAACTCCCTCGTGAGAAGTCTCTTTGAATATTATTCTGTAATTTGGTTCCCCTTCCGTGATTGTAATTGTCTTGCCCTAGAGAAAACGCAGCGCAAATTCAGCCGCTCGCTCTTTTTCAAAATAAACCTGTCCGTGTTGACTATCCCGCCCGCTTCCGTACCTCTCGCCTCCCTTACCACCAACAACGTAGAATCTATGTGTTTACCAGGGGCTCAGTTTATTTTGAACGCTGTCGAATCTGTTTGCCGTGAATTCTGAATTGTGCTTGCTGGAGGTCGATTCGTGTCAATTACGAAATCAATGCACCTGTGATTCGAGAGCGTGATATTGTTTGATACCATTCATCCCGCGACGAGAGCCGCAATGTCGGAGGATGCCAGGCGGAGGTTTTGAGGTTATTCTGCGCACCTAATTGTTTCAGAACTTCAGGGCCATGATACTCCTCCTCCTAGAAGCTAGAGAACGCACTTTTTGAACGATGGCAGCTCATAGACCTTTTCATCGGCAAACATTTTATGGTATGCACCTTCTGACTCGAAGCATAAATTAATACCTTGAGAAGATGAAGCCCTTACAGCTAGGACTTTCCTTCTAAGTTGTTCGCATTGCTCAATATCGTAACTGGATGGATCGGTATCGTCATACATAGCCTTGGTTGCAAATGAAAATGTAGTAGTTTCTGGTCGAGCCCTCATTGCTGCCCTTTGAGATGATGAGTGGGGACTGTTAGAGAACTGTTGGTACTTCTGCTGGGACTTAGTCGCAGATGTCCCGGAAGATCCTTTCCTTTCAATTTCGGTACAACTGGGGATTATAGTTTTCCCGGAGCTGGTTTAACCGGAGATGGTTTGCTCGGGGTCGGAAGTTCTGACTAATCCGTGAACGAACGAGTACTAATTGGATTGATTTCCAATTAAATGAGAGGAGAATCTGAGTCTAGACTCAGAGCCCCCATCGACGAGCTCAGGTTTGCCCCTTTCTCAAGGTTGGATGATTGTCATAGCAGAAGTTTAATTTTTGTGTTTGTTCCCTATTTTGGAATTCTTGGTAATTCGCGGTCATGATCTTTGTTTTACCAGGGAAAGCAAGTTGATTCCGGCAGAGCCCCTTCTTTCCGAGACAAGGCTAGTTACGCTTTCGTTTAATGATTTGATAACCAGTTAGCTTCATGTGCCAGCTCTGGTTCCCAAGAGGATCTCACTGAGGCCCCTCACAGTATCTGGGGATAAGCCGAAATATACTATGTCTGCAAGTGGCACTTAACTATCAGCAACTTATGGCGAAAGAAATAAATACGTTTAAAAATGTGTACGGTTACCAGTGCAGACAACACAGAAGATATTGTTCATAGGGAAAATTTAAATTTGGCAGGTGTTCGATAGTCTATGAGAATGGACCTCACCAAAAAGGGAGGTGCTTCAAATGCCTCATATTCGTGCACTCCGTTTGATGGTACAGAAAGTTTGGAGAAAAGGACATTTTGCAAAGGAATGTAACAGACTGAGGGACAAGACATTTTACTGGAAGTTATCTGATCTTTCGAATGGGAGAGTGGAGAAACAAACGCAACGGAGTAGTTGCAGGTAGTTGCAGAAAATACTGGCTCGCAAAAATACTTGGTCTAGGTCAGTTGTAGATATGATCTTTATCAGCGCTAGTAGCGGGGACGAATCACGTCGACCTAACTTTGGATTCTGGTCGCCGTGGATGTTTGCATTATCCTTTGTTTTCTGCTGGACCTAGAATATAGTCTTATTGAAAACTGAGACTGCGTGGATGCTTTCACTACGGAGTACCTAGGAGATATACCTCTACAAGGATTTTCGAATATGGGGGAAACTGCTGGGCAGAAAACATGCATGCCTAAAATCGACAAGGGCAACTGATAAGTGTACAAGAGCTTTGGATAAGCAAACTTTCATGAAAGTGTGACTAGATGAGCCAGTCTTTGATTGATGGAAACTCCGAGACAGATGAATGACTTAATGGGGGGTAGATAGAACCGTAACAAAGAGAACACGTGTGTTTGGAAACCCACAGAGAAGAGGTATATGTAAGCCAGTGGAAATGCCCTTTCTCTCTGGCTTAAAGTTAGCCTGGGGATATAAATTATGATGATAGAGAAGAACGCGAGTGGCTCTACAAAGGATGGTGCTGATTGTAGATAGCCATGGTATTTTTCGGAAACAGCTTTTTTTTGGTAAGGGGGGTCTATAGTAGAGTAGCCCTAAGGACATGTCAATATTAAGATTTATCCAACGTAAGTAGGTAAAAGCACGCCAAGAATAGAAGAAAGAAGGATTGAATTACTTCTCATATATAATAGTTAGTTTTGTCTCGACTGATTGGTGGTGGATTTGGGAATTGTCTCTGGAGAAGCGAAGTCAAATATTATATAATTCGTGACGCAGACTACGGCTCAATAGAAGTTCACATACTTTCGGGAGTTGCAGTGCCGGCAATGGAGATGAACCCTAGTCCCTCTATTTTAAAACGAGACAGTATTATCGATTAGAAAGGAAAAAATCATTTTACAATAAACATCTTTTGATGTTTCAATTAAAATTTGTATTATGGTTGTATTCCCCTTGGGCGTGTATACCACATCAGCAACATCTATGCGTCATCATACACGGTTTGCTGAAATACATTTAAATTCCTTCCAGGAATTTCGAACTACCTTGCGTTCCCCCTCCACTGCTCTACGCCAAGTATTCCTGGCACGACCCATTCGTCTGCTATCTGGTAGGAGTTGGTTTCACTTCATGATATTGCCACCATTACTACTTTCATCTTCTGATAAGTTGATTCAATTCCGTGCGACCACCAAGTTCTTCGTTCGAAATTATATCAACTCAGCGTATCTCCTTAACACGTTTCAGACAAGTACTCAGAAAGGCTTAGAGCAGTTGCAGTGGTGGTTAACAGTCTGAAGCTGATGTTGGGGTTGAGATTTACTTCATTTCCAGAGTTTGAACAAGGTAGCGAAGGTGGATCTAACACTGTTAATGCATCACCGTCAGCAGAAACGGTGCTTCCTGGATATACAAATTTATAGATACAGATAGATCATCAGCTAAAGATTAATCATCAGGATCATCGTTCGGATCCATCAAACTGAGAACTTTGGTTTTGTTGGTGTTTATTTTTAGTCCAACTCTAGTTAGCTCGGATCTAATGGTCCATGACTCGGTAAGAAAGCAATCAGATTTCATCAGCGTAGTCGAGGTTATCATAGTCCATTGATCTCTTCTACGTCCTCTGAATAAGACAAGAACATCGCTGGTGACAAGATGCAACCCTGGTGGACTCTTCTTTGGATTTCAGCTCGCGACGATATACTTATGTAAATATCCGAACCATGTTTTTTTGTATCGTGTACTGTTTTTCTCGAATTGCAGTTATTCGTTCACTACTTGGATTGTAGTTAATGATGTTTTTGACAACTCTCCTATTAACGACCATGGATGCGCTGCATTTTCTTTGGTGGGGAAGCTTTCCACTTTGGAAAGTTGTGTGCATTCAGGGGTCAAATACCTAAAAGTTCGTTTCCTGGACTGCCATGATATTATCCTTCCACTTATCGACCTGGTCAGTAAGAGCTCTTATAATACCTGCCTCAAAGAAGCGGACATTCCACAGTTGTGCTCTCGTTCCAATACGAAGCTCATCATCGTTTTTCTAGACTGCTTGCTTTTCCACTCATGTTTAAAGGACCTCACTAAGAGATCCCAGCCCCCTATCCAAAAAAAAATAACTAATGGGTCCTTAAAATTAGGTGGGATCAGCTCGCAATGTGTTTTATAAATAGCTGCATTCCGGCATCTTTGGGTGAACATGTCCCCTATTTAAGACGTCAATACGAAAGTTCGTCCACTCCGCCTCAAAATTTTCGCGATGTTTGCGGAATTCGCGTATAATAGCAGGTATTTGTCGTTTGAAATTTTCCAAATTACCGAATGCAATGAATATGCTTATTTTAGTTTTTTCCGATGCGATTTCAGCACCGGTTTCAGAAGCCATAGAAACTGCGACACGAGAGCATCCTCTAAACCAGAATTCCTAGAGAAAACCTGCCTTGCTATGTGGTCGAATTTGTAAAGCAATTCGAGAAGGTTCCTTTGGATCCTTATGTTGTTTGGAGAGATATCAGGTGAACCAGTAAGTGTATGACAGAATTTGTGGTTAGAGGTTAGACCCCCGTTGACCCTCACTTTTCTAACTAACAAACCAATAGACTCATTAGGTAGGTATAACCAACGCCGCTGTTTGGTACGGATGCTAATTCATCATAAATCTTGAACTTTTGTTAAGAAGAGGATACAACGGAAGCTTTGTATCGAAGTTGTTTCCAAGAATATTATTCACCACAAGTTTCCAAACAAGGTACTTTTTTAAATTCTCACAATTATTTCATGCCATCGTTTATTATAGGTACTTCCTGAAGCCTGATGCGTAAAAGACGTTGATACTCCATTAACCTTGTGAAAATAATGGCAGACCGGCTTTTCACGGGTGAAAATCTTACGTACGGATGGCAGGTAATTTATGAGGTGCGAAGTACTAAACCGAAAACGTGCGCGATATTTATCTTCGCCAAGACCGCGTAACCTGAAGGGAATCTCATCACAATAAGTCCTGAGTATGCGACCGATTCTCCCTTCTCATTTGTGACATTCAACATTTCCTAATACATTTACTCCGCCATCGTGCCTCAAAAACGGCACCAGAGAAAAGTCAAGTCTTCATAGCATATTTCATTCGAATCCTGAAAACTGCGCCAACTTGAGCATTTTCCTCCTTTTCCGTTTTCTGTATTTTTTATTTTTCCGGGGACGTGATACGTCCTGTGCCGCGCTTGTTGTTGGGAACTCCAGTTCAAGATTTCGTTTGGGATTCAGCTCTGTCACGTATTCGAAATCTACGTACGTACAAAAGGAAACGGACCCAAAAGCTTCAAGCAGAGAAATGACTTAAGTGACACAATGTGGGGTAAAGTCTTGTTTTAAGATAACATCCAGTCAATCGGCGAGGAAATAAAATGTCAGCCAATAGCTGAGAAAAATTATTGCGAAAGGGCACGAAGTTCAGCGGTCAAACAAATTGACAGAAAATATTTTCAGAGGAAGGAAATAGGAGGGTGGTTTGGTGTATGTAACACGATGGGGCTTAAAGTGGCATTCGGGTTTTGAATCGACCTTTTAAAGTTATTGGACTTTTGTTATCTTTGGATATAGGCCTGTATCTAAATATTAGTAAAATCTGCCACATGCTCGTAGTTCTCATGCTTTAATATATGTACATATCATAGAGCAGAAAGAGCAGCAAATAGAGCTCGAAATTGAAAATCCTGGACATTTCATGGCGGTTTAAGATCCATAATATGGTGATAGCCTGGCATTGATCACCATCTCCCATTGGATGCAACAAGACCTTCGGAAACAAATATTTTGTGACCTTGTTAATCTAGAAAGACAGGACTAGGGCTTTTATTTATTCAATCAAAAAATAAAGAAAAACTCCAACTATATTAAAAGAGGGATGAAGACGGCTACGGTTTCGTACCAGGGTAGGGGCAACTCATCAGACACTGTATCACTTCTGCCCTAGGAGCAGCGTGAACGATGCGGCTCGAAGATGTTATACGCTCTCTTTTATAATTCGCAAAACACGACAAGGGGGCAAATTATATTCAACGTAAATTCGCCCACAGTTCAAACCAAAGCTTGGCGGGAGCTAGACACCTTTTTTAAGAACTGGGTAGTCCTAAGTCCGCATCCACTTGATGCCGGACCGGACCAAATGGAGTCGACCACAAAGAGTGGGACCAAGTTGCTCTCCATTTGGTCCGGTCCGGCATCAAGTGGCTACGGACTTAGGACTCCCCAATTCTTCAACTATATGTTGAGAGCATAACAAACATTTTTTACGAGTTACATAAGATAAAGTCAAAGGACCAAGTTGAAGTAACATGAGAGCTCTCTAAACTTCCCAAACATTTGCAGTTTGGATGCTATAGGCAGGAAGAATAAGGATAGGAGAATACATTTTTGAGACCGTTGACAATTTCTCCTATCTAGGGTAGAAAATCACAACCGATAACAGCTAGAATGATGAAATTCGCGCACGGTTGTTGTCAGCCAACAGAGCCTATTTCAGCTTACAAAAACTGTTCCACTCGAAACGTCTCACCATAGGGTCAAAGCTCTTACTGTACAAGACTATGATCTTGCTAGTCCTCGTGTATTCCTCGGAAACTTGTGTTCTTAGCAAGAAAAATTGCAAACTCTTGGCCGCGCTCGAGAGAAGAATCCTCCGAAGAATTTTTGGCCCCCTACATGAGGATGGACGATTCCATAGCCTACACAATGACGAAATCTATGAGCGATACCATGACCGTCCGGTTGTGGATAAAATCCGGCTTAATAGGTTACGGTGGGCGGGTCACTTAATCCGTATCGATGAAGATGATCCCACCCGGAAAGTCTATGCCTAAGATGGAGCGATGGCGTGGACCAGGACGCCAGACAGCTTTTAGGGATATCGAATTGGTGGACCTCGGCGCAAAACCGGGATGTCTGGAGTTCCTTATTAAGGCAGGCCTAGACCGGATACCGGTTGTTGCGCCGTTGATGATGATGATGATGATCGTCATTTCTAAGGTTATGAGTGAAACAAATGATGATGGTATAAATGATTAATACCAGACTACTCTCTGTTTGTCTGCCTGTCTGACCTTCTGTCCTTTATGTCGGTAAGGACGTGGAAATATTCAAAAGACTTTAGCCTGGACACCCCAAAGTGTGGGATTTGTACCCATTAAAACTACTCCCGACTCGCCCCCTGTCCCGTGGAACCACCATAAGATATTACATAACGGGATGGAGTAGTTAGTTTAGTTTAGTAGGGGAGAGCCAACTCCAAGCACTCAGACCTTTGCTAGGCCCATTGTATTATCCCCGGCGATCGCCTATTCATAGGCCTCTCGCCGACGACGTTCGCAGGCTTTCGCGAATTTGAGAACATTCTCCAGAGACAGAGAATGCTTAGACTTTTCGCTGAAGAAGACCGTACCAGGGTATCTTCCGCTGGGGTTTGAGGAGGCCAGGCAGCTACATACGAAGTGCAGGGCCGTCTCTTCTTTCTCCTCGCATTGGCTGCATTTGGCCAAGACCAGCAATCTGGTGATTTTTTCCATGTGGTACTTCTAGGGGCACTGTCCTTTCTAGTGTGACATGACCACTTTTTCAGGGACAACAAAAATGCCGCTCTAGCGACCCCGGGTTCCTTCACGAGGATTTTCACCGGCCGATAGTGGTTCAAATTTTTCTATTCGGCTGCGTCCCCCCTCAAAGTGAACTTGACAGTGGATGGCCGGATGCCAAAACCTGGTTCTGGCCCCACCATTGTCCATTGAGAAGCTTGGCGAGCCAGTCTGTCAACTTCCTCAATACCAGCGATGTTGAATGCCCTGGTACCCACATCGGAACGTTTCGTTCAGTCGGCCAAGTTTTAGCAACACTTGATGACAACTCCACACCAACTGGCTTGATATGTCGTTGCTGTTCAGCGCTGATAATTCTGACCGACCATCTGAATAATTCGAATGTTGTGATACCTCCATTTTTTGCCGAAAACATTCTTCCGCTACCAACAAAATGGCATATATCTTCGCCTGGAATATGGTACTTATTTTTCCAACAGGTCGAGCCAGTCAAATAATAAGATTTCCCAAGAACACACCTGCACTCGATCCGTTTTCCATAACTGATTCATCCGTGAAGATTATCAAGTCTGTAATTCAAAAGACTCATGACAATTTATGGACCATTCTTCGCTGGATGGATTAGGTCTTTTCGAAGACGAATCTGAATACAATATGATCCGCCGGTATGAGAGCCACCTGATATTTGCCGAAAAATTTCCAGATGGACGCAGGATCCGCCTTTTCAAGCCCCAATAGCCTCTAGCCTACATCCATCATAAGCTGTTTTCCATTTCACCTCCACATAAATTGGGAGTAAATTTAGAATAGCGCCGACCGTGGCACTCGAGTCGGCGTACTACTCATTGCTTCAGTAATACTAAGGCAACCGATTCTCTGCATCTTCGTCAGTAACTTCTTGTTGTTAGCAAAGTTCAGTCTCGGCCACCACACGATGGACACATACATCAAAATTGGTTTTACTATCGATTTATACATCCAATGAATCCGTTTTGGTGAAAGTTCCCAGGTCTTACCTATCGCAGTAGTACAGCACCAAAACAATCTGTAGGATTTGTGGTATTCTGCCAGGATATGATGCTTTTACATTAACTGGGAGTCGAGGTGTACTCCTAAATATTTGACTGTTTGTACCAGTTGGATGTCCGCCCCTGCTAAAGTGGCTGGGGTGTAGCCGCCCCATTTGACATTTCTCGTGAGCACAACTAGTCTAGTCTTCCTAGCTTTCACCGTAAGTCCATTATGAAGGCATCAACTATGGATTATATGCAGTGTTACACTGAGGCGGTCACTTACTGTTGCGCAAACTTGCCCAGAAATTATATGGCTAAATCGTCCGAAAATGCTTGTGCGAAAACCTTTGTGTCCTCCAGGAGCTAAAGCAAGGTGTCGATTACCAGGTGCCATAACAGAGGAGAGAGAACCCATCTCCGTGGGGAACCCTAAGAAATCCTGCCTCAATACACTTCAGTCGCCGCTTTACAATGCTGCAAATTTATCTGAGAGATATAGCACCTCATCTATGGCTCAGATGAAGATGCCGTGGGCTGCACGTCCCCTTCCATGGTTTTAGGAACCCGCACTTGTAATGTGACGGTCCCAACCCCTTAGTAGAGCCGATAGCCCATTTGCTTCCGAACCTTCTTTATATCCGATTCAGGATAGCATCCCTACCTAATAGCATCCAAGTGGAGGTGTTGGAGTTATTCTGGACTGCAAGTTCGAGGATCTCCAGTCGCGCATCCTCCCACACATTGTTGAAGGAGGAGCAATACTGTGTGAGCCACTCGTTCGTGGTTTCGTCGGTAAAGTTTATCCGTAACATTTTACGGTATATAACAACTGACTCTTTACACCTAGGAGAAGCTTCCTCCCAAGCTGCTCACCCTGCTCTGTATCGTGACTGGAAGGATTGTTGTAATTATACAAGACCCATCCATCGGTCTCGACAGCCTTGGCTGGAAATGAAGACTTGCCCGTTGCTGGCTGAACCTTAATCTGAGTCTACTCTCAGGTTCTCCATTGAAGAGTTCAGAGTTGTCCCTTCGCTCATCATGATCAAAGTGTTGTTCATTTCTTTTGTTTTTTAAGTTTTTAGTTTCTTCATAGTTGGCAACTATTGCCCTGGCTGAGCCCCTTTTTGCTGAGGCAAGGCTAGTTGAAACTGGGACCGCTCATCCCTCGGCACGGTAGTTACACCTTGGCTTGAGGTTTTGATGACCGCTTCTCTTCCGGGAGAATCCCCCATTCTGAGCTCCATAACCACGGGAAGGTAGGTAATCGTCAAGGTAGACGGGGCGAAGTAAGCTCACTTTACCTGTTTTTCCTATCCCTTCTATATGCGAGGATCATAACCGCGCCTTCCTTACCTCTCGCTTTTCGCAGTTTGCCTTGGATTGAAGCGTTCATTAAGTTGACCCCATCCCAATTTTCCTGCGATACTAGTATTCACCTCACCGTATTTTCCAGCATCAGCCCTTCACCTAAAGTTTCCTCTAGGGTTCTCCTCTCATCCCTGAATCTCGTACAGTGAAAGAATACGTGCTCTGGGTTTTCAGATTTTTGGACAAGTGTTCACTTGAATCTATAGAGATACTGGCAATACCCAAAATGCCCCAGCTGAAACTGGGTGAGATAATTAATCTCCCCATGTTGCCCCCGACGAAATAAATAAGATTGACTAGGCTGACCCAGACCAATGGACGAGGCCAGATAAAAGCAGCAGGGTCACTTTCGAGACCATTCGACAATCACACGGTCTAGGACAAGGGGATGCCCTATCATGCGTCCGCTTTAATCTGACCCTGGAAAGAGTGATCCGTGATGGTGAGGTAAATGAGGGGGGGTACGATCCTCTTTGAGTCCACCAAACTTGGGTTCTTAGCAAGAAAAATTACGAACTCTTAGGCGCGTTCGAGAGAAGAATCTCCGAAGAGTTTTTAGCCCCCTAAATGAGGATGGACAATTCCCTAGCCTACATAACGGAGAAATCTATGAGCGATACCATGACCGTCTGGTTATGGATAAAATCCGGCTCAATAGGTTGCGGTGGGCGGGTCACTTAATTCATATGGATGAGGATGATCCAGCCCGAAATTTCATCCGAGTTTATGGAGATTAAAGAAGAATTCCGACTTGAACATTACACAAAGTGCCGCATATGAAGCACCCCACGAGATTGTTCTGGACATTATTATAATAGTTTCGCTCTTTTTATTGTAAAGGAATTCATCTATTAAAAAGATAAAAAAATCCGCCCTTTAAAGTTCTCTTCATCTGAAATAACTGACTTGGCGTTCAATCAATCAATCGAGTCATAAATTTTTAACGCCGTAATCGATTTAGACTTATTGGAACTAGACGTCTTTACATTTATATTAAATGAAGAAATGTCTCTGCGGGACTTTGCTCCACAAATTAAGTTTCCATCATGGAAGGAAGACACTATTCGATGGGGAGAAGTCTACACGATTACATAGAAGGAACCAAAAATATTTAATAATGCCATAAATATCTGAAACGTATGAGCATCAGAAAAGGTTGGTATGACCATCTTACGGGCCACTCAGACGAAAAGATTATTGTAATAGTTATTTTTACCTTGGAAATGACGAAAGATAGTTAAGTTGCCGTTGTCGAAAAGTATATGAAAATCGTAAGACGAATAACACATAATCCTCCAAGAAAGGATATTATTGAAATATGCGATTCTACTGGAACACTTTACCTGGTTCAGGGTTTTGTTTAATACATACATAGCTGCAAACTTTAAGAAGCTTACAAATTCTCCTGCAGATTTATTCAAACCCCGCTTTAGCAGATATTCATGCACAGGATAGATACCGATATGCTCAATTAAGGTTACCTTAGTAATAACCAATGAGTGTCCACCAATGTTTTCACTTCTTTACTCCATAATACTTGACATGTGACAGCTAGATTTTCTGACCCGTGTGGAGTGGAGATGCTAGAACTCTCATCAGACGCATCCATCCGTGCTGGTAAGGAAACCCTGAGGGTGGTAACGTGAATATGCTTATGCGAAGGTCGGGTAGGAATGAGTAATGTATCCTCTCGTGTATAAAAATTGGTTATGGAGAAGATCCCCACTCCCTTCCCCAAAAATAACCCAGATATAGGCGAGGAAGCAATATTATTAGCGTGTAGGCAGAAGGACTGTATACGTTTCCCAGTGCATTCTTCGAAATGTTATGATGAAGAAAAATCATTGCACACAATCAACCTCGACGGTAATTGCGGTAGAAAAATTTCGCGCATAAGGTCTGGTGTTAGCGCCGTGTATGTGATGCAGTGCATTGGTGTGCTCCCACGTAGTTTCAATCACATTTCGAGCAATGCACATAGGATGGGGAAACACGGACAAGAAAACCATCTACACACCCATGCATTAACCATATGGTTCCCGGTCCGGTAAGATACCTCTCCCTTGCGAAGGAAACACAGTGATATTCCGTCCCTCTTTGCCAGTGGATTCCCTCCTCCTGTATAGTCTTCTTGGGTGTAGAGTTTCGAAAATCCGATACTAGCAGTTTCATGAAAGGGCAAGTGGTTTCACTGCCGTCTAGCATTACTTAGCTCCATTAATCGAAAGTTACCTCCACAGAGGCTTCCGCGGCATTGAGCAGGCAGCAGGCCCAAAAGAGTGAATTATGACTACAGATATTCCTTAAGGCTCCGTATTGAGGCAATTGCTGTGAAACATTATGTACGTTGGAGCGCTAGACCTCCACGCACTGAAGAAGGAAACGTTCATGACAATACTATCAATATACGTATTGGCAATTCCATAATCTTCTAATCATAATATTGGCACAGACTGCTTACCAAAGGTTGGTGAAATCCATCCTACTAATTATGTGCCACCCCCATCTGGTATGATGCCCAGTAGGACGAATTTGGCATTGCAGAAAATTGCACTGAGAGTGCATTTCGAAGAGTACTGAGTGATTTAGTGGGTCCAGGAATGATCCTTATCAATTTTCAAGCGAATGAGAGGCATTGTCTTTATACGAGAAAGAAGGCGGATCCTTCGGAATGAATGCGGATTTCCGAGAAGAATCTGACGACACAGAGCACATTATCCCTTGTTCGAAGCTCATGGAGTGGCGAAACAAGTTGAACGGCCCCAACATACATATCCAAACTCATAATCTAATTTTTTTTTTATTGGTGGAGGTAGAAATCTCGAAAAGACGCACTGTGTGGGATTCTCACCCACTAAAACCACCCCCACTTCTTCGTCAATATCCCCGCGGGAATACCGTGAATTACTACTTCGCGAGGAGGGCTTTGGTTTACACCAGTGCAACTAAGTCACTGTCTTACACTACATTGTCCGTCGCGCTTTCCCGACTCGTTCCATTTTCCGCAACTTTTCCTGTATCGCAGTTATTGTTGCTTTTATCGTACTCCACTTTGTTGCGGAACTCAGTATCTTCTCCATGAAATTATGGGGTCCGATAACTGCGTCGTTTAACCTCCGTCTTTCATTCACAAATCTTGGACAAAGGGTCATAACATGGTCCAGGTCCCATGCGGCGCATTCCGGACAGTCTGGGGACTCATCCAATCCGAACCGATGCAACGTACATCCAACGTGTTCCGTAAGAAGCTCTGTTAGGTTCAATTCTCCATGTTTGCGCTCGACCTATCTCTCAATACAGGAGGATTCGAATTCGGATGAACCATGCGGATCTGATTTTAGCTGCCGACCCTAGGGCTTTGTTCTGAATCTCATGCAATCCCAGAGCATTAATATCCCCCATTCATCCACAGATCTACCGTAGTTCAGCAACCCCTGGGATTATGAAGACGTCGTTGCATCCTTGGTTAAGGTCCACTTTCCTTCTGTTTTCGGAAAAGGATTGCTATTCTTTTGAACAAAAGTCGTAGGCACGTCACCTGGGGTGACTTTGATTCATGAATCTTATTCATTTTAACCTTGTAAGCAGCGCCCCACCGGTTCGTATTTGCTTCAAGGCACAACTGCTTGTAGCAATTGCGCTTACTTCTCCGACTGCTGATGTTCTGGCTTCCGTCTGGTCCTTTGGAAAAGCCTCCTCGCTCGCAAACACGATGCTCTCAACAGCGTGACTTCTTGATTTCACCAGTAGTTTTGTTTCCAACTGTAGTGGAACTTCCGTCGCGACGTTGTAGAGTCACATATCTCAGTTACCTGGTGACAAAACTGGCTCATGGTAGTAACCTCCTCCTGAAGCCGCCAGGAATATCTGTTCCTTAAAAGCTCCGAAAGACCACCCAGATATCCTGATTTTTTCACTCCTGTTGGCTCACTCGACCGTCGCCCTTTCGGTTCCTAATGTCGAAAAAGATGATCTGATGGTCTGTGTGGGTGTAGTGTTCACTTACCATCCCTTTCGCTAACGAGGTATAATCTCGGAAAGTGGGCACGCATTCAACCTTGGCTTGATGTCGAGCTCCGCGAAGGTTTCAAGCAAGATTTGGCCCCTGGTGTTTGTTACTCGACTTCCCCAGTCTAAGCCAATTACCGGTAATGATTTCGGAGCTGCGGTCCTTAGCATCATATTGCACTATTGTTGCACTTGCAAAAGCAAAACAGCTGTAGATGTGGACGCCGTTGACTTTCGCCCTTACAAAGCCGGCTATTGGGAATGCCATTGTTTCTTAAATGACTTGCCGTCCACATGCCCATATCGCCGTGTTTTTCGATGAGTCTTTCACCCACGTAGCTCCAACGTAATTTCGATAAGGTTCACATATTACCGCCACGTCCACATTCGACTCCCGAATAGTTTGCAAGAGCAAGTCTTGAGGTGCCTCACAATGGTTGAGGTTGATTTGTAACAACCTCATTTGACGCTCCGATTCAGCTTCCTCCTATATGCCGGGCACCTGCCACTGCCCGCAACGTGCCGGTCGTCTACCCCCTTTTTCCCTTTGTTCAACATGAATCGTGGATCTCCCGTACAGTCTTTGATAAGGTGGTCCTCTTCTCCACACTTCCTGCACCTTCTTGACCTATCATGCTCACTAGTACATGCTACCGCAAATGACAGAAATCGAGGCATTTGAAGCATCACTTAAGAGATACTTGCGCCTTAAGTCGGCACACGATCCAAACTATTCTTAGCTTGCTCGTAGTAATCAGTTTAATCCCTGATTCCACCGGCTAATAAAAGCGGTATGTGTACCTCCATATACCTTCTTCATCATTTTGATGGCACCTTCTTTTATTTCGCTAAGGTTGAAATGTTCCCTTAGCGCAGCACAGATATCCTCTCGTTATGTGACCTCGTTTAGGCCTTTGCACTCGATCACTATCTGTTGCTTTCAAGCTTTCACGTTTGCTTGCTCACCTAGCATCTTTTCAACTTGACCCCGAAAGCTGTCTTCTCGCTGGATTTGTTTATCTCCAGCATCAGATCTCCCTGTTGCGCACGCCTGATACGACTCACACTGCCGCTTAAGTCTGTTAATTTCGGATCATCTTTGACTTTCCGAAGGATATCGGCGTAGGACATATCTTATTTCTTAGAAATGATGATTATCTCTGGACGGATCTCTTATTTCTCCTTCTGCTGCTTTTTGCAGTCCATCTCTGTCCATCCTTCGGGTTTACGAGCTGCACGCTCTTCCCCTTTTTTCAAAATTGGGGCGGTTCTCGAAACTTTCTCTGGCGCAGCTTTCTTCGGTGAAGAGGCCTTTGTCTTTCTGGCCGCTTGTTGGATACCATTACTTACTTATTCCATCCCTACTCCGTTTGCCCGCGTTCTCACATATCTTATGTTGGTTCCCGTTGGGGAGTTCCGTCCCCACGTACTCGAGGAGGGCGATCAGACCCGAGCCTGCAAGGGACTCATCTGAAGTGGCTCCACCACGAAGCCTCACCGGAGGTTATCTGGTACCATGGGAACCGGAATGGCCCTCTGAGAGCGTATGCTCCAGGAGAATTCCTGGAGGATGTGTTCTCGGCCCGGTTATTTGCGGTTGGCGCCCTAGTGAGAGTTTCATGGTGATTGTGGTTATGCCTACATCGCGGGTAGAGCTCCTCGGAGCTCGAGCGTGGAGTTGCGCTGTACATCTCGGATGCCGTACTCCTTAGTTGCGGCAGAGGTGTTAGATAGGCCTCGCATCTACTGGTATGAATGCTGAGCCTGCACTCAATATAAACCAGGACCGCTGTGCTTGCATGGCAGGGTTCTGATTGTGGTCCCAAAATCAGTCCATGTCCGAAGAGGACCATGGGATTATGCCTTCACGGCAGGTACTCACGTTAAACCCCCAGGGCTTTCATATCTTATGTTGAGGAGGTGACACCTGCGTCTTCCGCGTGACTTTGCCAGGCAAAAATACTTGCAGCCATATAAGGACTGCCTAAAGAAGTACAAGTCGGCCATCAGGTCCGCCAAGAGGCGGTCTTGGCTAGACTATTGTCAGAGCATTGAAAGCACTAGTGAATCCGCCAGGCTCAATAAGATTCTGTCCAAGGAACATAAGAGTCCATCCTTCCTTAAAAAGTCGGAAGGCTCCTGGACGGAATCTTCTAGTGAAACCTTGGAACTGCTGGTGCAAACGCACTTTCCCTCCAGCGAGGAGGACTGTGAGTCAGAACCTCGCTTGGAGGGTTTGCGGCAACCCCAGCTGTGCGAGACTATCAAATCGGTAATTACCGGGGATAGAATCGGCTGGGCTATAAACAGCTTCTCCGTATACAAATCTCCAGGCCCAGATGGCATAATGCCAGTCATGCTACAGAAGCAGCAGGAAAGGGTTATGCCATGGCTTGTTGAGATTTACCGGAGCTGCATCACTTTAGGATACGTACCGCAGTCCTGGAGGCGCGCACGGGTGGTTTTCATACCGAAAGCGGGCAGGCGAGGTCATGAGTCCGCGAAGGACTTTCGGCCAATCACCTGACCTCTTTCGTGCTGAAGACCCTAGAACGCGTCCTGGACATTCGCTTAAGGACGATTATGGAGAGAACGCCTTTCTCTAAGTCCCAGCATGCCTACCTCAAAGGAAAATCCACAGAAACCGCCCTCCACGAGGTAATTGGCACGGTTGAACGGTCGCTGCAGTACAAGCAGTATACCCTTGCTGCCTTCTTGGATATAGAAGGAGCTTTCAACAACGTCAGTACCAACGCCATCAAGGAAGCCTTGACCGGTATTGGATTGGAGGGGTATCTCACGCATTGGATTATATCCATGCTGAGTACCAGGATAATCCAGTCCGATTTGGGAGGCAACCGCTTGACCAGAGCAGTGAACAGAGGCACGCCCCAGGGCGGTGCTATCTCACCGGTGCTCTGGTTAATAGTAATGGACAAAATTTTACGTACATTGGACAGCAGCGGGGTGAAGGTAGTGGCGTATGCCGACGACTTGGTGATATTAGTATCAGGGATGTTTCTGCCCATTATGAGCGACATCATGGAAGGAGCGTTGCGAAAGGTGTGCCTGTGGGCCGCAAGATGCGGACTCAGCATAAACCCAACCAAAACGCAACTGATGCTATTCACTACCAAGACAAGGATACCTGAATTCCATCTACCACGGCTGAATGAACAAAGATTGGTTCTTTCCTCTAATGTAAAGTATCTGGGTGTAATCCTGGATCCTAAGCTAAATTGGAGGTTGAACATAGAACTGAGGGTTAAGAAGGCCTGTATAGCCTTCTATGCCTGTAAGAGAACCTTTGTGAAGAAATGGGGTCTCCGGCCGAGGATGGTTCTCTGGATGTACACCGCTGTAGTGCGTCCGATCCTGACGTACGAATCTATTGTATGGTGGCAGGCTTTGAAGAAGAAATACAATAGAACGAAGCTTAATATGATTCAGAGAACCGCGTGTGCAGGTGCTACGGGGGCTCTGCAGTCTTGCTCGGCAGATGCTCTCAATGTACTCCTGCATCTCCTCCCCCTAGACCTCCACATCAAATATGTTGCAGCGTGCAGTGCCGTCAGACTGCGTGAGTCCGGATGCTGGGCAGCGAAGTCCTACGGCCACAGCAATATTCTAGATGAAATACCTCGAGAAATCTGGGCATCCCCCACGGACTATGTCACACGCAAGCTGAACTTCACGAGAAACTTTGCTGTGGACCTTCCAACCAGGGCAAAGTGGAAAACCGGCGGCGTGTTGCAAGACTATGACACGGTATTCTTTACGGACGGATCAAAGATGGCCTATGGAGTCGGCGCGGGGGTTTTCTCGAATACACACGGTGTATCCAAGTCGTATGGTCTCCCAGGTGTCACCAGTGTATTCCAGGCGGAAGTACTGGCGATATTGGAAGTCTGTCGATGGCTGGAGCGTGATTCGAGCCCCAAGCGTAACATAGCCATTCTGACCGACAGCCAAGCGGCCATCAAGGCCTTGTACTCAACGACGACATCTTCCCGGTTGGTGGGGCAGTGCACAGACACGCTCAACCATCTGGGCGGCACGCTCAAGATCACTCTCCTCTGGGTTCCCGGGCATAGGAACATAGAGGGGAATGAGCGGGCTGACGGATTGGCCAGGCAAGGCTCTGCTCTTGGCAGCCCCTCGGGGAATACAGTCGGTGTTCCGCTGGCGGCTGTCGGGGGCCGAGTCTACTCGCACTACGTAGCAGCCGCGGGCCTGAGATGGCGAAGGCTTACAAGGTGTGCCAAATCAAGGAGAATTTGGCCCGCTTACGAGAGCTCCTGTGCCAGACGCGTGCAAATGCATTCAAGATTACGGCGGTCCGCACGGGGCACTGGCCCATAGGGGACCATGCCGCTAGGCTCGGCTTACCCCACAACTCGCATTGCCGAAGCTGCGGAGAAGGAAGGGAAACCCTCATGCACTTTCTCTGCGATTGCTCAGCTCTGGCTCGAGTCAGGCTGCGGACACTGGGTAAACCATTCTTTGGGGACCTCAGTGAGATTTCTAGTTGCAGGGTCGGAGAGCTGCTTTCCTTCGTGAATGCTACGGGCTGGCTCTGAAGATCCGAGCCAGTTGGATTCTGCTTCCCTGTTCCTATAACAACAGTCACGGTCTTAGGAGTTTGTGGCATCAAAACGGCGCACCAATGCGCTAATTGTGCTCCTCGGAGCGGCCACTGATACCTACCTACCTACCTACCTTGCCACATGACGCTTGGGCATATTTCTCCTCCACGGCCCTAATATAGCACAACTTAATGCCACGTATCAGAGTCCTGATATTTTGGCGGATATTCCGTCTCTCTTTAATGAACTCACAGAGTTCATTTATGCGTTCCCCAATGAAACAAACGCTGTTGCAGTTTGCTGCCTTCCACGGTCGCATTTTACAGCATAGATAATTTTTTCAGTCCGGGGGCTTTACATATTTGGTTCCGAGTCCCGCGACGAATCTCGACTCCCTAGGGGTAATGTTGCCCTCAGCTTTTGCGAAAGGGAACCGGTAGAGATCTCATTTCCACTCCACAAAGATCTTTTATCACATTAGATATCAAACTAGCCAAGTTTTCCACTGAGGCACTGCGGTCGTTGGATATCGACGGCCGGGAGCCTGCTTGCCCACTCCTGAAAGCCGCCGGTACTGGGGGGTTTCCAAAGCCTTGCACCGTAAAAAAACTACCTTTTTCGACCTCCACATTTAGTTTGATTTTTGGGTATCGTTCCCATAGCCAATTTTTATCCACAGGTGGGCGTTCCCTTATCCGCACGATGGAACGCTCCTGATGGGATATTTGGCAACTCCACACAGGCTTATAATCTGAAAGAGAAAATACTAAGACCAGAGTTAAATTCGATACCAGGGAAACCCATCGGAAAGCATCTTGAAATTGTGACCTAAATATGGTAGTGTTGACCAGAGCTCTCCCAGCAACGAAATACTTTATGGTTGTACCGCGGGTATATAAGCAGAAGAGTGAGAGCGTATCCTGTCGCAGTAGCGTTTTTTTTAAATCTCCTGGTCGATTTACTGAAAAGGTTTAATTCAATTAAAATTTTAATACATTTCGCAGAAAATTGAGTTTTGATGTAATCGAGAGGAGGATAACCACATCCTCCCGGCGGTCCTGACTGTAATCCTTGGTTTTACTGGTAATCATTTCATATGCTACCCCTCTATCTTCTGTGTCGGAATTCAGGATAATTTTGGAAGAGTTTAAGGACTTAATTGACAGCTCACATGAAATCTTTCGAGGCAAAGTTCACTAGCCAGAAGACAATAAACGCTTGAAGTCAATAATAATTTGGCACTGGTACACGGAAATACCTGCAGCCATCGATTCGCGGTTTAATCAGTTATACTTTCAATTATCAATTTCAGATAATTTAATCTGTGAGTCAAAGAGTTCCTTGATATCTGATATATAATGACATAAATTGAGCCAGTCATCCATAACCCCACAGATACGTAGTTCATAAAATTCAAAAATAACAATACAATTTTTGGTTATAAAAAAATCAAAACATGGCAATTTCTTTAATATCCCATAATAATCATTTTCAAAATCATTATTTTCCCCCACGCTCCGACCCTACAAATTACTAAAATCAACACGAAAAAAAGCATTCTTTTTCACGCCTCTTAAACTTGCACTGCCACAAATTTCCCCCTAGCAAAATCCACGAACCCTCGTCGAAAATTTAATATAATAACAGACGTCTTAAGGATGTAGAACTTAAGATGAAGATTTCCTTAAGGGGCGCATTAGAACGCCTCAAAAGTGGCTTAAACTAGAAAAATTACGTTCGGGGGTGAATCGCTTTCAACTCCATTCTTTACGGAAGCAGAAGCATTTCTTACCACGTCATGCTCAAGGAGTATCCTGGCACATTCCTAGGTACATGGGTGTATGGGGGATGGCAATGTACGTTAAGTTGAATGAAATTGTTCTTGAAATTTATATCTTATTATTATGAGAAAGACGCTGAGATCTCGTTATTTCGAAGCTCTATTTTTTGTACCTTAATCGTTTTGGATAAGAATTTCGACAAATTTGCTGGTGCTTTAGCTGCTAGCATGTTGCTTCCTTCCTCGTTTTCGAGAAGGAATGAACAATTGAATTATGTGCCTGTAAATTTTTTTCATGATGTAATAACGGTATTGCCCTGACATTAGAAGAGAAAGCTATAAAAATTATCTTTTCGCTTGAAACATATCTTTTATAGTGGACATTCAGAATGCTGTAACAAACAGCATTCGTATCAGTTAATAAGGGGAACTCTTCGAAATATTTTGACTACTCAGGATGATTTATTGGGTAGATACCTTTCTGATACTGCAATACATTTTGGCTCCCCTCGGACAACACTGAATCCTGCCTAGCAGAACAGATTTCTTCACCGTCACGAGGATGAGCGGAAGAAAGGTGAGCTTCCGAGATATGGATGTGACTGCATCAGCAAGGGCAGTAATGTCCAGAGAAATCAGACAAAAGGAAGCAGAATCTTCGGTGGAAGGTAGAGACAAATGGGTAACCTCGGTGAAGCCAACACTGGACACAGCAGACTCTTCTGTCAGTAAGCATAAGGGCAACGCATCTGTGGTGAGTAGCCTTAGTGTGGTTCGTACTATTGCCTTTATCCACGCTTTCTGCGGGGACTACGATCGGGGGGTGAGCAAATCAGCAAGAGGGACTTCAATGAAGCTGGCCCTCGTAGGAATCACGAAGGCGGGAAAGAAGAGGACATATCCGCAAACTGCAGTCCCATTTTTGACCGCTGTCACGGGAGTTTTCCCTTAGAATAGCAAAATGTTGGAGGGATAATTTCCTATCCTCACGGAAAAATGGAAAAAATATTTTCATGGTGGATCTGATGAGGGTGCCTTAAAGTGACTTCAGTAGGTAATACTAGCTTTGAGTTCTGGCGGCGAGCTCAAGCTGAGGATTATGAATACCAGGCTACCCAAGATGGAACTTGGCGGATGTTGAATACCTAACGAAGAGAGGCATTACCCGCATGGTGAGTTAACAAAACTCGGGCACTGACTTCGAACACTGGCGGGCAAAGGCCATGAGAGCCAGGAAGGACAAATCTACAAACGTGGAGAGTTTCAGTTTGTTGTTCGAATTTGACCAAAAGAGTATGAAGGACAGTCATCATGTGGTGCTTCACTTTTTCTTGGATATTATAGATTGAAATTCAATCATATTAGGAAACTGTAGAATAACTACCACCTTCTTTTTGAGAGCTAAGAACACACAGTATTGACTTTTTAGTACCAAAAGTACTAAATTTAGTACCTTAGTACTTTTTCCCATTTTTCAGTACTTTTCTAGTTAAAAAGATACTTTTCAGTGCTTTTCAACACAAACCGAAACGGAGTTAATATTTAACATTATCACTTGTGTGAATGATAAAATGATCGAAAAGTCGAACTGGCAATATTAGGTTGCCTGTCATCACTTCGTGAAATAGACCAAAATGGTATCGGTCAATGCAGGTCACCTCGTCATAAAAGGTACAAAGTAACCCACTAAGTTCAACATAACGTGGAATGATCTCATGTGAAAATTGGCAATTCAAAAACAAAGCGACCCCATTCGCAATTCACAGAAAAGTCCCATCAAAAGCGCTACGATATTGGAGGAAGATGTTGGGAAAATTTCATTTGTCCACAACTCGTGACCGTGGGCGTACCATCTTTACGGTGCAAAAGTCTCGAGGCGTGGTTCCGCCAGCTCGAGGCGCGATTTGCGCTGGCCCGCGACACATCAGACCCCACACATCGGTTCTTCTTATATCTAAGCGCTAGTGACTAACGCCTCAGGCTTTGAAATTGGCGGCAGTAAATTCATCGTCGATCTGCAATTATGGCTACATGCAAGTAGACCTGAGTATGGGATTTACAGTGGACATTAGCATTTCCATTTTGGGCGCAGACTTCCTGTGCCACTATGCTAGTGGATCTCCAATGCAAGCCCCTAATTGATCCCACAACCGACTTTACATCAGAGACGATCTCCACCTGCCGATTGGATACTCTATCCATAATTTTCGAAGACGTTGCCGTACCCCGCGTTGATGCACTTCTTTAAAAATATCACACGGTAAGGCATGATGTTTGGTCGCCACTCCATTTGGCCCATAAACCAAACAGCGAATAAAGACCTTGTGGGGACTACAGACGCTAAAACGCTCAGACTATTCCGGGCCGATATCCCAAACCACTAATTCACTTTTTCTACCTTGGATCTAGCCCAGGCTTCCACCAAATTGCCGTAGCTCCTGGAGACATTCCGAAAAGGGCAATATGC
This sequence comes from Hermetia illucens, assembly GCF_905115235.1. Taxonomy (NCBI): domain Eukaryota; kingdom Metazoa; phylum Arthropoda; class Insecta; order Diptera; family Stratiomyidae; genus Hermetia; species Hermetia illucens. The sequence continues at coordinate 13,403,757 of NC_051853.1, read as the reverse complement.
ACATCTTTCAAACTCTTCGAGCTCACCAAAATAACTTTTCGACTGTGCAATACGATGCAAACACTCCAGAGATTCATCTACTGTGTTCTACGAAACCTACACTTTTGTTTTGTTTACATGGTTGATGTGCTGGTCACCTTCTCTGTAGAATCTGAGAACATAGCCCACCATAAGTGCATTTTTCAACGTTTCCTTGAAGTCGGTCTTGCTCTAAACGTTGGAAAGTGCAAATTCCTCCAGCCACAGGTAGGATTTCTCGGCCACAACAAAACCCCAGATAGCATCTAATTGGGCCCGGACAAGGAGCAAGGAATTGCGAGCTTCCCACTTACTAAAACTTTTAAGGATCTGAGGTTCTTGGGCATGATAAACTTCTGCCGTCGTTTCCTGCTCAGGGCCGCCCACCATCAATCAATCCCTAATAACTATCTGTCCTGACCCAACATCAAAGGTAGCCGACTGATTGAGTGGTCCACAGCTGCTATCTAGGCATTTGAGTCAACCAAGCAGCAGCTGGTGGACGTCACGTTTCTGATATTTCCTCAAAAATATGAAATTCTAGCCATTTTCGTCGATACCTCAGACACAGCCATCGTCGAAAGGCGAACCAAACCTGAAAGCCGTTGAGCTTCTTCTTAAAATAGTTCAACCCCGCCTAATAGAACTACAGTACCAACCATCGTGAGTTATTACCCCCGTATCTTGCAATAAAGCACTTTCGCTATTGCCTAGAAAGCAAGCCGTTCACAGTCTTCATGGACCACAGGCATCTTACATTTGCCTTAAAGCAGAGATCCGACAAAGCGTCCCCTCATCAACTCAAGCACCTTCATAACCCAGCTAACCTCTGACATCCAACACGTGTAATTCCAAATCCACTTTCAGGGAGTTCCTCATTTTCGGGTCGACCTCTACATTATACTGTGAGACCTCAGAAAAGGGACCATGGCCTTGCTCGGCCGCTTTTCGCAAGCGAGAATTCAACACTGTTCACGATCTCGCGCACCCAACCATCCGGACAACTAACCGGCTAGTCACTTAGAAATATTTCTAACCGTCATCAATTTTAGGCCAGACAATGCGTCGCATGTCAAACGTGTAGAACTTGGAAGCATGTGAGAAAAGAAGTAGGTATATTCCCCAAGTCCACCAAGCGCTTCTATACCATCCATCTCGAAATTGTTCGTCCATAGCGAGACTTGCACGATTTCAGGTATGCCTCACAATCATCGATAGGTTCACGCTTTAGTCTGAAGCGATTCCCCTAAAAGACGTTACGGCACTATCATGTACCGAAGCCCTCCGTCGAGAGTGGATTTCACGCTTTGATGTGTCGGCGAACATTATCATTGACCAGCAAATGTAGTTTGAATCCTCTCTTTCCTCGGAGTTAAGCAAACTCCTTGGCTTCAAACGCCATTGGACAACTGCCTACCACCCTTAGTCCAATGGTATGCCGGAAAGATGACACAGGACGCTGAAGGCTACTATAATGGCACAAGACGATCTTCCTGGTCGCAAGTCCAAGCTTTCGTCCTACTTGGCCAACGCAAGCCCCGCGGAATTTGTCTACGGGTAAAACCTGAAACCCCCAAGCGACCCAATTCTCAACATGCGGCCGAGCATAAAAATTCAAGCGACCTGTAGCATCTCCTCACAGACGCCGTGAGACGGATCAAACCACCGCCACCCACAAACCATGCGAAAAACGTCGCCAGCTTGGCCAGCGATTTTAAGTCGTGCAAGCGCGTCTTAATAAGGACTGATGCCGCCCGGAGGCCATTGCACAAAGTTCTGGAGGTCCGAACTACTTTCCTCCGACGTCGAAGACGCCCAAGAAGGCTGTGACCTCCACTAGTTCTCCGATGCCAGCTTTAATTTCCGATTTTCGCGTTAAAATCCTCCAACTCTATTTTGTCATCAGGAGTGGGGAGTGAGTCAAACAGTGTCCTCCAGTCGTGCATAAGATTAATCCGTCACTGCATCTTCCTTAACTTCGGTCAGGCGTGCACGTTGATAAGCCAATCATCATCATCAATCCAATTTGTTTCCTTGACTTCAATCATGCTCAATTTGTAAATCTTGACCTATTGAAGGATGCCCTTGGCGGATTCATGGGTTTGATCAGAGAGCGTATATTACAGGATCCGAAAGAATAGTTCGCTTGACGTCTGGTTTGTCGTCATCGTTTATCTGTCCAATCCGAGGCAAATGTTCCAGGATTCTTGAGATGCTGTAGTTTTCACAAGGATGGGTAGTCGACCCATCACAAAACCCTATCCACGGGTGGCCTCGGTCATAGCTGCTTCAGGTGGTTCGAAACGTCCCAGAGGTCACACAACTATATTTCCGGCCTGGCTACGTAATTCGTAACATCCCTCTCACCTGAGACACATAGGTGTAACTCAACCATTCCGGCTGCAGCTATCCCTCCCTCCTACCAGGTCAAATACGACGTGTAATATTTGCTGAATGACTTTTGAGGTTGTGTGAATAATTTTGTTCACTTTGCCTCCCCGATCTACCGAGGAAGGTGGTCTTATATACCACCTTCCTCGGTAGATCGGGGAGGCAGCTTATTGATAAGCTCTGTTAGAGGTACGATTAGGCATATTTCCCCAAAATGAGGCATAGCTCCGCTAGTAGTTGGCAACAGTCAACACGTGGTGGTGTGGCGTGGCAGGATTCGCGGCATTCGAAATTTATTTCCAATGTTGCGAATGTGAGCGATCAGATGACACCATGGGCGCTCTCCACACATTTTTAGAACTCGCCACAGGAGTGGGGAGCAGGCGGTCGCACAGTTGCTGTATGCTTGGAAATTTCCAGACTAAAAACTGCCATCCAATTTTTTTCCTAAAAAATAATAAGATTGCGGCAAACACACAGACCTTGAATCGGTTTTCATAAGGTTTTGTTTCCACAATGCTTTACAAATTGATCCCTACTGTCCACAATCTTAATTCTTTTATGAGAATGATTGAAGTACATAAAAATTTGTCCAAGTGGATATATCTTCAGATAGTACACAATACGCAAAAAAAAATCTATAGATACTTTGACGATCAATACACATAGTACATTTACTGGAACGAAGCTTGAATCGATTTGCTGCTCAACAAGGAAGCGACAGCCAGACATTGCTCCTGGATGACATGGCAGGCTACTTGCCGCTGCATTAAGCACAAATTCGGAAAATCTCTTGGTAATACATTTTTCGAATTTCATGTCACGTTCTGAGTAAATCAATTAGAATATCATAAATTTTCCTATTCAGTATTTGAGCTCTGAGTGCGATAAAATGAGGGAAAAGTATGGAAAGCTGCCCGACCTGCTTTGCACTTGGTTAATGTAATTTTCAGGAGCATTTTGGCACTAGGAGCCGTAATATCGAATCGGAACCGTCTGTTGATTTTAACAATTAATTTGTAATTTATACATGTATACCTATATATTCGCACTGAGGAGTACAATGACCTTTGTTTCAATTAATTTTGATTTTACTATTTGCCCAGTTTTCACGGATTAAGGTCCTTTTTCTCACTTTCAAATTCAATTTTGTATTTGTCGAAGCAATGAAAATGACATCCTTCTCTGTAATTTTCAATTTTTCCGGAAGAAATATCAATGGTAACTAGTTTTTGTATGTTATAGCCTCATATGCATCTTCTACCGTATATCGGTATGTAGGCTATTTTGAAGCCTAGGCACTATGTAGCGCCAGATTTTTGTTTTTTTTTCAGATTTTTCGGTTGGGTAGTTTCTGAGAATGGCTCCGTTAAAGAAATGTTCACTTTAAACCCCCGCACTCTCCACCTTTCGAAAAAAATGTACTCCTCCCTTTTGTATGTATGGGGACCCTCCCCCCTCACTCCTAAATTTGCGTGAAAGGATGTAATTCAGTGTATGCGTGAGCGTTTACAGTTCCTACATTTCCATCAAATTTGGTGTCAATCGCTATAAGCATCTCCGAGAAAAATGTGTGTGACGGACAGACGGACAGACAGACCTGTGAGAAGTTGCCAGATCTCCGATCAGGTGCGACCCCAGTTGGTGGATAGGGGCATACCTATTGATGTGTCAATAAATGTGCATGCACTTTCTTTTCTGTGGGTATGGACTAGTGTTTCCTCATCCCTGGTGCGTGGACCAAAATGGCTATGGGAAGGGTACCCAGAACATAAAACCACCATGGAAGACGAGAGAAGGAGGGGACTTACGGTGCAGGGGCTCGGAACCTTAGTACGGCGGCTTTCGGGAGTGAGCAAGCGGGCTCCCGGTCGTCGATATGCCTCGCCTCGACCGCAATGCCTCGGTGGTGGACAACTTGGTGACCTTGGCATATAATGCTACAAGTGATTTGGATGCGGAAAAGGAAGTGTTCAAGCGAAGTATGACCTTACCGAGAACACCAGTAACAAGACCAAAAAAAGATGAACTGAAGGTAGATCGTTGGACGGCAAAAACTGTGATAACACTCACTGCATATGTTCAAGATGTGCGACAGCAGGAGATGCGCCAGGACCAAGAAAGGGATCCATTCAAAAGAAGCTCGTCAACTATGAAATCTCCACTAATGCCAAAGGCGGTAAAGGATAAGATACATGCAAGGTCAATAAACGCCAAGGGTGAACAGAACATAAAACCACCATGGAAAACGAGAGAAGGAGGGAACTTACGGTGCAGGGACTCGGAACCTTAGTACGGCGGCTTTCGGGAGTGAGCAAGCGGGCTCCCGGTCGTCGATATGCCTCGACCGCAATGCCTCGGTGGTGGACAACTTGGTGACCTTGGCATATAATGCTACAAGTGATTTCGATGCGGAAAAGGAAGTGTTCAAGCGAAGTATGACCTTACCGAGAACACCAGTAACAAGACCAAAAAAAGATGAACTGAAGGTAGATCGTTGGACGGCAAAAACTGTGATAACACTCACTGCATATGTTCAAGATGTGCGACAGCAGGAGATGCGCCAGGACCAAGAAAGAGATCCATTCAAAAGAAGCTCGTCAACTATGAAATCTCCACTAATGCCAAAGGCGGTAAAGGATAAGATACATGCAAGGTCAATAAACGCCAAGGGTGAAGGAGCGTATAAAAGGAGTAACAATGTCGGGCCTCATATAGAGCAGAGGCCCAATCCGGAGGAATTACCCTTCACCCAGCTTGTAGCAAAAATAGTTGAGCTGTCCGAATTTATCAAGGACAAGCACAACATGCACCAAGCCATAAAGAATATGGTGAGGGCTATTATAGTCCTCTATAATAGATCGCAGATGGAGGAAAAGAAAAGTAAGGATACGCCAAGCCCTGCTGTACCAACAGTGTCACAAGCGCCCCAAGTGACGTCTAACAGTACTACCATCGAATCACGACGAAGTAAAAGAGGAGGATCTTCTAAATAATGAGCAGGCGCCTAAGAGAAAAGAGGCAGACAGGACACTCTGAAAACCAGCACCAACAGTTCAGAAGGAGGAAAGCATACAGCGAATGTAGAAAAGTCGACCAGCGTTGCGAAGTCCAAGACGAACGAAAACGATGGACGGACTAAAGATACCAGCAAAAAGCGAAAGGAAAAGCAAAAGTGCGAATTCGTCCAGATGCGATTGATATCCCCAGTACCCGCCTGCCCCCGTAGGGCAGGGGAGATACTCAGAAAAGTCAAAACTGATCCCGACCTGAAAGATCTGAGCGAAAATGTGAACAGAATCCGAAAAACCCAGAAAGAGGATCTCAGATCCAGCGTAGACAAAACTGATGATTTTCGCACTCAAGTCAAGCATTCACTTGGGGAGAATGCCGCAATGCGTGCCCTAAAACATGAGATCTACATACAATGTGAGGATCTCGAGGAAGTGACATCGAAAAGAGGAATTTGTGCTGCTCTGAAGGAACAATTCAAGTTGGAAGAACTTACCGAGTAGTCTGTTGTGGCTTTATGAAAAGCTTATGGTGGTACTCAAACGGCCTCAATAGTAGTACCAGCAGAGGCAGCGCAGAAGTTGTTGGCGGCCGGAAAAGTTCGGATTGGATGTGTTGTCTGCAGTTTAACAGCACCAACTTCACTAAAGAAGTGCTTTAAATGCCGTATGTTTAGGCACTTCACGAAAGTATGCAACAGCAGCATTGATGCAGAAGGTGTGGGGAGAAGGGTCATATTGCCAGGGAGTGCAATAGGGACCCCAAGTGCCTATTGTGCGAGGTGAAAAAGGGACAGGATAACCGGCATATTACCGGGAGTGGCAAATGTCCGAAATTTAGGAAGACGCTCACTGCAATGAGAAAATCAGTCACTGCCGGGTCCATCAGGATTTACTTGAGCAGACCACGTTCGAATCTTAGGTGGAAATTGCCATCTTAAGTGAACCGTATATAAACCATCACGGTAGCATATGGGCTGCAGATGGCTGGCGGAGCGGCGATATGGGCTTATTATAGACGGGCCATAAAGTGTACCGCAAGTAAGGCAAACTTCTTTCAGACATGTGCCCAGCCACAGGGCAAAGACCCATCATGCCTGAAACCGAGAAAGATTCCGGGTTGGTCTGCAAAAGCTTTGGATGTGCGGACCTTCATAGAGGTGTGGTTAGATCAACCTTATAAAGCAGGCGTCTCTACTGGAAAAGCCGTCCATATGGCTCCTAGGAGGTGCTCATTCCCCAGTAGAAGACCAAACTTCTGGCGAAATGGTAAACTGGCCAGCCTTCGATCAGCCTGCCATCGAGCCAAAAGAGCGGCTCAGTAGGCGGTAGGTAGGGTCGATCAGGAGCAAAAAGAACGCGGCTATAAGGCAGCCCGCAAAACTCTTAAGCTCAGCATCCAGCGAATCAAGAGGAAATGTTTTAAGGAGTTCTGCTCAGAAGCGGACGTAAACCCGTGGGAAAGTGTTTCCAGAATCGTGATAAGACGATTCAGAGGCTGTTCATCTCTGCAGATCACGTGTCCTATCCTCTCACTGAAAATCATCCAGGGATTAGTCCCTTAGCTAGAGGCGGACACCGACACATTCTAACCACCTCTGAATGTGAGGCAATTACGCCAGTCACCAAGGACGAGCTGCTGGGGATCTGCGGCAGAATACGAGACAATAAAGCACCGGGCCTGGAGGGAGTACCAAATAATAAGCTTGCCTGGAAATCCAGGCCGGACATGTTTGCTGAGTTATTCGAAACATGGATGTCCGAGGGAATATTTCCAGCGGTATGGAAGCGGCAGAAATTGGTACTTCTCCCTAAGCCTGGTAAACCTCCAGGTGGACCATCATCATACAGACCCATATATTTTTTGGACACTATGGGAAAAATGTTAGAGCGGGTAATCTATAATAGATTACTCCCGGTTGTTGAGAGCCAAGACGGGCTTTCAGATCGGCAGTCTGGCTTCCGTAAAGCCAGATCAACCATTGATGCCACCAAATTGTTTACTGGCTTGGCCGAAAATGCAATTTACGGAAAGGGTAGTACCAGCAAACATTGCGTGGTAGTAACCCTGGAAGCGAAAAATGCATTCAATTCGGCCAATTGGAATCTAATACCTGAATCCCTAGCGAAGGTTGATATTCTCGCCTATCTCGCTGCTATCGTCGATAGTTATTTAACTGAAAGAAGACTCTGATATCACATCGATGACGGACCCCAGGAGTACGTTGTTTCCGCGGGTGTCTCGCAAGGGTCTGTATGGGGCCCACTACTGTGGAACATCATGAACAACGATGTACTTAATTTTTTCCTTCCGAGGGAAGCCACAGTAGTCGGTTACGTCGACGACATAGCGCTGGTTGTTGTCGTAAAACATCTCGAAGATGCTGAGTTATACTCAAGCGAGGCAATCAGTGCTGTTAAAAGTTGGCTAAAAAGATCTGGTCTGGCACTTGCGGAGGAAAAAACAGAAGCCGTCCTTATCACTAAACGCCGGAATAGAAATTAAACCTGTCTTAGAATCGAGAATCATATCATCACTACCAAGCCGACCATCAAATACTTAGGGGTGATGATAAACAAGAACCTCGGCTATAAGCAACATGTGCAGTATGTTTGCGGCAAATCATCCACTGCAAGTATGGCCCTGGCAAGGATGATGTCGAACGTGGGACGGCCACGGTATACCTCTAGTTTGCTTATAGCCAGGGTGGTGACCTCAATCTGTTGTATGCGACCGCAGTTTGGAGGGAGGCGTTGCGGATGTCAGTTAACACTAACAAACTGAGTGCAGGCTACAGAAGGACAGCCCTGAGGGTATGCTCTGCCTTCAGGACTGTCTCAGATGATGCAGCATTCGTCATCTCTGAAAGGATGCCGATTGACATCTTGGCAGATGAGATCGCGAACATATACAATGCAAAGCCAATCTCTCCCTCATCGCAGACGAAGAAGGCTGACAGCAAGAGATCCATAAATAGATTGTAAGAGCAGTGGGAACGCTCGGGAAATGGTCGGTGGACTCACAGGGTCATTCCTGCCATCAAGGATTGGTTGGAGAGACGACACGGGGCACGGAGGGTATCGCCAATACCTGCCGAGGTTTAAATTGGAGACCTCATTCGACTGTCCAAATTGCGATGGAGTCCCAGAAGACCCAGAGCATGTACTCTCCCACCGTATGAGATTTGTGAAAGAAAAGAGGAATCTAGAGGAGGCTCTAGGGGAGGTGCTGGTACCAGAAAATTTGGTGGCGAAAATGATAGCACAACAAGAGGATTGGGATACCGTCAACTTCATGATCGCATCTATCCAAAATAAACTGCGAAAGGCAGAGGAGAGCAGAAAAGTACGGTCACGTACGTCGCGTATAGAAGAGTGAGCTGACTCCGCCCCATGATGTAATACCTTATGATGGTTCCGCGGGGCAGGGAAGGAGTCGGGGGTGGGTATTGCAGCACAACGACTTGGGGTAGGCAAACAACAAGAAAATTTAGTTTCTTCTTTGGTATAGTTTAATAAAAATCCCTTACGAACAAATGGAAAGTAGTTTCTAATCATATCGAAAATATCGTCAGAGGAAGTAGAGCAAGCTAACCTGCACACCAAGAATCGCTTGGGTGGTGAAACGACTTGCAGTATGGGGCTGCACCAGAATATCCATACCATACCATATGCTAATATATCAAAGGAAAATTCCTATGGAAATCTCACTGCCCACCAGAAAATGCTTACGTTACGAACGGTACCGGGGCTTTAAATTTCCGAGGGCTTTCTAAATTCAGAGGTGCTAGAGGATGCTACGCAGTATCATCCATTTATCTTTCAAAGCAGTTTAAACTAAACTAAGGTGATTGAAATCTTCAAAGAAATTTCTAGGGGAAGCTAAGTATATAGTCAGGAGCCATACTTTGGCGTAGGCGAAGATCCAGTCCTAAGATTTCGGTAACCGTAATATCCCCAAACATCCCCTTACCAATTCATATATCACACCATGAAACTCGCATCTAAATTTAGGATTTCATTACCGCCGGTATGACTTTCATTCCAAAATATCTCCACATAATGTAATAAATAAAACAAGATAAAATTCCTAACAATATCCTGTTGGGCCTAAGTCAACTAATGAGAAAAGTAACATGACCACCTGAGCATTTGCATAATAACAATTACCAAACAAATAACCGTGCCAACTTCTGGAAATGGCTCAAGACCAGCGGAAAATTACTCCCTTAATGGTTGCTTAATTTTGTTTAAAATATTTAATTAAGAGTGAGGAGTTTATTAAATTTTTAGAAGGTGATTATCCTAAACTAACTTACCCTAAAATTAAGAAGGATTCTTCCTTTCAGTGTATCATTTTCTTGGAGAATTAAAAACAAAGTGCCCAAAAGTCCACAGTTTGTGTAATTATGGAAATGAATTTGAGATTTTAGCTAAAATTAACTGGGAAATCTTAAGTATATTTTCAGTTTTGAAATACATATCTGGGATAATGAGTTTGCGACTGAATTCCGACCAAGAAGCCTAAAAGGTAACCGTTCTGGAGGAAAAAACATTTTTATTAAACTGTTATTGTTATTTGTCCTCTGGACGTTTATGAATAATAAACCTGAGTGAGCTGCCGTATAAGCTGCACTCTTCTTGCAGACAAATGTGTTTTAAGGATGCTCTTGAAATTTCCGAGAAGGTTTTACCGCTGTCTCCCTCTCTCTGTTTTGCAGAGGAACAAATGAAGCCTGGCCATCATTTTCTTGGCAATTCTGTTATAATGGAAACTTTAGTGCTACCTACATACGTAGTTCTGCTTTGAATACTCTGACGTTTTATCCGACACTTATTAATTACATACTCCCCACTCTGTTTTCCAAGTTTATTGCATCCAAAAAGCAAAACCTTTGCTGGTGACAAGGAAGCCAACGGGGATCACTCCCGCGATCACCATCACGGCCGGTTCAGAGACAGTGCTGTACGTAGATGCCACCCGCAAAGCTCCTCGTCTCTATACTTGCGCAAGACGTTGCGCGTTATACCCCTTGCCAAGAGGGCCATCCCATACCTCTGCACCGTAGAGCAGGACGGACTTCATTGAACTCATCACGAGACGTCGCCTACTAATCGTAAGATCCTCAATATTTGCCTTTAGTCTAGCTGGGACTGAAACTCCAGCTGCAGTCTTGTTCGCTGTTGGCTTGATTTGCTCGAAAAAGATCATGTTTGAGTCAACAGTCAGTCCAAGGTACTTTACCCTTGGTTTTGACTCGATTATCGAATTGCCGAATGATATAGGATGCCGGGTCGGATTTCTCTTTTGAGTCAGGATGATTACTTCGGTTTTTCCAGTGCAAGGTTGACACCATGGGCAGTCATCCATCCGCTAACCCGTCACCTCAATATGCCACGTCTGTTTTGCACCTGTTCGACAGTGCCTCCGCATAACTAACTAGGCGCCATTCTTCTGGCATGTCGAGTAGACTATCGTAGGTAGCGTTCCAGAGTCCGGTCCTGGGGCGGATTCCTGTGCTACTCCCAACGTCACCTGCATCTTCATCTGACCCTCTAGCATTTCACATAGCAAGGAGATAGTTCAGCACGTGGAAAGTATTTTCTAGTGTGCCTAATCGAGTTCCGCGGCTATGTGCCTTGGCCGGACGAGCGGCATCTACAACTTGCATGACAGCATAAACTGTGGATCTTCCCACTCTAAAACCGAACTGCCGTGAGGACAAGTCTCCAACAGGAGCGTATCGCTTCAGCGAGTCTACTTCTGATCAGCTTTTCGAGCACTTTTCCAGCAGTCTCAAGCAAAAAATCTCGATATCTTCCAACAAGAAGGGAAAATGCCCTCTTTCGATTTTTCGGGTCACCAGTTTGTAACCGAGTCCTCACGGGTCCCCATTCACCTCCTCGACTAGATCCAGCCAGCAGCGAGCTTTGCTCCTGTTTAATACGCTGCGAAGTCTCCTTTAGCCTGATCTGTACTCTGTCACTAAAATACATGCCTCCTCCCATTCATTTAGACGTTGTGTTAAGTGACGGGGTCTATGACACTCCTTCCAAAGCTCTGCAATTTCCACCGTGCACCAATAAATAGAAGGTTTGCTACGCCTTAATGCCGTCTTGGCCATGGAGGCTCCGTAGGCCGTCGTTATCAGGTTCGCAACTGAGTTTACGGCAGTGTCAGCTAGCGCCCCACCACCCCCACCTTCCAGTGTGGATCCACCTAATTCAAGAGTTCCGACAAAATTTTCCGTGTTCACATTTGCAACGTTCCATGCACAGAAAAAGTCAACCACTTCGAAGAAAATGTATTGATTGTCGATTGTCGAGAAGTCTTTCAGAATTCGTCATCAGTCCACCAGCGACATCAGTGACTCAGACACAAAGGTTATATCTGGAATGCTTATCTAGCAATCTGGGCACTGGAACGTTGAGGTGGATCCAGTGTTTAAAATTACCAGTCCTGTTCTCGCTGCCATTTCGTGAATTCGTTTCCCTCTGGAGTCTGTGTGAGGCATGTCCCACTCAACTGCCCTGACATTGAAGTCACTCCCGGCCCGGATCTGCCCCTCTGTGGCCAAGATAGCATCCTTCAGAGCATCAAGCCTGCGTCGAAAGTCCGGCATCGTCTCATTCGGCGTAAGGTAGATACGGGAAACGTTATCTCTACACAACGAATCCAGACAAAACCTTCCGGTCGACCTTGGGCAAGAACCCTACCGAGAATGGCAGCGGTACTTGATATGTCAGGGTGCCATGAAGCTGGGTGACTTCTCACGGATAAGCACTAAATCAGCTATGGTCTCATCAGACGCGAGACCGTCCTTGTATAGGACGCAGCGCTCCTTTTCTTTGCATGCCGGATGGCATTTGGGGCATTGTCGGGTCCTCAAGAGATTGCAGACGTGTGCTTATAATCCAAACATCTGTAACATTTGGTTGGGACGCCTCACTACCCAACCAATTCTGATTTTCCCGCTGTTTAGAAGCTACCTCGCGTATTGATCCGCAACTTCCATCACAGTGAATTTTTGGACCCGGGAGTTCGCAGAGGTGATACCAATACGGATATTGGTTATTTCCGGACATTCGCGTTTGATGGCCTGGGAACAAAACTTTCTCTCCCAGAAGGCCCTTGATTGCTTCACAGAACGTAATTTTATTTGTTGTCCTTGGGTCTACTCCAGCTTCGTTTTTCGAATGGAAGACACTTCCGTTCCGCTATCTTCGGGCTTGACCTTGTAACATATTTCACTGAAGATTTCCGCGAAAGTCTTGCCTTCCATCGGCTTAATAAGCAGAGTTGGCGGTCTAGTCCCTCTGTGTTTCTCCATCTTTTCCTTTGGAGGTCCATCTTTCGTGTCCGCCTTAATTTTAAACAGAGGTTTTTCTGATGACGCGATGTGTTGTTTTCTCTTGTCTTTCTTCGCCTTATTCTTTTGGGCCCTGGAGAGTACCTGAGTAAAGTCTTCTTAAGATGCCCCTTCCTCCTTTCTTTTTTTTCCCAGTTCGCTCTAGAATGGGTTGTCTGCGATCTGCTTGGTGCGATTGTTTCTGTTTCCCGCGTATTTTCTCTTACCCTTCATGTCCGCCTATTATACGGAATTTTGTGCAGGAGCTCCTCCAGCTTCATCAGACCGTTTTTCACCCCATTGCTGACATTTTTCTGGAGGAACGTCGCAGATCGCATGCGCTTCACAACTGCCGCACATTTCTTAATAAGCCTTTCCTCTTCAGCTTTCGTCAGAGTAGTTGACAGCGTTACTCGGCTTTAATCGAAATCATCTAGTTAGTTTCAGTAGTTTCCACCGTGTCTCTTTCGGCAACTATAGCACTGCGCGGTACTGTCTGGGTTGCTGTCTCCGTTGCGGGTGCCGCATCACTTTGCGAGTCTTCTTCCCTGTTTACGCATCCCGTTTCTCGTCGTTTATTTCAGCCCTTACTGTGTCCTTCTCTGGGCGCTGCAGCCGGCTCCCTCTCCATTCCCACAATCTTCTCGTTCACTGTCACTGTTCCTTATTGCAAGCCATTCAGAACATGAAATTCTCTGTTAGTAATGAGACTTCCATCGGTGATTGCGAAGCACTTGCTATGCAGCATACTACACATCAATGCTAAGAGATGGCTGTGCAACTCGTCCTTCAGGAGGCTGTCTATAAGGCAAACGTCAGCAAATATCTGATGTTAGGTCCGTTGTGAACGGGACAAAGGCTGAAGAAAAAGAAGAGGTCCGTTATTGCATGTATTATCGAATGTCCAGATGGAAATGCGAATTACGCACTTAACAATAATTCCTTCTTCTTGATATACCCGTTCAAGGCTCTTAGGACTGACGAATCCTTCCCTCTCTTTAAAATCGGGAACACATGAGCTTTCTTCCACTATCCTGAAAAGAAGGAACTGTTCAACAGATTGTTAACCAGGATGTAACAATTTCGAATGGTAACGCCCAGTAGATGCCTCAACGGAGTTTCATCCATACCGAATGATCTCTTATTGTTCACCCGTCGAAATATGGAGGTTGATTTCTCCCCATGAGAAAAAGTAATCAAGCAGATGATCACTCGGTATGAAATCAGCCTGGATTGGAGGACTGAACTGTAGAATCGTCTTATCGTTCAGGCTGCTTTTCAAATTATGGACATTCTTTCCATGCACCTATTCAAAGTGCTTTCCCATAAACCCAAGTTTCAGAGCATCATCATCATGCGCTGCACTTGTATGATCCCGCCTTTGCTAGAAGGTGGAAGAGCTATCTTGCTGATCAAACGCTATCTGCCATCAAAAATGCTCTTTTCTCGGGTGCTACACAGGTGGTCTGCCAAGTCGCTTTGGGGTGAAATAAGATCGTGCAAGCGGATCAAGGGACGGAAGATGTTGAAGGCTCTATTGGCCACTCCGGGTGAAGCACTTGAACTTCGCGTTTTACGGCATCTTCCGCTTCCCTGCTCAGTATAATAGCAAATTCTTTCTTGCCACGCGTATACTTACCAGAACTCTTCGGGATTTCGTTCGGTATCGGAGTTCGAGGGCGTTCTGCACACCATCACCCGAAGCGGTCAATGGAGCCTTCTACTGCTTGCGTTCTTTGATTACCCTCATGGCAGACTCTGTGATCGAACAATGTGCCACCAATGACGAGGCGGTGGAAGTTACAGAAATCCATGAACCTTCCACCTTCACCGTTGCGGTCACCAATACCGTGTTTCTCCATCACATGTCCGCGCAAACTGTTGTCAGATCCCACCTTAGCATTCAAATCACCCATCACAATCACACTGTCACCTTGAGGAAGATTTCCCTGTATTGCATTTAATTGCTCGCAGAAAGCATCCTTCTCCACTATATCGGAAGTCTCCGTTGGTACATAGCGCTGAACAATTGGGATACTCCTTCACCCGGACCGGAATCTTGTAATCAGAAGTCTGTCAAAAACCGACTCCCAGGTCAAAGGAGTGCGCCTTGATTTAGGCGTCAGAAACAACCCGACACCAGATTCGCGACTGCTACTACTTGGATTTCTAGAATACAAAAACACTTTACCACTCACGGCAAGAAGGAGAGGAAAACTCACCAAAGTTCCACCATCTTACTCCGCTTAGGCCCAGAATGTCCTGTTTATATTCCTTATATTCTAAAGCTCCAACTCACGTAGGATGCAGGCTTAAACTACTTGAACCGACGTGCAACTGTGGTATAAGGACAAGTGGGGTCTTCTTACTTTTCTTCTCTCTTCGAGTGCTGGCATATTAATTTGAATACTCCCCGAAATAGCATCTTTGCGGATGTGACTAGAAAGGAGTGAGAGTGAATCTGCTCACCTATTTTTTCATGCTTTTATCAATTTTTTTCATCTTTTACCTATTTTTAACAAATTCCCTTACCCCCTTGTTTATGGATCACCCTTCATGTATACATATGAAAATTCCTTATTCACAACCATGTTATACCGTTTTAAAAAGGATACTAAAAGAGCACTGAATTACATAAACACCTGCTATCTTGGCATATATCAACATATCGTATAAATTTCCGTGTTTATACTTCCTATAATTAAACGAATTAACTTAATGTTCACATGAGTAGACCGCAACTATTGCACCCTCTGTTCTATTCAAACCCGAAATGTCCTACACAGGACGCAGTAAACCGCAAACTTTATGAAGTTTAAAGTTTGAATCCGAAGCGTATTAAATCCATTTTGCCGGTCTGAATTGTGCCAAATGAACATTGATATCAAAACGAACATGGATCCAAGTGTGGTTATTATTGCTATTTCAGGGTGGTGACTGCGGGGTGTCCTCGTAATTCACACGACCATGTGACCTGCACATACCCTCTCATGTATGCGTAAACATATAATTAACTTACGTACATTTATGAAGTACTCTAGGTTTCTTACACATATTATGTCACATGTACGTAAAAAAACATTATTTCCCAACAACCCTTAAAAAATTTAATGGCCAAATTTAACTACGATTTCCCGCCCATTATTTGATATGCATTTGAATATTTGAATAATTGCTCATTTCAGCTGCGTAAAATGGTTCAGTGTAAAAATAAAGCAATGATGGCTTCGTGGTTAGACATATGTACGCGTACCACAATTTCTATGGTTTTGAATGTCGGTGACACAATAATTATGGTCCCACGAACGTTTTGCAGCAGACAGATGTGCGAGACACCATAAATCCTGCGTGGTATTATGTTGGGCTGGAAAGTATGCAAAACTATATATATGGTATGGGGACATGTTAATTATGCTGAATACAAATTATTAGAAAAGATACCAAGTCGGAAACCGGAAGCTCGGCGTTTCAGGTATGGAAGGTTCTATCTGGTAGGATTCATAGTTCTACCCTTTTCAAAAGATGTTATGTTAGTAAGTATAAGTTTTTTTAAAAATAATAAGTCAACTTAAAAAGGTTCTACAAAACCTTAGAAACCCCCTATTTCTGCCATCCCTACTGATAATTTAATTCTGCCATCCCTACTGATAATTTAATCATGCACTCTTCCCCCTGGAGGAGTCCATTGAGTTCTTCGTTGACGTGCTTGAAGAGTGCTCTTACTTAAAGGACACTCTCATCAAGCGTGCAAAGCTGTAGCTCCCTTTAGGCGACTGCTGCGTGAGATTAAGCCGTTGGATGGGGACAAGGTCGGAGTGGAGATTCTGAATTTGCTTTGGCACCCAGGCCATCTTGGCCAGTTCGTGTCGGGGGCTGAATTGCCGAGCTTGACCAGACGGTGGCCACCCTCACGGCTACGGTCTCTAAGCGAGCTTTGTGTTTGTCAGGTCACTCTCGGATTCGTGCGCGATCCGCCAACAGAAATGGGCGATTGAGTAGTCGCGCCTTGGGGACCTCAACGAGTCCTGCAGTACGCTGGTACCACCGCATCTTTACCGACAAGGCAAAAAAGTATACCAGGCCGTGCACGTACACAGCACCAAAAAACTACACTCGTTGGGAGATCTGGCGGCGGCTTCCCAGAAAGCAGCTGCACGCCGCCTTACCATCTACGATTCTTTGAGCAAGCGCAATTACCTAAACAACATGAGCGCGGGCATCTCAGTTCTCCCGGTATCTCCGAATCACAAACTGATCCTGCAACAACTCAAACTAGCGACCGCGAACCCTTCTACAATACACACTTACGGCTAGAGGCAAGTGGATATAAGTCTGGGACTTCGATGAGCGTTTGCATGGCCTTTCTCTATAGCGAACATTTGCAGTCCCATATTAGGCGCACATTTTCTAGGCCACTATGTATTGCTAGTGGATCTGCAAGTTGCAGGGTCTATAAAGGACTGCTTTATAGACCCCGTAACCTCGCTCAACTCCTCAGGAAAACTTGCCACCAGCTCAACTGTCAGTCTTTCTATCATTTTTGAAGAAGTAGCCGACCCTAGCATTCGTGCGCTTCTTTAAAAGTACAGCAACATAACTACCGAAAGGAGTCTCTCGCAGCCAGCTAAGCATGACATACAGCACCACATCCGCACTACTGGCTAACCTAACCTCTCGAAGGTGCGTCCATTACCACCCCAGAGGCTCACTGCCGCTAAAAAAGACTTTGACATACTTTTAAGCAGGGTATTTGCAGACGATCAAATAGCTGCTGGTTTTCTCCACTACCCATGGTCTCAAAGTCGAACGGCAAATAGAGACCATGTGGCGATTACATACGTCTAAATACTCAGACCATTCTCGACTACTACCCCATACCACTCATCCACAACTTTGCGCTCGACCTCGCTAACTGCCATGTTTTCACGACTTTGGACTTACAATAAAATCCCTGTAGCTCCAGAAAATATTCCGTAAACGGCAATGTGCACACCCTTCGGACGCTTCGAGTTCACATGGATCTCTTTTGGTCTGTACAATGCTGCGCAAGCTTTTCAGAGGTTCATCCACTCTGTCCTGCGAAACCTTAACTTTTGTTTCCTGTACTTGAATGATGTTTTGGTAACCTCTTCCTCTGAGTCCGATTGGAACATCTCAAATGCTTTTTTCAACGTCTCCTTGAGGCCGGTCTGGTACTTAACGTTGAAAAATGCAAATTCTTTCAACAACTGGTGAGGCTTTTAGGCCCCACGATTTCCCCTGAGTGAACCCACTCGCATCCAGACAAGTTTCAGGTTACCCACAACCTAAAACGGTCAAAGATCTGGTTTCTCGGTTGGTTTTTAGACATGTTAAACTTCTATCGTCGTTTCTTGCCCAAAACCGTACAACATCAAGCGATTCTCAATGTCTACTTGTCTGGACCCACGACCTAAAATTCATGTGTGATTCCGTGGTCTACTGAGACCTGTCCAGGCATTGGAGTTAGCCAAACGACAGCTGGCGGACGCTTCACTAATGGCATTACCTCAATCATCGGCTTAAACCAGCAACTGATTACTTGGTACACTGACGGATCCCTCACAGCAGAGGGAGCGGGTGCCGGTGTCATTGGTCCAAGGAAAATGTACTTTGAGCCAATGGGCAGGTACACTAGCATATTCCAGGCGGAAATTTACGCCATAGACAAATGTGCCTCCTTTAACCTGCAAAGGAACTACAGGGCGCAGAACATAGCTATTCTCACCGATAACGAAGCAGTGATCAGGGCACTTAGGTCCAACCAGGTGAACTCTAAACTAGTATGGGAATGCCTTGAGAGACTGAATACACTCGGCTCGTCCAACAAGGTCTGGATACTTTGGGTTCCAGGCCATGCTGGGCTGGAAGGCAATGAGGCAGCGGATGAACTAGCCAAGAAGGGAGCAGCGATGCCTTTACACGGGCCAGAACCCTTCTGTGGAATCGAAAACGGTTTCATGGCTATGAATCTAAGAAACGAAGAGAAACGGTTGAGGGAACTATATTGGACGGGTCTACCAGGGATGGAGCAGTCCAGGGTGCTAATTGGGGGATGCGAACCCATGCGCACAAAGGATTGCTTAAACCTCACCAAAAAGAACCTTCGAATCATAGTGGGAATTCTCACTGGTCATTGTCGGCTGAACTACCACCTAGGGAAGCTAGGGATATCTACGGACATTGCCTGCAGGTTCTGTGAGGAGGAGGACGAAACCTCTATGCACATCCTGGGACAGTGTCCGGCACTTGTGCAAAGTAGGTCGATACATCTGGGAGAACACTTAATACCAGATGCAAAGCTGAAACTTCTGGAAGTGGGGAACATACTAAAGTTCCTAACGGTTACAGGCCTGCTTGAGATACTATGATCAACAGGTACACTATAACCAGTAAAAGGGGCACAATAGTTCTTCAAGGACGCGGTGCGACTTTCCCTTAACAGAATAATAATAATACCTCAATCATCATTACCTCAAAGCAGAAGCCCGACAAAGCGTCCCCTCGCCGACTTCGGCACGTGAACTTCATAAGCTAGTTTACTTCGGACATCTAGTACATGTCTGGCAAGGTCACTGTAGCTTCAGCGTTTTGTCACACATTTCAGAAGTGAAAATCCCTGCCATGTTCGATTTTTCGACAACCGCCGAAGTACAGTGCTTCAGCGCCTCAGAGACAACCCCAAATACAAATTTCGGGGGTTTTCCCTTTTCGTCTCAACCTCCGAAATACTCTGCGAGACTTCTGAAAATGGACCTGGATCATATATTCCCGCCACTTTTCGCAAGGAAGTATTCCATACAGTACACAATCTTAGGCACCCAGGCATTCGGGGAACGAATCGACTTGTTACTAGCAAATATTTTTGACCCTCAATGAATAAGGATGTTACCTCCTGGGCTAGACATTGTATCGCGTGTCGGAAGTCTAAAGTCACCAAGCACGTACAAAAAGAAGTAGGCTCATTCCCTCGGTCTTCCAAGTGGTTTCACATGATCTACATTCGAATGGCTTCAAGTATTGTCTCACAATCGTCGATAAGTTCGCGCGGTGGTCTGAGGCAACACCGGCCGACATTTCCCCACAATCGATCACCGAGATCTTTTGTTGGGAATGCATCCTATGCTTTGGAGTTTCAGCTGAAGTCATTACTGATCAGTGAGTGCGGTTCGAGTCTACCCACAGTTAGGCAAACTTCTAAGCTTAAAACTCCATCGGACGACTGCGTACCATCCGTAATTCAATGGGATGTTAACCCTGGCATAGGACACTGAAGGTCGCAGTAATGGCACATGATAACTCTTTCTGATTGCAAGTCCGGCCTTTTCTTCTACTTGGCCTACGTACAGCGCATCATGAAGAGTTTCCCGCTAGCTCCGTCGAACTAGTATGCGGAGAGAATTTGAGACTCCCTTGCGATCCTGTGTTCGATACCAAGTCAACCCTTTCCACCACTTTGTGTGGTTTTTGCGCTTGCTTCGAGACCCCGTGCTCATGCTCAGATCACTCCCGCCATTTCATTCCGACGAATATTAACGCCCCCAAGGAGCTGGACGTCTGCACATACTTTTTCGTTCGCGTATATGCTTCCCGGAAGCTCTTTTGTATTCACCGATACAAGGGTTACTCCATCTTATCCTCAAGCAAGCTGTACTTTTTACCGAAGTCTGAGGCCAGGCCTGCAACTCCAACCGTGATAAGGCTCATTATTGAGTTCACTAAAGATTCAGTCGCAGCACTTCTATCCGCGTCCGGGTCTTGTGGCTCGTTTGCCTCTCTTGCGAGTGAGTCAGTAAGAAACGTTGTTTATCACAAGAGTAATGTCATTACCATTTCTCTACTGAGTGGTGATGTTAAGTGATGTTGTGATGTTCGGTGATGTTTGAATCGTGGTCGATGATGGTAGGTGATATCACTTTAACTCACATTACCTACTCATCTCTCATTTGCTGCCAGCTCATTTCCTTGATTTAGCCTGACAAAGGTATCCATCAGGCTGTCTTGTGTTATCGAGTTGGTCATTGTCATTCTTGTAAAATTTGAGACTCCTGCTGGGATTTCCAAGTCAAGTACCATCTTGGGCAGTACGTTTCGGTCAACGCAGTCGTTTGTTTGAAGTAAGCAAATAATTGGTGAACATCGATCTTGAGTTCTCAACATGTTTCTAGCATAATAGTTGCTATGAATTTTTCAAGCGTCTTAATTTTTCGTAGAAAACAAGGACTATTTAAAATTTATGCATTGTTCATCTGTCCATCTGTTTGGAAGGATTTTTAAGCCACAAGAATTATCCCCTTACTTCTGTGTTGTTTCACACATTGTCTGGGTTGGATCTGAAGCCACAGAACAGTTTTAAAACAGTCCTTCTGTAAAGTCTGCAAATCCTGTTGGATGTTAAGCATAGCGTCTATCATTACTCTAAAGTATTTGATTGCTTTGACATTTTGGTGTAGTTTGTTATTCTATTCCTTATTATGCTTCGCGATAAACACTGCCTCTGTTTTGTATTCTGCTGTTAGGAACGAGGCAGCGTCTAATCAATTGGATCTTCCGTGTACTAAGCCATAGTCGTCTGCATACGGACATCAATTGTCGCTCCAGACTTCCTTATTAAGTTCCAATTGGTCTAGTTCAATGCCTTTGGTACATCAAGAGCACTCACTGCATAATATTTTCCAGTATTTCTCTATTCATGCATGACATTTTTAACCAAGCCACTAACCAGTTGATCTACCTGTATGCAATTGAATTGTCAGTCTGATAAGTCTGACGGAAGGGTGTCCTCCTCCAACTACACTTCCGTGAATGTTCACTCGTCAATTGTCTTCGCAAGTCAACCTGATTCCTTATTTTTAGATCCGTGAGTTGCTGGTTACCTGATGATCGCTGTGGGTGGAGGGTTCACTGACAGTCCAGAATATACCGCCAAACCAAAACCAACGCTTTGATCGACCCTACTTAGATCGGATTGTATCTGCGGGTCTACTTGAAAAATCCTACAGTAGTCACGTTTCTAGACTAGTGCTGTGGTCTGCACTTGTGGCTCTTTTTTAAGGTGTTGTTTCTAAAACAAAACCTTATTAAAATTGTTTCAATGTCTGCCTGTCTCTCTGTCTTTTTTTTTGGGCCGGGGAAAATCCATCATGGATACGCATCTGAAATCTAGGACCGCACGTCGGACTCTTACCGACTAAAATCTCTCATATTTTCTTCACACTCTCGTGTTCGGTTAAAAACTGAGTCAGATCGTACCTCGTCTCACCCTGGTTTCGCAGAGTTTACATACTTGTGTTTGGGATAAGCCAGTGTGCCCACCGTCCATTCTCTGCATGGTCCAATGTCGTTTGCCTTGCAGCCAATGAGCTCATTCGCTCACATTGCTTGCTCAGGCCCGCTTCATGATTCGAGTACAAACGGTTTGCCTCATCGGCTAGAATATTCACTGGGATCATCCCACGCATGCTGCCTCTTGAGATATAAGGGATGACTTTGGCTACACACGAACCCCGAGAGTCCCTGGACAACTGGTTCTCGCAAGCCAAAACATGGAGTCCACGGACAAGCTGAGAGGAATCAACGCAGAAGATGGATCCCGCGTGTCTGCCTTTGGCATCCAGGAGATGCTCAATGACCATCTCCGCTGACTCCTAGCCACTTCACTGAAGCGTTTCGCAGTTCGTGACCGTCAACTGCAGATGTTGTTTAATGCCCGAGCTCTTGCCCACTCTGCTCCACTTGTGAGCTTGTTCGACCTCGTCTTGAGATCGATTGCGTTTCAGAACGATGGGATTCGCCTTCTGCTTGTTTGCTAGGCGTGTCCTGTTGTATTCCTCAACAATCGCGTGGTATTTAGTGAGATTTTGTTTCATCCCGCTCGTCGACAGTGCCGGCCTTCTTATTCTTAGCAATATTCCTGGGAATATGCATGGCCTTCTGGTACTGGCTCTTAAGCAGGACATCAGTGGACCTTCGCTTCTTAGCCGGTTTCTGGTGACAGACGTTCTTGTCGGTTTTTCCTTTTGAGATCCCCCGACGGCGAGGGTTTCAGGTTAGGAGTACTTCGTCTGGTACTCGCTACACCCATCTTGACGGCAGTGGATTCCAGGAAATCACAAGTCCGTCTGCCGCCTTACTCTGGGGGGTTTCAGCATACCAGTCCTACAGCTGGCACCGAGTTTGCTGGTTTAGACGGCTCCTGTCCTCCGATGATGCGCCTGGCATCACCACCCCTCTATCGTCGGTTTATTTGTTTTTTTTTTTTAATTGAGCCCATGTCTTAGTCCCACAAGTAGTCCGGGAATGTCCACCTTGGCTAGCCTGACCATCAAGGTAAGGGTCTTACCAAGCACCTCATTGGCCACACAGCCTTTTGCGTATGCTGTTCCACCTTGGCTTGGGGTCCTATTAGCACCTTCTCCAGTGCAGAGAGGATGATCCCCAGGCTGTTGCTTCGGCTCATCCCCCCGCCAGATGGTCCTAGCACATGACCAGCAGACAAACGGATCCTCGTCAGTTGGATGGGCCTACTCCCAGCCCAGCGCTACATACTCTTGGCCCATCCGAAGATGGTTTCCAACGGACACCGCGAGGATGTTGTGAGAGGAATTATGCACTTAAATAAAATATGGCAGTCATTTTATACTCTTTTGTTGAAAAGCTCAAATTTTAATATACATCCGAATTTTTGTTAGTTAACTTCCGCTTCAATGATCAATAGTTTCACATATCTCCACTCCGGATTACCATTTTTCATAACAACCGGATTATGTGCCCCAATAAGCACCAAATAAAACAAATCCATCTCTAGTTGCGTATTTGAAATTACCCTGAACAGCCCCTGGAAAATGCAAAATTCAACTGAAATAATACCAGGAATATATTACGCCTGCAAGGATTCATCGAAACTCGGTCATTGGGGGACGCTCAATTACATTTTAATCAAACTTTCCAAACGATACTTGCAAGCAGATCTAAAACATGTAATTTCCTTCCGCTTGATTTAATAAACAATATTTCCATGTTCCTGCAAATCAGCAATAATTTCAATCAATCAACTCGATAGATACTAATTCTATTATCGCTCAACGCTAGGCAACAATTTAAAGCAACTAATTAGCCAAACAAAAACAACAAATGCGAGCAAACACAGGCTGGAAGCATTGCAGCACTTCCGAGGCCCAACTGAAACCTAAAGTGTTGTAATATCTCACCAGCTTTGCAACTATAATGCGTTTACCTGGGCTTCACCGACCACAATGAATACTGCACAGAAATACTATCGGCAGTTCCAATCAAGATAGGAAAGACCACCCCCACTCCCAGTTAACTTGGTGGTTAGTGGGTGGTTTGTGTGCTGTTTATCCTTGTTCCGACGAAAGGGAACACTAAGAAGGGAAAGTTTTCGTCAAACTGACTTTTAGACAAGATTTGATTGACACATGTTTTTGCTAAATTGCTCAGATCCCTTATTAAATTCAACCTGGTTCGCTTCCTTGAGGATTTCCAATGGCTACCTAACAAATGTTACGCATACAGAAAAGAAAAGTCCAGCACGGCTCCCTAAATGGAGTCCTTCACATAATAGTGGTCAAAAGCCGAGCCTTTTTTGACATCAAAAACGCTGACCGGCGACTTGACCGGGAAGTGCTGGAAGGTGTATAGCTGGAACACAAGGTACCTACAGATATCTCAATCTGAATCCTTAGGCTCAGGAACTCCAGGCAACTGTTGATTGATGGAGACTCAACCTTGATTAACAACGGTACCTCCCAAGGGTACGTGTTATGTCCGGTCTTTTTTAATCTTTACACGTCCTCATTGCAGAGATAGTCATCTATCCCAGGTGAATTTATCCTCGGTAATTACCGATTTGATAGTCCCGCCCAATTAGAGTTAAATACCCTCCAAACAACGCTGAGACTCACAGTTCTCCTCACTGGCAAGGAAGTACGTCTGCATCAGCAGCTCCTGAGTTTCTCCAGAAGATTCCGTCTAGAAGCCTTCCAACTTTTTAAGAAAGGATGGGCTGCTATGTTTCATGGATACAATTTTACTGAGTTCCGCACATCCGCTGGTCCTTGCAATCTTCTGACAAACGTCCAACCAAAACCGTCTCTTGGCAGTTTCGAATGCCTTTTCCAGAGCCCAGACCTTTGACTTGAGTTCTTTGAGACTTTGAGTTCGTCTGTGATGCCAATCTTCCCAAATTTCGCGAATTTATTGTAGATAGCTTGACCAAACTTCCTCTAGTCAATCCTCCTGGGGTGTCTGAAAGATTTGGAGACCTCTGCGGCAAGATCTAGACTGAAAAATATCCAACTATTATCTAAGAAGGATTTCTGTTCAGACACTCTCCGGTTCTTCACCGTAAGAATCCTATTGTTAGTTAGTAGGATGACATCAAGGACCTCCTCTAAACCGTCACAGTTCTCAGAGTTGGGAAAATGGAAGGTAGATGTATTGTCCCTTTTACAGACCGACAAATTTGAGTTAATTACAAAATGTAGTGGATCGGTCCCTTCTGATCCCATCAAATACAGGGCATTACCTTGTAGCGAAAGTGTGGGAGCGCAGTTTACATAGCACAAAGAGAGTGTTTTACATATTTGGTGGCAATGGTCAATATTAAGTAAACGACATAACTCACACTCGTATAAGTCGTTAGGCACTGTCCCAATCGCGGCAAGCTGATCATATTGCCAAAGAAATTCGGCAACAACCAAGACACTCAAAAGGAATCTTGCAATTGCGTGAGGAATCAAAGCTGAATCACTTCCTGAATGAGCTGACGCTAGGCGACTGCACCCCTAGCCAGTTGCTACGAGAAATGACTCAGCTGGGTGGGGATAAGGACGTCCCTCAGCTGTTAAAGTCTCTCTGGCTGCACCGACTCCCGGGGAGCACCCGCACATCTTGGCCTGCGCGGATTCGGAATTGGTGGAGGTGTTGTTCGCCACGACCGATAAAATGCAGGAGGTGTACGCAAACGCCGTTGTCGTAAAGGTTTCCCGAGACAAAACTCGGGAAACGGACGACTCTATGTTGACACAACACTGCCCGACGCGGTCGCAAAGCTCGCGGCGACGGTTGGTACTTTGCGTTCAGGAGGTAAATCTCGATAGTAATTACGGTCAAAGTCCGCTTCCCGAAATGGGCGTTCGAGTGGCCGCACGCCAGGACACTCATCGGCCTCCGCAACTTGCTGATACCATCGTAAATACGGAACTTCGTAAATACGGAACTTCAGCGACTAAATGTACCACCGGATGCACGTTTAATATAACAAAGAAAGACTCGACTCGTTGGGTGCCTCGGCCATGGTCACCTGAAGTGTGGTACCACGTGGCCTTACAATCTTGGACCTCCTTCCCGGTCGACACGGACCACCTGCGACTAGCGGCCTTCACCCAACCGCACTTATGACTATAGGCAGATTGACCTGAGTCTTAGCCTGCGCCGAATATTTTCGTGGCGTTTCGATCTGGCGCACCTTAGCGTCCCCGTATTTGACGCAGCACTCCGCAGAAAATATCGCAATTTTTTTACGGAAAGTAGTTTCTCCCAGCCGGTGAAGCACGATGTGCAGCACCATATCAACACTACCGGCTCACCAATCTTCTCAAAGGTGCGTCCACTTTCACCCCAGAAGCTTGCTGTTGCGCAGAAAGGATCTCAAGATTGATTGATGAAACAGAGTATCTGCAGACCATCGAACAGCTGTTGGTCCTCTCCACTTCATTTGGTCCCTATGTCAAACGGCGAATGGTGGCCATGTAGAAATTATAGGTGTCTGAATGTTCAGATAATTCCAGACCGATATCCCACTCATTCATGATTTTGCGCACTCACGTACGAACTGCCGTGTTTTTATGACTTTGGATTTAACGAAGGCATATCATCAAATACCTATCACTCCCGAAGACGGCTATCTGCACAACTTTCGGACTCTTTGAGTTCACTAGGATGACTTTCGGCTTGTGCAACGCTACCCAGACTTTCCGAAGGTTCATCCACTATGTCTTACGAAACTCGAACTTTTGTTTCGTCCACATGGATGGTGTTTTGGTCGCTTCCTCTTCCGAATCTAACCACTTGGAACATCTCGAGTGCATTTTTCAACATCTCCTTGCGGCCGGCCTTGTCCTAAACGCTGAGAAATGCAGATTCCTCCAGAGTCAAGTACGGTACAGGCCACTTGATAACCCCTGGCGGTATCCAACTTGACCCATAAAAGGTTGAGGCGATAAAGAGCTTTCCCCGTACCAACCACGGTAAAGGATCTGCGAAGGTTCTTTGGCATGTTAAACTTCTATCGTCGTTTCTTAACCAATGACGCTCCTCCTCAAGTGATCCTAAATGCTTACTTGTCTGGGAACAAAAATTAAAGACCCCCGCAAGGTTGCGTGATCAGTTAAGGTCGTCCATGCGCTTGAGTCAAACAAAAGCTTGTTGATGCAACACTGCTGGCATTTCCTCAGCCAGATGCACTCCTAGCTATGTTCCTCGATGCCTCAGCTACAACGGTAGGCACCGCTCTTCACCCACGGGTGAATCAAATCTGTGAACCGTTGAGGGTCTTTTCAAAACAGCTCAAGCAAGCTTAGCGTAACTATAGCGCCTATGATCGTGAGCCATTCGCTGCGTACCTCGGCATAAAATTTCTCTGTTGAGTGCAGATCGTACCCCATGTTCACGGATCACAAGCCACTTCCTATCGCGCTTAGACAAAAGCTGACAAAGCGTACCCTCGCCAACTTGGCCATTGAGTTATATCAGCCAGTTTACTTCGGATATCCAACACGTGTCTGGAAAAGACAACGTGATTGCTGATCCTTTGTCTCGAATCGCGGAGATCACAGTCCCGGCCACGCTCGATTATACGGCAATTACCGAGGCACTAAAAGACGACGCAGAACTTCAGAGCCTGAAGACAAATTCCAAATACAAATTCAAGGAGTTTCCTATTTTTCATTTAAACTCTTATTTACTTTGCGAGAACGTTGATAAGGGACCCAGGCCATTCATTCCGCACATTGTCGCAGGGAATGCAGGATCTTGCGCATCCAGGTAACAGGACGACAAATCTGTTAGTCACTGAAAAATACTTCTGGCCGTCCATAAACAAGTACATAAATTCTTGGGCCAGGCAGTGCATCGCGTGCCAAAAGTGCAAGGTCATGAAGCACGTTCGAAAGGAGCTAGGTGTATTCCCTAGGTCAACCAAGAGCTTCCACATTATCCATCTCGACATCATCGATCCTTTGCGAGACTCACACGGGTACAAGTATTGCCTCACAATCATTGACAGGTTTACGCGGTGGCCTGAAGCAAAACCTCTGTCTAACATTATGGCACAATCATGTGTCGAGGCCCTCTGTCGAGAGTGGATTCCGCGCTTTGGTGTTCTGCTCGTTATTATACGGACCAGGTAGTGCAATTCGAATCTACTTTTTCGCGGAGTTAGGAAAGCTCCTTGCTTTCAAGCGGCTTACAACTACTGCGTACCATCCACACTTCATTGTTATGTTGGAACGTTGGCACCGGACGCTGAAGGCCGCCCTAATGGCTTCCTTTCGTCCTCCTCGGCGTCCGTACAGCCTAAAGTGAGAAGTTCGCGGCCAACCCCGCGGATATGGTGTATGGAGAGAATCTGCGCCCTCCCCGTTCGAAGTTGGACATCAAAGCAGGGTTAAGCGACTCTGGAATGCTGCGTCTTCTCAGAGACGCGGTTTTGAAGCTGCGACCGACTCCACCTTCCCGACATGCGACGGCGGAGGTCAACACCACCAAGAACCTCGGGACGTGTTCACAGGTTCCCATTCGGGTGCACACTCCTCGGAGACTGCTGCAACCACCACATGAGGGCCCCTTTAGAGTTCTGGAGCGAGGTGAGCACTCGTTCAAGCGCGACGTCCGAAGCGGGCCCAAGTGGGTCTCCTTCTCGAGGCCGAAAGCATTCGACGAGCCCGTGGTCGCTTCAAAAAGCATTAGCGAAATGTCAGTGACCGGCATCTTGTGGTCGGTTTGCTCAGCTGAACTCACGTGGTTTCAGTTTGGGGCGGAATGATGTGGCGGCACTTCGGATGCCCGAACCTGAGCGCCACCGCGAATTCGCCTCTGACGCCATATTGAACGGCCGTGGAAACAGTTGACTGCCTACAGCAGACTGAGGCGAAAAATGCCAAGATGACAGAGGCTCTTGAGAAGACCGAGAGAGTCACTTGAAAAGTGGTCAAAGAAAGAAAAGTGTAAACCAAAGCAAAGCCAAAGTGTTGTTATTATCAGAAAATTATAATGGGAAAAACTTATCCTCAAACGGCTTCATGGAGTGGAGCACTTTCTCCTTTGCGTTCCTTACTCCGAACCGCACTTTCCAGTGCCTCTACACATTCTCCGCTTTTAAGGAACAGAAAAGTTTGGCTGTGCGCCTGGGGTTCCTCCACCTTGGTAACTACCCAAGCTTGTCCTTACCCATGCGAATCTTCGACAATGAGATGTAAGCGACTGATCCTCTCGGGGTCTCGTCGAAGGGGATGACTTTGAGCTTTACACCCTCCCAGGCGTCGCTAATTTTAGCGACAACAACACTCATTCTCAGTTACACAGTCTTTTCTGTTCTTGCACTTTTTATAGCGATAAACACCAAAAGTGTTCAAGGGCCCACCATATCGTTAAGTTTTTAACTGCTTTCCCAAATTTTCAGTTAATATTTGCCATCTTATCGCGTGAGTGTTCAGGTGAAAACCCCACTTTTCATGGCAGGCAAACTTTGCGGATTTTCATAATTAACAATTTTGGTCGGATACTTCTAAGCGATCATGTAGTGTGATAACATCCTTGCTGTAAATATCCCCACACTGTTGTGTACAGATTTACTTTATAGATTCATATGCGTCGTGATAGACGTGCACAAGATAAAGCCAGGTATGTAGGTAGGTGCCAGCCAGCCATTGGATTCGGATCGGTGCAAAATTACTCATGGAAATTGCAGTTTACGGCACATACCAAATGAACTTTATAATCTGGCGTAGATAAGAATGTGGGAACCTGTTCAGGTGCAAGTCAGCTCTTTTACTGCAAACTAAAGTCGTGTTTTAGGGAGTGTTGATAACGACCCTGATGGTTGCGGCTAAATAGACACTTCGTGAAAGGCAACGCTTTTTCACTGCACCACCGCCATGTAGGGGTTTCCCTAAGAAAATCTGTTTGCTACCGTGCTGGCAAACTCTGTAAACATATTTACGTACTGGAAGGGGATGCATGCGACAGTCCTGTTCACGACAAATTTGTTCTAGCCTTTGATAAAATCTACTTTGTAGCGAAAAATATGAGTTGAATGCAAATTTAACTAGCGGGTACTGGGCGGAAAATGGTGGAAGTCGCGAGTGTAAATGCTTCAAAATCACGGTAAGTAAGCTGGAAACCTGCACACTTAGAATTACTCAAGCAAGTGGGCTTCGTATAGGGGAAGATATTCCATCCATGGATCAACTAAACACTCAATGTTTATAGAATACTGAAGTTCTCCATAAAAAGATATCAAAGTCGTGTCATCCCCATCCCCTTATCACATATTCATCATAAACGCTTCACAGTTCCTCGTAAATTTACACAACCACAATCGGGGCCTACTCGAAACTCCTTAAAGTGGTATTTCTTTTCACATATTATTCCCTTTGAGTTAAATATGCAAATCTGGAAAATGGAATTGTATCTTTTGGCTAATGCAATCATCTTTTTAATTCGATCCCTTTCCAGCTAAATTCGTATGCATATATGCTCCCAGGCACTGACATTTGAACCACAGTCGTGAAGACATTAAAGGATCACACATGTAAGCTCGTTTCTTAGATTTGTTTCGAAAGTCGGAAGAATTATCTTAACAAGCCATAAATGCACATACGACTCTTTGAAGTCACAATAGATGCGGAAAATTTGTTAAAAGCTTTTACAAAAGTTGAAAATGGTTCCCCAAAAATCT
The DNA here is from genome assembly GCF_905115235.1 of Hermetia illucens. Taxonomy (NCBI): domain Eukaryota; kingdom Metazoa; phylum Arthropoda; class Insecta; order Diptera; family Stratiomyidae; genus Hermetia; species Hermetia illucens. The sequence goes on along the minus strand of NC_051853.1, from coordinate 13,372,990 downwards.
ACCCTTTAGGATTGGGAACAAATATGTTTTTCAGATTGTTTTGATGTGATATTCATAAACGATTTCCTCGGAAAGAGCACAACAATCTGTAAAAGACTCTGCACATTTTCGTAGTTGGTTGAAAATCCCGCCCTGGGTGAAGATAATAAAATAAACTAAAGGATATGGAAATGTTCTGTTCTTATAACGTGTTCCAGGACCTAGTTAGAGCTTCCTCGTCTAAATATGCATCACCTGGAGTCAATTTATCTGAGAATAGCTCACACTAAAAATAAATTTCAATGAAGTCGAGAGCTAGATACTTCAGGTATGAAAGGCTTTGTGTTATCTTATCTGGGGAAATTTGGACGCCGGTGAGCTCCATTTGTGAGTCATTATTATTTTTCTAGACCCTTTTGTCCAACTACTCAGCTCCTTTTGCGTCTTAGAAAACCACGTTTGCTCCAGCTCCGCTGCACAAACGGCGGAGGTAGAGCAGGCGCGTGTAGAATTCCCACCCACTAAAAACCACCCCCGGGTTTTCCAACCCCAACCTTGTGGAGCCACCACCAGGTATTACTTTCCAGGGTGGGTTTGCTTTTAGCCACTCTTCTTGTTGCTCCTTTCGGCTTTCTCCCTTCAGCAACTTCCGCTGTATTTTCACGGCTGCGGAGGAAATCGATCTCAGCATCTCCTCAATAAGTTCATGCCCAGCCAACATTTGGTTCAAATTCCATTTCTCCATTGCGAAACTTGGACAGTGAAACATCACATGCGCATCTAGCACAATCCGGTGAATCATCCAACCTAATGCAGAAAGTGTCTGTAGCAACCACCCAATGTGGTAGTTGATCCTCCCACGTTTAGGTTCCAGCCACACCCTAATGTTGGGAATGAGCCTCTACGTGCATCAAAACTTCATAAACTCTGCGTTGCCGGAGACCATTCGACTCTGACCTCATTCAACGCTTTCTATGTGACCCTCCATACGTCTTGCATGGTCCAGCACACTCATTTCGTTCGCTGTGTCTCACATATCTCATGTGGTTTTCAAAGTGCTGTAAACCCTTAAAGTCATCAGCCAGTAAACTGAATACCCGCTTTGATCTCTGAGAGTTTGCAAGTACCTCTTACGAGTAAATTTGGACGGATCCCACCACTCCGGTTGCATACTCTAGGTATTCCCTAAAATTCACTTTTGCCTCAATAGCCACTCCCAGGCATTTGATAGCCGGCTTTGAGACGACTTCCACTTTCACGGCGCTCGCTTCTGTTTTCTCGTCCGATAATGTCCACTCTCACAGTTTCCGTTGCGTAGACACCCACATCGTTTGCAACAACTTCAGCCAGGTCATTCGCAAAGCCTCTTCTGGGACGGGAAAAGCAAGCGCCCCATTATGCATGACATTCCACAACAGGGGTAGGTATCAGAGGCCGCTCCGAGGAGCCCAATTAGCGCTTTGGTGCGCCGTTTTGATGCCACAAACTCCTAAGACCGTGATTGTTGTTATAGGAACAGGGAAGCAGAGTCCCGCCGGCTCGGATCTTCAGAGCCAGTCCGTAGCATTCACGAAGGAAAGTAGCTCTCCGACCCTGCAGCTAGAAATCTTTCTGAGGTCCCCAAAGAATGGTTTACCCAGTGTCCGCAGCATGACTCGAGCCAGAGCTGGGCAATCGCAGAGAAAGTGCATGAGGGGTTCCCTTCCTTCTACGCAGCTTCGGCAATGCGAGTTGTATGGTAAGCCGAGCCTAGCGGCATGCTCCCCTATGGGCCAGTGCCCCGTGCAGACCGCCGTAATCTTGAATGCATTTGCACGCGTCTGACACAGGAGCTCTCGTGATTGGGCTATGTTATAAGCGGGCCAAATTCTCCTTGATTTGGCACAGCTTGTAAGCCTTCGCCATCTCAGGCCCGCGGCTGCTAGGTAGTGCGAGTATACTCGGCCCCCGACAGCCGCCAGCGGAACACCGACTGTATTCGCCGAGGGACTGCCAAGAACAGAGCCTTGCCTGGCCAATCCGTCAGCCCGCTCATTTCCCTCTATGTTCCTATGCCCGGGAACCCAGAGGAGAGTGACCTTGAGCATGCCGCCCAGATGGTTGAGCGCGTCTCTGCACTGCCCCACCAGCCGGGAAGATGTCGTCGTTGAGTACAAGGCCTTGATGGCCGCTTGACTGTCGGTCAGAATGGCTATGTTACGCTTGGGGCTCGAATCACGCTCCAGCCGTCGACAGACTTCCAATATCGCCAGTACTTCCGCTTGGAATACATTGGTGAAACCTGGGAGACCATACGATTCGAATACACCGTGTGTATTCGAGAAAACCCCCGCACCGACTCCATAGGCCATATTTGATCCGTCCGTAAAGAATACCGTGTCATAGTCTTGCAACACGCCACCGGTCTTCCACTTTGCCCTGGTTGGAAGGTCCACAGCAAAATTTCTCGTCAAGTTCAGCTTGCGTGTGACATAGTCCGTGGGGGATGCCCAGATTTCTCGAGGTATTTCATCTAGGATGTTGCTGTGGCCGTAGGACTTCGCTGCCCAGCATCCGGACTCACGTAGTCTGACGGCACTGCACGCTGCAACATATTTGATGTGGAGGTCTAGGGGGAGGAGGTGCAGGAGTACATTGAGAGCATCTGCCGGGCAGGACTGCAGAGCCCCAGTAGCACCTGCACACGCGGTTCTTTGAATCCTATTAAGCTTCGTTCTATTGTATTTCTTCTTCAAAGCCTGCCACCATACAATAGATCCGTACGTCAGGATCGGACGCACTACAGCGGTATACAGCCAGAGAACCATCCTCGGCCGGAGACCCCATTTCTTCGCAAAGGTTCTCTTACAGGCATAGAAGGTTATGCAGGCCTTATTAACCCTCAGTTCTATGTTCAACCTCTAATTTAGCTTAGGATCCAGGATTACACCCAGATACTTTACATTAGAGGAAAGAACCAATCTTTATTCATTCAGCCGTGGTAGATGGAATTCAGGTATCCTTTTCTTGGTGGTGAATAGCATCAGTTGCGTTATGGTTGGGTTTATGCTGAGTCCGCATCTTGCGGCCCATAGGCACACCTTTCGCAACGCTCCTTCCATGATGTCGCTCATAATGGACAGAAACTTCCCTGATACTAATATCACCAAGTCGTCGGCATACGCCACCGCCTTCACCCCGCTGCTATCCAATGAACGTAAAACAACAGGGGAACTTACTAGTTCCTTGCTTGGTACTCCTAGCCCTATGATACTGCCGCTATGACAATGCATTCTTTTGGGCCCCTATTATCTAATAGCTAATTTTCAACCAGATTCGCTAAATACTCGGGAGCACCTATGTCAGCCAACGCCCCCTCCCTTTAATTCACTTTCAGATGGTCAAGCTGAATGCATTTTTGACATGCAATGCCAACATGGGACATCAGCCGCTAGAAACTAGTGTGCCTTTTGCCAGATTCCACCGTAGAGTGGGCACGCCGGAAATCAAACTGGCGATCCGACAAGCTAGTTGGCATATAGAGCGATATTATGCTGGATTCCCAGGTGACTTGCTGGCTTTGGGAAACAACACCAATTTTTTGCTTTTTTTCTAACGAGCAAGGCAAGCCGCGAAAGTGTTAGTCCTAGTCTTCACTGCCAGCTTCTAAGCTGTGTAAGGAACGCCATCCAAACCTGGGGCTTTTATGTCGCCAATCCTACCACATACTTCTCGCAATTCCTCCATAGTTACTGAAGGTATTATGCCTCCGTTAGACTGGACATCCATTTGCCTTCCGCTATTTTCATGGTAAGGAAAGGGAGTGATAACAACAGGTCACCTGGGATGATCTTTGCAGCCTTTCCATTACCGCCCTGTAGACCTAACTCTAAGTGTTTATATCGGCATGGCCAAACAGCTGTTTGAAGCAATTCTTTGTGTTATTCCGAAAGTCTTTTTTAAGAAGCTACGTAGTTGCCTGTGTAGCTCATCTCAACCGCCGCTAACGGGCTCCTTCCCAGCATCAGCTTTCGATTGTCCGGCAGCTATATAACACCTGCGGTATTTGCTAAGGACACACTACCTTTTCATGCTTTCGATGAATACCGCAAACATCTTTCCCTTTCTGCAGGGTACATTCTGACGGTGGGATAATTTTTGGATCAAAGGTTCATAATCCGAACTTGCTACTTCTCGGTGGACACCTCAGGTCACTACGTCGCCAACATACCCCCCGCGATAGAACATAACGAACATATTTTAGGTGCGCTTTAGCCGATTTCAATCCAGCATTTCAGAACCTGTGGCTGCCAGAATCAATTCTCAGGTTATTCCGTCCTTTGGATATACAATTCCGAACTTATCCTCTACCATTTTGACCGCCTATTGCAGTTCCTCGTCTAATAGATTGCCTCCTACCGCGAAATTAGTAGAGTGATGACTACAAATCTCGCAGCAGAGACTTCTTCTCGAAGCGAATCTCCCAAAGGTTGCCAGAAAACTTTCAGCACCATTCACCATTTCTCTCGGAATAGCAGCAGCCTTTGTTATTATTATTATTCTGTTAAGGGAAAGTCGCACCGCGTCCTTGAAGAACTATTGTGCCCCTTTTACTGGTTATAGTGTACCTATTGATCATAGTATCTCAAGCAGGCCTGTAACCGTTAGGAACTTTAGTATGTTCCCTACATCCAGATTTTTCAGCTTTGCATCTGGTATTAAGTGTTCTCCCAGATGTCTCGACCTGCTTTGCACAAGTGCCAGACACTGTCCCAGGACGTGTATAGAGGTTTCGTCCTCCTCCTCACAAAACCTGCTGGCAGTGTCCGTAGATATCCCTAGCTTCCCTAGATAGTTCAGCCGACAATGACCAGTGAGAATTCCTACTATGATTCGGAGGCTCTTTTTGATGAGGTTTAAGCAATCCTTTATGCGCATGGGTTCGTATCCCCCAATAAGCACCCTGGACTGCTCCATCCCTGGTAGGCCCGCCCACGTTTCTCTTCATTTCTTAGATTCATAGCCATGAAACCGTTTCCGATTCCACAGAAGAGTTCTGGCCAATGTAAAGGCGTCCAAGTTCCCTTCTTGGTTAGTTCGTCCGCTGCCTCGTTGCCTTCCAACCTAGCATGGCCTGGAGCCCAAAGTATTCAGACCTTGTTCGACGAGCCGAGCGTATTCAGTTTAGAGTTCACCTGGTTGGACCTAAGTGCCTTGATCGCTGCTTGGCTATCGGTGCTCCTTGTAGTTCCTTTGCAGATTAATGGAGGCACATTTGTCTATGGCGTATATTTCCGCTTGGAATATGCTAGTGTACCTACCCATTGGCTCAAAGTACATTTTCCTTGGACCAATGACACCGGCACCCGTTCCCTCTGCTGTGAGGGATCCGTCAGTGTACCAAGTAATCAGTTGCTGGTTTAAACCGTATGTGGCAGCCACGCTCTCCCAGTTTGCCTTGTTACTCCAACGTGTTTCAAACTTCTTACCGAAGTGAAACCTCGGTATCAGTAATTCGGGATACCGCCTAGAAAGAATATCAATCTTCCTTCGATTTACGCAGCTCCCCGCCTCACTCATACCACCGGCCATCCTGAATATTGATCTCCTTGCCTGCATCTGTATGTGCAGATGGAAAGGGGTTAATCCCAGAAGGACCTCCAGGGATGTCGTTGGGCATGCCCTCATTGCCCCACTGATACACACGCAAGCCAGCCTTTGGAGCTTATGTAATTCCCTGGCTTGTGTGCTGAGTTGGGTTCTTTTTGCCCAGATTACCGCCCCATAGGTAATCATTGGCCTTACTATTGCAGTATATATCCTGCTGCAGCCCCATTTTTTTCCTGCTATGGATCTGCAAGTCATCAGAGCCCTCGTGGCTTTCCGACAAGTGTTTCCGACATGTGTCTTCCAGAGTAATTTTTGGTCTAGCGTGATTCCCAAATATTTTACCTCTGTTTCTCGTTTCACCTCCATATCATGTAATGTTATGGCTCTCAGGTGATCCAGCTTACGCCTCCTATTGAATGGTACTCTGGTGGTTTTGGTTGGGTTGATCCGCAGTCCCACCTTCCTGCACCAGGCACTAGTAACCCTTAATCCAGTTTGGATTCTATCACATGGGGTATCTTCATATTTGCCCCTACAGATTAAAACAATGTCGTCCGCGTAGCCCTGGACTTGTATTCCAGTATTTGTCAAGTCTACTCCGTACTGCAAAAATATGGAACTTGAGACGACACAATATTGAGACCACCAGTCTACAGAGCCAATGAAGCTGATATACGGGTCTGAGGTCGGCAGGTGGCAAAATTTGGTGAAAAGCTGAAAAATCTTTTGAAAAGCAAGTTTTGGGATCAGGTGTTAAGTGTGGGAGTATAGGGTTAGGCAGGAGTCACTTATTTCAAAGGCGCATTCTCGGAAGTTGCCTGCACAATGTTGGTAATAGTTTTTGAATTTGTCGGTTCGGTGCCCCGCAAAGCCATTCATTTTTCCTATTTTTCAGTTTTGGTATACGAACGAGCTTAGTCACTTCCACTTTCTTCGACTTCCTAATATTAGGGCGGATAGAATTTTTCACCTCTTCCTGTAAATATGTTTGTAGATTATTCAAAACCGAACTGGACTTAAATATTCATCTTGATTCAAAATGGAGAGAGGCATAAATCAATGCAGCGAAACAACCTACATATTTTATATGCACATCCAACTCATGTCAACTTCCAACGAAATATCGTTTCTGAAAACAACTACCCCCTGATAGCTCGATAAGTCAACTCAGTACCATAATTTCCCGAAAACCAAACACATAGATGTCAAGCCTCCCAAACTTTGACGGACAAAGAAAAATAAGTGGAAATAAATCTCAAAGTCAGTCTCTTAACATCGGTCCAGGGACTTCTATGTATATTTGATATGTGTACGAGCCTGTTCCCAATGTGTTTCTGGAAACGTGGAAGCTTTCCCACATCCTGCCGTGAAGAGTTTCAGGCTTCATTTTATTTTCATTTCGACATACATGAGACGTATGAATGTGAAAACCACTCACTTGGATACCTTCGGGATTAATAAATATTTCATTGCATTATGGTTCAACATGACAACAGAAAGGTACCACAGGATATAAATTTCATCCTGGAGACGTTGTCTTTGATATTTGTGGCATATTTTTGTTTTGTGTATTTTTTATTTAGAGTATGGAAGCTGAAAAGGCTGGGAAGAGGTAGGTTCGGAAATCCCCGGTTCAGCTTCACATTAAAATAGATTTTCAGGAAGGGACTTTAAGTCGGCAAGGAACATCTCAAGCCCGAAGTTGTCAATTCCCACAATCCTTTAGACACCCAATAAATGACCTACAAAATATTAAAATTTTCGAAATTAACACCGTAAAAGTACCGTAGTATATTCCTTATGATCGAACCTGGTTCAGGAGCTGCTACTGAGATATCCTTTGAGTCTACCAGAAGGTAGTAACTCTGTTATGTTCAGACACTAATAGGTGATGCTTAGCGTCAGATGAAACTACCCAGAAGAGTTTTGACCTTATGCAGTTTTAAGGTCTCCAAACTGCTACAGTTTATTGCTACAGTATTGCATGTGCTGGGGATGATATACCAGGAGCCCACATGGTGACAGTTTTTCTGCCAAAGGCAATAGAAACGGAAGACCTTATGAGACTCCTAATTGCTCAGAATGAAGACCTCCATACTCGACTATGGAGAGTCTTCAGAAGCAAGGTGGAGGGCAAGGGTAAACTCGTCACGATCGGGGTAGATGACTGATCCCTGGAGGCAATTAAACGTCGGAGTTGTCATATCAACTACCGATTTGGCAACATGCCCGTGCATGTGCACAGGGAAAAGCCGAGGAAAGAGACCTCGGAGGAGGCATCGGGTGGGAAACTTACAGAGGTCCCTGAAGAAGTCTCGGAAGCCATAGAGGCGGAAAGGACTAGATCAACCAGGGAAATAGACCTGCTGCCCAGTGAAGAGCAGAAGCTGGACGACCTAGACCTAGGACTCCTAGGGCTCAGGGTGGACAGCGACGCACAGGAAAGCGCCATGTCGGAGGAGGAGGGTGACACTCCGACAGTGGAGAAGAGCTCCAAACAATAACGGAGCCAATGGCCAGCACTAAGATAGTCCAGATAAACCTCCACCATGCGAGAGCTGCATTTGCAATAATTGCAAAGGCAAATTCCAAGGAGAACATTGGAATAGTGATGGCTCAGGAGCCCTGGGTGTACCGGGGGCAAATTCGCGGTCTGCAAGGAGGAAGAATGCAGGTAATTGTGAAAAACCAAGAGCTTGCATAATTCTTAAACGTAATTTAAAATACATATGTCTTTCAGAGTTCTTAACCGGGGACCTTGTGGCTATCCAAGTCTCATTGGAAGCCGGGAGGAGCACTCGAGAGGCAGTTGTAGCATCGGGATACTTCCTAGGAGACGAAAGCCGGGCTCCACCGGAACAAGTTGCAAAACTGACGAAATATTGCGAGAAGGAGGCGATACCACTTCTTCTCGGCTGCGATGCCAACGCCAACCACGAAGTCTGGGCAAGCAGCGACACCAATCTTAAAGGTGAGTACCTTCTCGAATTTATTCTTAGCAATAAGTTAGAAATATGCAACGTAGGGAACACTCCAACATTTGTGACCAGCACCAGACAGGAGGTACTAGATATAACTGGGAAATACCCTGATGAACGGGATGGTCAGGAATTGGAGGGTGTCGGATGAACCATCAATGTCTGATCACAGGATAATCAGATTCGACATTGAGGGTAACTCCAAAATAAAAAGAATAATAAGGATTTCCAAGAGAACGGGTTGGGAATCCTACACAATGCACCTGAGCAACAACATTGCCCACCTTCAAGGGAGCGGTGACATCAGGAGCGAATTGGAATTAGAAACAGTGGTGGAAGACCTCAACACAATCGTCATTCACGCATATGAGGCCAGCTGTCCGGCTAAGACAGTCAAGTCATCAAGGGATGTACAATGGTGGAACAAGAACCTAGCCAGAATGAGAACAGAGGCACGAAAACTCTTTAACCGGGCAAAACAAACCGGGGACTGGCGGAGGTATAAAAATGCACTGACTGCGTATAGCAACGCGATCAGGGATGCGAAACGGAACAGCTTCAGGGAATTCTGTGAAGGGATTGAACAGATCACAGAAGCAACCAGGCTGTACAAGGCTGTAACCAAAGACGGGGGAATATCCTCTGTCTGCTTGAAAAAGGAAGATGGGACATTTACCGAAAATGACGAGGACAGGGTACACCTGCTTCTCAGAACTCATTTCCCGGGGTTCTACCCCTCGGTGGCAGGCGACAACAATCTGCCTGACACCCCAACAACGAATAAAAGAGGAAGAAAGGAGAGCTGGAAACTAGCAAAAGACGTATGCTCAGAAGCTAGACTAAGATAGGCGGTGGGAATATTTAAACCAATGAAATCTCCCGGAGTAGATGGCATTTTCCCAGCACTTATCCAGAGAAGTCTAGGAGTTATCTTAGAGTCTCTTCTGAGGGTGGTAAGGGGGAGCATTGCACTGGGTTACATACCAAGGGCACGGAGACGGGCAAAAGTGGTCTTTATTCCGAAAGCGGGTAAAAAGGATCCTTTTCACCCTAAATCATTCAGACCAATCTGCTTAACATCGTTCGTACTCAAAACGGTGGAGAAGGTCATGGATAACTATATTAGAACTAACGTTCTAAAGCGTAATCCCCTTCATCACTGTCAACACGCTTACCGGGCAGGACGGTCAACTGAAACTGCTGATAGAGGTACTACGGGATGCGATAGAAACAAAAGAAATTGCACTGTGTGCGTTTTTTGATATCGAAGGAGCATTCGACAACACATCGCACACAGTGATACAGGATGCCCTGAGCCGCAAAGGAGTGGAAAACACCCTGGCACTCTGGATGGGCAAAATGCTAGAAAGCAGACAAATAGAGGTACAAACAGGTACAAATTCTATTATCATGAACACCACTCAAGGCTGTCCACAGGGTGAAGTACTATCGCCGCTGATGTGGAATATGGTAATTGATGAACTCCTGGACGTGCTAACAAATACTGGAACACAAGTCCAGGGTTACGCGGACGACATTGTTTTAATCTGTAGGGGCAAATATGAAGATACCCTATGTGATAGAATCCATACTGGATTACGGGTTACTAGTGCCTGGTGCAGGAAGGTGGGACTGCGGATCAACCCAACCAAAACCACCATAGTACCATTCACTAGGAGGCGTAAGCTGGATCACCTGAGAGCCATAACATTACATGATATGGAGGTTAAACGAGAAACAAAGGGAAAATATTTGGGAATTACGCTAGACCAAAAATGACTCTGGAAGACACATGTCGGAAACACTTGTCGGAAAGCCACGAGAGCTCTGATGACTTGCAGATCCATAGCAGGAAAAAAGTGGGGTTGCAGCCCGAAGATACTACTTTGGATATATACTGCAATAGTAAGGCCAATGATTACCTATGGAGCGGTAATCTAGGCAGAAAGAACCGAACTCAGCACACAAGCCAGGGAATTACATAAGCTCCAAAGGCTGGCTTGCGTGTGTATCAGTGGGGCAATCGGGACATGCCCAACGGCATCCGTGGAGGTCCTTCTGGGATTAACCCCTCTCCATCTGCACATACAGATGCAGGCAAGGAGATTAATATTCAGGATGGCTGGTAGTATGAGTGAGGCGGGGAGCTGCCTAAATCGAAGGACGATTGATATTCTTTCTAGGCGGTATCCCGAATTACTGATACCGAGAGATGACATGACAACGAGGTTTCACTTCGATAAGAAGTTTGAAACACGTTGGAGTAACAAGGCAAACTGGGAGAGCGTCGCTGCGACATACGGCTTAAACCAACAACTGATTACTTGGTACACTGACGGAACCCTCACAGCAGAGGGAGCGGGTGCCGGTGTCATTGGTCCAAGGAAAATGTACTTTGAGCCAATGGGCAGGTACACTAGCATATTCCATGCGCAAATATACGCCATAGACAAATGTGCCTCCTTTAATCTGCAAAGAAAATACAGGGAGCAAAACATAGCTATTTTCACCGATAGCCAAGCAGCGACCAAGGCACTTAGGTCCAACCAGGTGAACTCTAAACTGGTATGGGAATGCCTTGAGAGACTGAATACACTCGGCTCGTCCAACAAGGTCTGGATACTTTGTGTTCCAACGAGATGCGGACAAACTAGCCAAGAAGAGAGCAGAGACGCCTTTACACGGGCCAGAACCCTTCTGTGGAATCGGAAACGGTTTCATGGCTATGAATCTAACAAATGAAGAGAAACGGTTGAGGGAACTATATTGGGCGGGCCTACCAGGGATGGAGCAGTCCAGGGTGCTTATTGGGAGATACGAACCCATGCGCACAAAGGATTGCTTAAACCTCACCAAAAAGAACCTCCGAATCATAGTGGGAATTCTCACTGGTCATTGTCGGCTGAACTATCACCTAGGGAAGCTAGGGATACGTACGGACACTGCCTGCAGGTTTTGTGAGGAGGAGGACGAAACCTCTATACACGTCCTGGGACAGTTTCCGGCACTTGTGCAAAGTAGGTCGAGACATCTGGGAGAACACTTAATACCAGATGCAAATCTGAAACATCTGGAAGTAGGGAAGATACCAAAGTTCCTAACGGTTACAGGCCTGCTTGAGATACTATTATCAATAGGTACACTATAACCAGTAAAAGGGGTACAATAGTTCTTCAAGGACGCGGTGCGACTTTCCCTTAACAGAATAATAATAATACAATATTGCAAGAGTATCCTTAGGAATACCAAAATATCCTCACATCTGCCCTTTTAAGGTCTTTTAGTCCTTTTAATTTAATTTTAGGGCTGAAGGGGAGAGAACTAAAGCAAAGTACTTCCAAAGTACGTAAAGTTAGGAAACGTAAGTAAGTTATCGACTTTTCAGTTTGCTGAACACCGACTCCCCCAAGGTTGAAGTGTCCGCAGCTGCGCAGCATTTGAATCACTCATTCCCTTGGATGGAGCATATTTCCCTTGTAGTGAAACTTAGGAGATTTTGATATTTAAACGAAATTCCACTCCGGTCACGAAGCCGGGGACACTACATGGCAACTGGGTTTTCGAGACCCGCTCATGGAAATGCAGTTCAAGACCAGTGAGGCAATCACTACTGGTAAGCGGCTGAATATTTCAGTCTTGTACCAGGAAAGACATCCAAAGTTCCAAGCAATTGGTTAGACTTTGGGATCCTTCGCGTGAGTGACGAGCAGACTGCGACCGTCCATCTCCTCCAATTCATACTGAACCTTTCCAACTCTGCAGATGACTTTTGGTCGCGGTTCAAACCTTGGGCTTAAGTGAATATTTGATAAGTGCGATAGTGTGAGTGTGTGCACATGAATTATTTAAGTGACTATCTGGAACTTGAACAGTATTAGTGAGAAGGCGCGTCGACAACGCGATGTAGTCAATAGGTCCCTACCGCCCCAGGAACTGGATCCTGGCCCTAAAAGGATTCATCCCCCTGAGGCTAGTGAGGAGAAAAACGAGAAAAACGGCTCACAAATGATCTCCAATTACGAACAACTAGAACTGTGGTACTTCCTAAGAAGATCCCCGGTACCCATGGGAACCAAGAAGAATGTACTGTCGTTCAAAGTAACTCGCAGCCCGCTCAAAACAACAATTACACAGTCGCTCATCAATGCACACACTAGATTTTACATACTCCCCTTAAGAGATTCTAGACGAAATTCATCGTCTAGAAGTTAGCGAGGCAACCAGTGTCCACCCATACAAGACGAGCACATCTCATTGTAACGCAAAACCCTTACACCTCTTCCTCGCTACCTTTTCCCCTTAGTTCCAGCAATCTTCACTCTCAAAGGCCAGAGCGATGTTGCACTGTACGGTAAAATTCGAAGGGGTCCAGTTCCATGAGATTGTAAATGTCGCAACTGTCAACGAATTGAACACGCCGCGTCCAACTGCAACCTGCCCTATCGTTGTGTTAAGTGTAACCCCCCACATGGTCCGCGACAGTGCCCCAAAAAGCAGGGGAAAATGCCACCTGCATCAAGTGCCTCTCAAACACGCATCCGGCGAGTTATCGCAACTGTCCGATGTTTGTTCAAGCTCGCGCCCGCCAAACTCAATCTGTCCATCCTTCCAAACCTGGCCCCGCCCCTTCCACCAGCTCAACCCGTCAGCTCAGACCTTCCAAAAAACATTTTCTGCTCCTTAACCTCAGTCCCACTCTTTATCCTAAACATGCATTACTGGGAACGCTACTCGCCCCCCGTCAGCTTCCAATCTAAACTAGCAGATACAGGTTCTCTTCAACACGTCCACTTCTCAACTTGCCTTCCATCTCACCTCCTTCCTCCCCATCTACAACACCCTCTCCTCTCCAATGGAGAAGCGCCTAGCGTTACTCACCTTCTTCTGCCAAGTCTCCCCAAACAATATCTGCTAAGGTAGTTCTGCTCAACAGTCAGTAGACAGAAACGTCACGAATTATCCAATTTTCTCCCCACTCATAGACCTGACTTCCACCACCTTAACGAAACCAAACTTAATCCCAGACATAAATTCAACATCCCCAATTATACCACATTCCGCTTCGACCGAACTGGCAGCGGAGGCGGAGGAACCCCCCATCTTGATAGTAACTTCCTTTCCCTTACATTCCCACCACAATCGCCCATTCCCTTGTGCGAACTATCGTCTCCGCCAACACCCAATTGTCCGACGTATTGCTCGCCAGCATCTATTGTTCTAACCAATCCGATGATCCTGCTGATATTACACATCTACCCCACCATATCAGAATACACCCAATAGCCCACAATTAACCCACCTCTATCGTATTAAATCGCGACCTTTACGCTAAACATAGTTCATGGTATAATACCGCCATGAACCGGAATGGCAACAGGTAGGCTAACTGGTACGCTCTAAACTCCCTTTCTCTTCAACTAACCCGCCTCCCCACCAACCGATCGTCTTTCCAATGTCCGAACATGCAGTCCTCCCTTGACTTCTTCCTAATAAGCAACAAACTTCTTACTCTATCCTATGGTACCACCACTTCTATCGACCTTCCAACCATCCCGAGCCTCACTGACCACGATGGTGTAGTTCTACTAGTGAATCTTTCCGAACAGCTACCCAAAACCCAAACCAAACTCCTTTATAATTATGCGGACAAATTGTCCACCGTCATCTGCCCTCCTTCCCCATCCCTTTCCCAGATCGACTATGCTATAAAAAATAAATAGAAATTATGCAAGATGTTTGCCGCCGTACCATCCCTTCAAGAGCCCTAACCTACAAAGGTTTATTCACCATCCCTCCCCAAACCCTTAACCTCATCAAGGAGAAAGCCACCCTTCGTTGATACTTTCCACATTTCAGCCACCTTAAAGTCCGCATACACATCATTACCTAACGCATCCGATCCGAAATCCAATCCTTATATGTTGAATACTTCAGTGTTCAACATACAGGCATATCCCTCAACCAGCATACTTTCAGTCAACTACGTCGCACCTGCCCCCGTCTAGCCAAACCCAGATCAGCCAGCTCTCTCCCACAGAACACCGCTCCCATTGCATTGCCAAGAATTTCCTTGCAGCCCACCATAATTGGCTCCACATTACCGACTCCGATGTCGACACAACCGTACGCCAATATATTCAAAACCTTACAGCATCCCGTCCCCCTTCTCTGCACTTCCCGATCCCTTCCTCAACCTTACAGCTGAAATCTGTTCCTCCATTCAAACCGTGTCCCCCACACAGTAGAATCCATTATAATATCCCACAACAACATGAAATCCACAGGCCGTGACCATATCCCGATCATTGTTCTAAAGAAGGGTGCTAAGACGCTTAGCCCCTTCTTGTCCCAACTCAGCCTACTTCACCACAGCCTGGAAAAATGCCACATGGTACCGATTCTCAAAAACAGCACCACTCCGCTTCCCCAAGCAACTAGCAACCAATTTCTTTCGTCAACTCCACATCCAACATTTTTTAACATGTCCCACATAACATCATCCTCTCCCGCATCTTCAAAAACAATATCATACCTCCTTTCCAATTTGCTACTAAGCGTGCCCATAGTACATCCTACCCCCTCCTTATTTTTAAAACCTACCAGTGCCGGCCTCCTTGATATTCAGAAGGCCTTTGATTCCATCTGACACGAAGGCCTCAACTTTAAACTATGCAACTTCTTCAAATTCCAGCCCCCACCTTCGCAGATTAATCCTTAGTTACATATCCAACCGCCAATCTCACATCCGCATTTCTGACTCACTATCCGACCCTTATTCTCCTTCTGCAGGGATTCTACAAAGATCAGTCTCGTCAGACATCCTTTTCTCCCTCTAGACCGCCGACATCCCTCTCAAACACCCTGTCCACACTCCCTACGCTGTTGAAACCATCCAACACGCAGACGACCTGATCTTGTATACCGCATCCCGTAATAATCCAGCTGTGCAAAGCAGACTTAACTTCTCCATCCAATCCCTCAATAAATTCCTTCGCTCCTGGAAACTCCTTCTTAATCCAAGTTAGTGCGAAGCCATCGTCTTCCGTGGTAGAGCCAAAATTTCTCGGAATGACAGGTGACACACGAAACCTGAACATTAATGTTAGAACAGCTTCCATCCCCCCGTTCGTTCCTTTAAATACCTGGATTTCCACCTGAGTTCCCGCTTATGACCAATTCCCCACGTCAACTCCATTATCTCTAACATCCGTACCGGCTCAATTACTCTTACGCCATCTTAAACAGGAACTCCTCAATCCTCCCTGAAATAAAGCTTTTTTGCTATAAACTACTGATAAGGCCTCTTATCGCATTCGGTTTTGTCACCTGGTGCGGGGAGACCTCGCACCAAATGGAGCGATTGCGCTTATGCGACAGGAGATTCCTCCGTTTAGACACGCCTGACTCCAATATCCGTTCCAACCAGTTCATTTATAACAATGTCAACTCAATTCATATCGAAAGATTCCTTTTCAACTCCCTCATTAAGTTTCTCACCAAATCCCAATCTCACGATAACGACCTAATACATTCCTACGCTACCACACAACAGACCCCACGACTCACTTCTTCAGATACCATTCCACTCCCGTAGACTGCCTCAACCTCCACAACAAAGGCAGCATTTACCACGACCATAGGCTAATTCTATACCACCGTCCATAAAACAGACATCGCCCTGGCCTGGTTTACTCCACCGCACAATAGCCTCAAGTTCCCCTACACGTATCCTCTCAGCATCCTCTCACGAATTTCATCTAATCTGGATCGCAAGTTGTAACTCCTCTCCTGTGTCTCCCTTGCTTGAAGGATGCGCGTCTGAACCTCTGCTGCTGCTAGCAAGTTTATCGGGAGAACAGACTTCCAGAGTCGCATCAGGCAAGGCGTTCAGACGTCGCAAAGGGCTTAGGTACCATCGGCTGTTGGCTGTTGGAAGGAATTGGCAGGCTAGGATGATTATGCCCGGAATTTAGGAAGGCACTAAGTTCAGCGATCACCAGGCAATCTTCTTTGGGCTATGGGTGAAGTCACCGGGCAGAAGACCATCATACCCGAAACCGAGAAAGATGTGAGACTGGTCCGCTAAAGCTCTGGATGAGCAGACCTTCATAGAAGTGTGGTTAGACCAACCTAATAAAGCAGGCGCCGCTACCGAAAGAGCTATCCATGTCGCACAATGCATCGCCAAAGCGTGTGAAGGAGTTGCTGATTCCCCAGTAGAAGATCAAACTACTGGTGGAATACTGAACTGGCCAGCCTTTGATCAACCTGTCACCGAGCTAGAAGAGTGGCTCAAAGAGCGGTAGGCAGAATCGACCAAGGGCAAAAAAAGCGCGCCTATAAGGAAAAAACCCTCAAGCTCGCCATCCAATGGAGCAAGAGGGAGCTGTGTTCGGAAGCGGACGTTAACCCGTTGGGGAACGCCTATGGAATTGTGATGGGGCGATTCAGAGGCCGATCATCTCCGCAGATTACCTGCCCTCCACTCTTGTTAGAAATTATCCAGGGGTTATTCCCCCAGCAAGAGGAAGGCATAGACAGCTTCCAGCGACCTCCGAACGACACGGCAATACCGCCAGTCACCAGTGACGAGCTGCTGGAGATCTGCGCTAGGATAGGAGATAACAAAGCTCCGGGTCTGGATGGAGTTCCGAATAAGGCCATTAACTTGCCGTGAAATTCAGACCGGACATGTTCGCTGAGTTGTTCGAAGCGTGCATGTCCGAGGGGATATTTCCTGCATCATGGAAACGACACAAGTTGGTGTTACTGCCTAAGGCTGGCAAACCTCCAGGTGAGCCAACCTCCTACAGACCTATTTTTCTTGTGGACACTATGGGCAAAATGCTAGGGCGAGTAATCTATAATAGATTACTCCCGAATGTTGAAAGCCAGAGAGGTCTCCCAAATCGGCAGTATGGGTTTCGTAAAGCCAGATCAACCATTGATGCCATCAAAATGGTTACTGGCTTGGCTGAAGATGCAATCCACGGAAAGGACAGTACTAGCAAATATTGCGCGGTAGTGACCCTGGATGTGAGAAATGCATTCAATTCGACCAATTGGAACCTAATACGGGAATCTCTAGCGAAGATTGGTATTCCCGCTTATCTTGCAGCTTTGTCAACAGCTATTTACAAGAACGGACGCTTTGGTATGACACCGATGACGGACCCCATGAGTACGTTGTCTCCGCGGGTATCCCACAGGGCTCCATACTGGGCCCACTGTTGTGGAACCTCATGTACTATGATGTACTTAACCTTTCCCTTCCCGAGGAAGCCACAGTGGTGGGTTACGCCGACGATATAGCGCTAGTTGTGGTCGCAAAGCACCACGAAGATGGTGAATTATACTCTTGCGAAGCGATCAGTGCTGTTAAGAGTTGGCTAGAGAATCCTAGTCTGACATTTGCCGAGGAAAAAACGGAAGCGGTCCTCATCATCAAGCGCCGTGAAAGATATTTTGCCCGTATTCAAATTGGGAATCATATCATCACTTCTAAGCCTGTCATCAAACACTTGGGAGTGATGATAGACGGGAAGCTTAACAACACGTGTAGTATGTTTATGACAAACCATCCACTGCAAGTGTGGCCCTGGCAAGGATGATGCCGAACGTGGGAGGGCCATGGCGTGCTTCCAGATTACTTATAACTAGGGCAGTGAGTTCGATCCTGCTCTATGCAGCTCCAGTTTAGAGAAAGGCATTGCAGGTTAAATTAAACACTAAAAAACTGAGTTCAGTCTACAGAAGAGCGGCCCTAAAAGTGTATGCTCGGCATTCAGAACTGTCTCAGATGATGCAGCATTCGTCATCTTTGGAATGATGCCCATTAACATCTTGACAGATGAGATGACGAATATATATAATGCGAAGTCTATCTCTCCTTTATCGCAGACGAAGAACGTCGAAGGGGAGAGATCTCTAAGTAGATGGCAAGAGCGTTGGGATCGCACCCAGAGCACGTATTCTTCCACTGTCTAAGGTTTGTGGAGGAGAGGAAGAACTTAGAGGAGACTCTAGGAGATGTGGTCATACCGGAGAATGTGGTGCGAAGAGTGTTAGCATGTCAGGAAGACTGAAATGCGATCAACCCCATGGTCGTATCCATCTAGAGCAAACTGCGAAAGGCAGAGGAGTCTAGAAAAGCGCGGTCACGTACGCCGCGTAGAGACGAAAGGAGATCAAGCTAAAATTAGCTGACTCCACCCCGTGATGTAGTACCGCACGGTGGTTCCACGGGGCTTAGGGGAGTCGGGGGTAGTTTTAGTGAGTAGGAATCCCAAACGCTAGCGTGTCCAGGCCAGTGTCTTTTGAAGATTTCCACCTCCGCAAAAAAAAAGATGACTAGGCCATTGGAGGATGGGGAGATTAAAATCTCCGCAAAGGAAGAAAGCGAGGGAAGGAAATCTGATAGGAAGGAAATGAGAGGGTGAGAAGGGCAAGCACAGGAGACGTATACACAAAATAAAATGAATGCGAGGAAGCTGGGCGGGAAGACACGAAGAGCAACACAGTCAAAAGGAAAGCCAAAGGGGAAGAAAACGAGTTCGGCAGGGAGTGTATCTTTTATTGCAATTAGGACCCCACCGCCGGTGGACTTACAAGATGTACCCCGGTCCCTGTGACAGCGGAAAGTGGACTACCCTTCGGGGAGCTCCGAATTTAATATGGCATCACCCAGCCAGCCAGCTTTCGGAGATACAGATGGCATGGTATTGCTGAGCCAGCGCGGACAGATAGAAGGCCCCTAGCTTGGTTCTTAGGCCTCAAACATTCTGATCAAATAGACGGACAGTAGACACGGATCCAGTTACAGGCAAATTGGGGCACTTGCATGCTTGATGAATATACCTTCAGGCCAGAAAGAAGGGTCACCGAGGACGTCAAATTCGTGAGGGTACGTCACCTTGAAAGATGCAATCACCCGGTCGGTGTTGTTGTCTTCTGTCAGTTTGACACAAGACAGAGGAGCCTTTTTCCTGCCGACCCGGCATGTGAGGTCGGCTCGAAAATCAGAACTTCTATTGTGAAGCCACAAACTTTCTTTTAGCCCTCCTTATGTTGTTGCGACACTAGCAGTTTATAATAATTGACCAAGCGTTAAATTTTAATTGAAAATATATTTGAATAAGATTTCATCCCCTTATTTACTGCATCACCCCTGTAAATTGCTAAAAAAAAGTCTTTTTAATTTACCCATCCAATTTAATTCCACAAAATCGCTTGTATCAACATCAAAAAGCGCAAACGTACAAATGAACGCACATAAAAGCGAGGTTCAAGTGGCCAAAAAGTACTTGACTGAAGTTAACATCATAAAAAGGATGACTACAATAGCACTTGAAAGTCATAAGAACAACACCCGGCACAGAATAAAAAATTACACGAGCAGAATAAAAATATTTGTCGCCATTAGAGTCGTGGCAAAATGAAAAAATACTTCCGCTGGGATGTTACCCTGCCTATGGGAGCAAGGACGAAGGTGTATCACCTCCGGTTTTTCTGTTATTTAACGACAGTTGTATTAATTTTACTTTGTAGTCTGCGACGCTGGCATGGACCCAGCATCAGTGATGGAAAATGGTATTACAGGGAAAGCGTCTAGTTTGAATGAATGTTGCTAAGCCGTCGTGGAAAATGCAAATTAATGTTTATTCAAGCAACACGAGGGAATGCTATTTTTCCTATTTCTGCTTCTGCTGTTCGGTGCTGATGAAAGCTAATGTAAGCGGATGTACATGAGAAGATTACTTTTTGAGTTTTGTATGTGACTAACTTTGAGAAATGGTGAAGTGATAAAAACTCCTAGAAATTGTATAGTTGTTGAATTACAGACATTTTTTAAAATTGTCTCTCAAATGTAAACGAAATGTTTTCATTTCAGATGAAACTAATTAAAAGACGAAGTTAACTGAAGAATTGAATGTCCTGGGCAATTATTGCACTGCAGTAGGAACATCAACAAAGGATAAACTCCTTACTTAAGCAATGGCATTATCGGACCTATCTACTGCCACTTCAGTCCTGTAATCAACACGTCTGCTGGCACCTGGTCCATTTGCCCACGCAGCTTCTTGTTCGAGATTATGTCCCGGAAGATCGGAATCTTTGAGTCACTAACAGTTCACTTGCTCCATTTCATGGAGAGAACACTAGCTCGGAACAGCCTTAACTTGACACTGGTGCAGAGGCATCTACATTTCTGGAATTTAAACAAAATTGCGAAGATCGATCTAGCCCTGTTATGTCGTTGGTTAAGGTCCAGTTTTGAGCCACCATCGACAGAAGAAACACTATTCCCTCAGGTTCGCGTACGATACGGGGAATCTTCGAGATGCCAAGCAAGTAGTTTCTGACCCCCTAACTGGCGATATACCTGCATCCCCGATGGTAGCCTCGAGAAAGTTTCTCGGTGATGAGCGAACGAACCGTCGACAATTCCTTTTCGACGTCGATGAGGTGATGCGAACCTAGCTCTGCCAAGGCAATAGTTGTGGCGTGTATTAGGAGCCAGCCCCTCAGGGACCCTAATCAGTTAGTGCGCACTAAACCCATGTTAGCACACATCATTGCCCCGAGCTAGCGCTGATTTGTCCATGAGTTCCGGGATCAGCTAAGCGTAGATCAGGTCTCCAAGAACTGGGATAGGGACTTTGTCACCGAGAGTATATCCAATCCTAACTATTGCCGCTCGCTCCCTTCGAGAATAAAAACGGCATTAGTGAGGAAGCAGAAGCAAGCAATGGAGAAAGAGTTGGCTGCGTTTGTATGTAGCACGAAAATGTGTGGCTCGCTGCAGTGCCCAGCGAACGATGCAGCAATGGGCGAAATACCCGACGAAACATCGGGATACACAAATAGAGAAAAAGTCTTGCAAAGTGATGCAGCATATGGGAGAGAGGCGGTAGTAACGACAGTACCACGCAGTGCTATTTTTGCGGTAAAAAAACACAGGAAAACTGCTGAAACTGACCATAAGCCGACTACGAAGCCCGACATTCCTCCAGGTAAATGTCAGCAAAGACGTGAAAAGCCTGCTACTGGAGCTGAAGGAGCTCCTGGCTCGAATTTCGTACTACAGGCAGACATGTAAAGCAACAAAGAATGCGCAAAAAGCAAAAGCAACTGTGCCCCTCCCTGAAAACACCGCAAGCTCCAAACGGATGGCAGATGACCCGTCGCAAAGTGAACTGATAACAAAACGAAAGAAGGAAGAGGCATCTGGAGGAGATTTCACTCAGGTACTCTCCAGGACTCAAAACAAGAAGACAAAGGGAGACAACAGGCAAAAACACCCCGTGTCATTAGAAACACATCTACCTAAAATTAAGGCGAGTTCGAATGGTGAAGCACCAAAAGAAAAGGTCGTGGGACGAACAAGGACTAGGCCACGAGTTATGCTTATTAAGCCGACGGAAGGCAAGACTTTTGCGGAAGTCCTCAGAGAAATCCTTTATAGGATGAAGTGTGAAGATAGCGGAGCGGAAGTGTCTTCCATTCTGAAAGCAAAGGACGGTGGAGTCTTAATCGAATTCGGCCTGAGGATAACACACTGCCTTACCGACAAAAAATAAAATTGATGAGTACATCAAGTACGAATGTCCAAAGGTAACCAATGTATCACCTTTGCTAACTCCCGAGGCCAAAAACTCGCTGTAAAGGAAGTTGCCGAGCAATACATGAGGAAGCTTCTTAACAGCGGGAAAATCAAAATTGGCTGGATAATACGTAGGACACAAATGCGACCACCCCATCCAGACGTTACAGACTTATAGATTTTGGGCAAACGTGTGCAATCTGCCGGGGACCTGACAAGAGGGTAATATTCCGCAGATGCGACCAGGTAGGCCATAAAGCGATTACCTGAAACAAAAAGGAAAATTGTGCTCTATACAGCGGTCGTAGTGACTTTGATGAGAGCGTTGCGCACACTGCGGGCTTTGGGAGGTTAACATGATGCGGATCCTACAGATAAATATGCACTGCAGAGTAACCACTCACGAGTTGCTAGCACAGTTCGCTCCGGGGATTAAAGTTGATCTATTGCTCATCAGTGAGCAGTGCCGAAGCAAGAACCGAGCTTCATGGCACCCTGATATATCAGGTAAAATCGCCATCTGGGGTCGGAATGGCAAGCACCTTATGGTTCTTGGCTAAGGCCGAGACAGTTGTCTAGATTGGCGGTTTAGGAGCAACGTTTTTTAGTGTCTATCTAACACTGAATGAGACGATGTCAGAATTTTAAGGTAGACTTGATGTTCTGGAGGACAATATTTTAGGCACAGAGGATTCTGGTCACGGGTGGCTTCAACAAATAGGAGCAAATTTTACTTCTGGCAGGATCTAGTCGACGAGGTAAAAGGGAGGCTGTGGGGACTCAGCTACAAACTGGTAACCCGGAAATTGGGTAAAAAATAAAACTCATCAGCACTCATCAGCAAATGATACCTTCTGAATAAGAGATCTCCGACGTTGACCATCAGCTGGGAAATCGCCACCATTCCAGCTGCAGCCTTATCTGCGGTGATTCGAATCTGCTCAAAAAAGCGCATCTTCCTGTCTTTCATGGTGCAGAGATATTTCGCTGCCGGTGGACTGTGGGAACCCTGTGCTCGGTCAGGATACCCACTTTGGTTTCCGTCCAGAGAAAAGGAATGCACCGGCTGTTAAACTGGCGTTGAACACGCTGAGTAACAACGCCAGCTTACACAATTTCCAGCGCTTCGCTGGAATACCATTCTGTCTCGGTGCTTTTTGCGTTTTTCCTACAGGACTGCCTCAGTTCATTGATAGCGTCAGCTGGAATGCGGTGGACAGAAAAATATATTCTCCCGATTTCTTTCATCTTCACTACCTCCATGTAACAGAATGATCGATAAGTACCGAGTCTTGTGGTAACCAGGTGATATTCGAAGCCCATTGGACCCTATTAATGCCGCTGATTAGGTCTTGCTAGCAGCGTGCTTTTGGCTTCTTAACTTCTTGGTGCTCTTTTAGCCCCCCAGTATTCTGTGCATCTTACGATTGCCTCATCTTGGTCTCCGGTATGCTATGCAATCGGCCGCGGTCTGAGGCGGTTTCAGTACACTAGCGAGCTCCCGTGACGGAGTCTTCTTTTGGCCGCTGATGCATTGCAAACTGCGATAATAAGGTTCGAAGGATTGAGTCCTTGTCTTTTGATCCGTGTCTGGATCTTCTAGCGCATATACAACTCTTGAGTGAACTTCGGCAAATTTGCCAAAATCGAATTTCGTGATATTTCTTGTTGTTGTAGGTTTTTGCCTTACTTCAGAACATTGTCACTTTAAAGGAAATGTACTGATGATTACTGGCCATTCTTCGCTGAAGATATATATAGTGTCCTGCAACCAGGGCATCGGAACTTTGAAATGCTACCGAAGTCCGTCCTGGCAACGATTTTCAAAAATTATGTGCCACGAGAATCTGGGTTGAGACATGTCCCAATCAAGGGCTCCAGCGGTAGAGTCTTCTCCAACTGGTCTCCGTTCCAAGTTTCGAATCTTGTTCTCAAAGACACCGAACTTATTCTAGAAAGCGGACGTAGATTTGTTCAGTGTGTTGTAAACGATGAAAAAAGTTGCATCCGCAAAACGAACCCAAACGATGCCATCTCCTCAACCATGGGCCCACACTAGCAAATTGACCGTATCTTTCACCAAGATGGCACCAATACGAGATACACTATGATAATGAACTCCTATTTTTTTACTGCGCGCTGAGGAACAACAGCTCTTCCTTTTCACACCATCTGTCCATCAGGTCGTGACCAGTTGTACTCCTATGAATGCTCGCTCCCATATATAGATCATGATGCTTAACTTTCCACTTTTTCCAAATCTTCTTTTTCGCAAACCGCGGACCTTGCAAAAAAAACAGCATTTTTCCGACTCGTTAGAATTGCCTTTTGTGCCCGGCTTCGCCGTACTTGTAACACAAAGTGCTTCTGTCCTGCCCTTTGAAAAAACTCCGCTGCGTGCCCGTACTCGCAGCACTTAGAGAAATGGGTTTGAACTATCCTCCACCTTATCCTGTAAATGATTCACCCGTTCCGTATTTTCTGGCAATGAAAAATCTGGATCGCCGTCTTCTCAGGAACAGTGACAATGACCAACTTTTGTCCTCTGGAATTGACAGATGTAACTCCCATTTTGAGGGTGCTCATATCTGAGTAATCCGTTTTTATACAGATCCCTTATCTCCTGGGTATACATGGGTTCTAGGCTGCAAATTACTCCTTTCATGCTAAGAATCCTGACTATTTCACAGAACGTACTTTTCTTACTAGCTTTAGCTGACCCTGCTTATGAACGGGACAAAGTCTAAAGGAAAAAGCAAGGAGACTCTTCTTACTAGTTTTCGACCTAAGTTTGCAAGTATATCACCGGTTTGAGTTCGCCAGATAAATTGAACATCTACTCCAGCATCTTCTGTTTTGACATTGTTCCGGATTTCTTGATGAAGATCAGCGAAAGATCCTCCTTCGTTCAGCTTGATGAAAAGGTCCTTTGAACGTGGTCTGTCGCTTCTTTCTTTCTTTGACGGTGATGTTGTAGTTATAGTTGACCTCGAGTTTCCATAGTCGAGTCACTGCCACCCTTGTTGTAGTTAAATTTTCGTAATTGCTTGGTCTGTTTGGTTGCCACCTTGCATACTTGACGATGGATCTACACTGTTTTCCCCACGCCTACTTTCATCAATGGTTTGTTCCTCCATTGACGCCGCATTTTATGGAGTTAGACTTTGCGTTAGCTATGAGCTTTTTCTTCAGCTCGGCAGTCTTCTAGGAGTTTCGTTGGTGTGTAATAAGGAGAGTTAGGAAGAAGGAATCGCTACGTCTTTTATTCCACTTTTGACATTTATAGAGATATTCGTTTTGAGAATGATGGGGTCCTAAGTCCGCATCAACTTAATGCTGGACCGGACCAAATGGGGAGCAACTTACTCTCTCTTTCCTGGTTCACGGACCCCTCGCTTAGGGCTTGCACCCAAACTTTTCAAAAAAGTCAAGCGATGACGGCTTTACGCAGCCTTCATTTTCCGTGAAACCACCCACGCTTCTTCAATAGTTGTTTCTCCTCTACCCTTGCCTTTCGGATGAGGTTCATCCTCTATGGTGAGATGACTTTCGTTTCTGTCAGTCTATTTCTGAACAACGAAATGCCACACAGCTCTGAGTTTATCAAACTTCCTTGTGGCTTTCCCAAGCTCCAACCCTAAAACTTTCTCCTTCTGGATCGTAAAGACTATTACCCTCGATGGTTGAACCTGTGTGGGATGGTGAACCTGTACTGACAACTTAATGGTGTCATGGCTGTGTACGTACTTGTAGCCCTGCCAAGATTATTATCGGGTCGGAGGAAGCTGTAACATTAGCCTGAAAGCCGTTACCATGAGATGACACTCTAGTGTAGTGAGGTAACAGAATGACACAGCTGTCAGCCCGGTAGCTATCCGGGGTTACCAACTAGGAGGTGTGAGTCCACTTCGTGCGGAAGTAAACAAAGATCGTTGCCTTCCAGCAACTTTGCTCTGTCTGCCTAAACCCCTTTGGCCCCAAACAGTACACCCCAATCAACCGTGAACATAATAACATTGACTTTTATGAATTTGTTCTATTTGCATATCCCGGTTTTCCACATCTAAAATTTGAATTTATTTATAAAAGCAAATGGCAGATAAATTGGGTTTGCTATTGAATCGTAATAAATTGCTTTATTAAATACTGAAAATTTGCTGATTCTGTGGGAATTTTGATAAATGAACCTCATCAAATATCATCCAGCATAAACCACTATGCCGGAAGGATTATACTGAATATTAGGCCAAGCCAAACACCCGACAGCTCATAACCTAATCTCATTGGATATATATAGATGAACGTGCATTTAGATATTGGATATTGCATAATATCCGAATATGACCAGGAATTTCACAGACTGTAATTCAGTTTAGGCAGATGTTCATTTAGTGACATTTTAATTGAAAGCATTTAAAACAATTCCAGTTTGATACACTGCAATATGTTCAATTTGAGGCCATATCCTGAAAGCCACAAACTATGGCTATACTCCTGGGACATTTGTAATTTGTTTGGCTTGTGGAACCGAATGTGTGGAGGATGGGCAAACCTACTCGGTATCTCCAAGAGTTGCAGCTTCCGGCGAAAGAGCTCCTTTTTGGCTTCGTCGTGAACTAAGCCTAATTTCCAAAAGGGAGCTGTTAGTTGCACCTGGCGCCGGAAAATACAACTCTTATTTGACTTCAAAATTTTCAGTTCCGAAGGATTGTTCCTAAATTGTATTCAACGTACCAAGTACTGCAGCAAGCTGAAGCTTTGCATGTGTACCCATAGATGCATGTATCTTACTTCTTGGAAAGATCCACTGTCTATCTAAATACCAAAGGATAACGCGTTTTCAGGACGACACACACAATCTCGGTTGTTCCATTGTTTCAAATTATATTCCGAGCGAGGAATAAGGTCATGAAAAGTAAACCGTTCATGGTATTTTTGAGGTTAGACAAAAGTCCTTTTGTATTTTATTAAGAACAAAGCTGGTTAAATTATGCTCGAAAATTTTCTCTGACTATGGCGTATCCTTTCATGTTACTATGCAAGGAGGTTATAGCCATACAATCGCTAATATATCTTCCTAATACAAAAGGCATTTTCTCAGGGAAAACTCAATCTAGACTATTCTGCTTGTTTGCTGTGTCACGGCTGAAAGGAAACAGTTTTCCTTCCAGACACATTCTAAACTTAATGCCTGCAAAGGGTAGACACCTTCCCGGGGTAATGAAGAGTACTTTTAATGCAGACTTTCATCAGATCTGCTATTGTCAGGTGGTTCTCCTTTATGAGGAAAGTTTCGTATAAGTTTGAAAATTTATTATGATATACGCGGGACTATTTAATTGATTTGCTATTGTCTGTAGCTGATAAAGGGAACTGTTGTAAATCCGATATCCAGGAAACTGTTATTAGATTATTAAAATTTCGTCTTCCTTCTGAGTGCAAGCAAATATTCTATGTGCATAGGCCCAAGCGCCTAAGCGTCGAAGTTAATGAACAATCGCCGCCTGGCAAAACAAAGGCAGCCACCCGGAAAAAGTCGAACCTGTGTAAAATGCGTCCATTGGTCATGTAAAAGCGATACAAAACCGGCTCTTCAAAAAATGGATTTGACGGAACAATTAGGGACGCTAACCCCACGGTAACGATGAGATCGTTGCCCTACGGAGACAAAACAAAGGCCAACTGATCAAGCAAGAAGAGGTCCTATCTAAAACCAATTACCTGGAGGACTTAATCCGGAGTTTGCAGTCGATCATTGCCTCACTGGAGACATCTATTAAATCAGCTTACAGCGGACCTCGCTCCAAGCAGACCTGCTTTGAAATCCAACAGGAACCTGCAAATCCCAATAAAACCCAAACCTCCACAACCACCGCCACAGGTCCCTCGAAGGAAGCCGGTAAATACTGAATTATTATTATTATTCACCCCGCGCAAAAATTCTTGGTGACAGAGACTACCATCTCCAATGCCATAACAAACAAAGTCCTAGTGAAGCAATCAACAATCCAACTACCAAATACTCCTCAAATCTAAAGAGGACCCCAACAAAGAACTATCTCATGTAGAACAAGGCGAAGTTCTTCGCATACATTCTCCCGTCAGAAAAAAACACGTCACTTATTACTTGTGGTCAGGACTTGAGCTACTCCGCAGGACATTACCAAGGATCTGAAGGCCCAAGGTCTCTCTAGTGTGCTGTCTGTCAAACCCTTCGTCACATCAAAGTCGAAGGGAGAGGACCGTAGACTTTTTTTTTTTTTTTTTTGAGGAGGTGGAAATCTTCAAAAGACACCGGTCTGGACACACCAGCGTGTGGGATTTTTACCCACTAAAACCACCCCCGACTCCCTCCCTGCCCCGCGGCACCCCCATAAGGTATTACAACACGGGGCGGAGTCAGCTCACTCTAGCTTAATCCCATTTCTTCTATACGCGGCGCACGTGACCGCGCTTTTCTGCTTTCCTCTGCCTTTCGCAACTTATCTTGAATCGATGCGATCATGGAGTTGACCGCATCCCAATTCTCTTGATGTGCTAGCATTTTCGGCACCAGATTTTCTGGTACCAGCACCTCTCCTAGAGTCTCCTCTAGGTTCCTCCTTTCTTCCACAAATCTCGGACAGTGGAAGAATACATGCTCTGGGTCCTCTGGGACTCCATCGCAATTTGGACAGTCGGGTGAGGTCTCCAATTTAAACCTGTGAAGGTATTGGAGATATCCTCCATGTCCCGTGAGAAACTGGGTGAGATTATAATTAACCTCACCGTGTCGTCTCTCCAACCACTCCCTGATGGCAGGAATGACCCTGTGAGTCCACCGACCCTTTCCCGAGCATTCCCACCGCTCTTGCCATCTATTTATGGATCTCTCCCTCTCAGCCTTCTTCGTCTGCAATAAGGGAGAGATTGGCTTCGCATGGTATATATTCGCCATCTCATCTGCCAAGATGTCAATGGGCATCATTCCAGAGATGACGAATGCTGCATCATCTGAGACAGTCCTGAAGGCAGAGCATACCCTCAGGGCTGTCCTCCTGTAGACTGCATTCAGTTTGCTAGTGTTAACTGACATCCGCAACGCCTCGCTCCAAACTGGGGTCGCATAGAGCATAATTGAGGTCACCACCCTGGCTATAAGCAACCTAGAGGTATGCCGTGGCCCTCCCACGTTCGGCATCATCCTGGCCAGGGCCATACTGGCAGTGGATGATTTATCACAAACATACTGTACGTGTTGCTTATAGCTGAGCTTCCTGTCTATCACCACCCCCAAGTATTTGATGGCCGGCTTGGAAGTGATGATATGATTCCCGACTCTAACACAGGCGTAATTTCTCTTCCGGCGCTTCGTGATGAGGACCGCTTCCGTTTTTTCCTCCGCAAGCGTCAGACCAGAGCTCTCTAACCAGCATTTGACAGCACTGATTGCCTCGCTTGAGTATAACTCAGCATCTTCGAGATGCTTTGCGACAACAACCAGTGCAATGTCGTCAGCGTAACCCACCACTGTGGCTTCCTCCGGAAGGGGAAGATTAAGTACATCGTTGTACATGATGTTCCACAGTAGTGGGCCCAATACGGAGCCCTGCGGGACACCCGCGGAAACGACGTACTCCTGCGGTCCGTCATCAGTGTCGTACCAGAGCCTCCTTTCAGTTAAATAACTATCGACAATTGCGGCGAGGTAGGCGGGAATACCAACCTTCGCTAGGGATTTCCGGATTAGATTCCAATTGGCCGAATTGAATGCATGTTTCACGTCCAGGGTTACTACCACGCAATATTTGCTGGTACTACCCTTTCCGTGAATTGCATCTTCGGCCAAGCCAGTAACCAATTTGATGGCATCAATGGTTGATCTGGCTTTACGGAATCCATACTGCCGATGTGAAAGGCCGCCTTGGCTCTCAACAACTGGGAGTAATCTATTATAGATTACCCGCTCTAACATTTTCCCCACCGTGTCCAAAAGACATATGGGTCGGTATGAGGATGGTTCACCTGGTGGTTTACCAGGCTTAGGCAGAAGCACCAACTTCTGCCGCTTCCATACCGCTGGAAATATTCCCTCGGACATGCACGCTTCGAACAACTCAGCAAACATGTCCGGCCTGGATTTCACGGCAAGCTTAAGGGCCTTATTCGGTACTCCGTCCAGACCCGGTGCTCTATTGTCTCCTATTCTGCCGCAGATCTCGAGGAGCTCGTCTCTGGTGACTGGCGGGATTGCCGTCACATTCGGAGCTGGTTGGAATGTGTCGGTGTTCTCCTCTTGCTGGGGGAATAACCCCTGGATGATTTTCAACAAGAGGGCGGGGCACGTGATCTGCGGAGACGAACGGCCTCTAAATCGTCCCATCACGATTCCATAAGCTCTTCCCCACGGATTTACGTCCGCTTCTGAGCAGAGCTCCCTAAAGCATTTCCTCTTGCTTCGCTGGATGGCGAGCTCGAGGGTTTTGCGGGCTGCCTTGTACTCTTTCTGCCCTTGATCTACTCTACCTACCGCCCTCTGAGCCGCTCTTCTCGCTCGGTGGCAGGCTGATCGAAGGCCGGTCAGTTCATCATTCCACCAGTAGTTTGGTCTTCTACGGGGGAATGCGCACCTCCTAGGCATGGACGCATCACATGCTTTGGCGATGCATTGAGCCAGATGGACAGCTCTTTCCGTAGAGGCGCCTGCTATATCAGGTTGATCCAACCACACCTCTAAGAAGCTCTGCTCATCCAAAGATTTTGCAGACCAGCCTGAAATCTCATGATAGCTCTTTGCCCTGAGGTTCGACACATGTCTCGAAGAAAACTGCCTGGTGATCGCTGTGGGTGTAGCGTTCACTGACGCACCAGGACATACCACGCGCCAGCGAAGGGCTGACAAAGGTCAGGTCTACAACCGAGCCTGATCCCCCTTTCTGGAAGGTGTTTACAGCACCTTCGTTAGCCAAAACTATGTCCATCTGCGCAAAACCTTCTAATAAACTGCGCCCCCTAGCATTTGATTCCCTACTACCCCACTCTAGGGCCCAAGCATTGAAATCACCAGCAATCACCTTTGGACTTCGTCCCTTCGCGTCGAGAACAAGATTATCAAGCATTTGCTCGAATTCAGACAGTGTCAAACTTGGCGGGGCGTAGCAGCTGTAAACATATACACCACTTATTTTCGCCCACACGAAGCCACTGCCTGCCTGACTTGCAGTACATTGTATGGCCTGTCGACCGCAAGCCCATATCGCCGCTCCACCAGTCGAATCTTTGACCCATATGCCACCGTGACGGTGTCTATACGGTTCGCTTATGATGGCGATTTCCATCTCAGATTCGAACGTGGCCTGCTCAAGTAAATCCTGAGCGACCCTGCAATGATTCAGGTTTATTTGAATAAACCTCATTTTCTCATTGCAGTGAGCGCCTTCCTAAATTCTGGACATTTACCACTCCCGGCAATATGCCGGTTATCCTGTCCCTCTTTTACTTCGCACAATAGGCACTTGGGGTCCCTATTGCACTCTCTGGCAATATGGCCTTTCTCCCCACACCTTCTGCATCGATCGGATCGATCAATGCTGCTGGTGCATGCCTTCGCAAAGTGTCCAAACATGAGGCATTTAAAGCACCTCTTCAGTGAAATTTGTTCCCTTAAACGGCAGACAACCCATCCAATCCGAACCCTTCCGGCAGTCAATAACATCTGTGCTGCCTCCGCTGGTACTCGTATTGTGGCTGTTTGAGTACCACCATAGGCTTTTCGTAAGCCCACAATAGACTCCTCGGTGAGTTCTTTCAACTTGAATTTCTCCTTCAGAGCAATACAAATTTCTTCTTTCGATGTTACTTCATCGAGATCCTTACATTGAAGGTAGATCTCATGTTTTTGGGCACGCACTGCGGCATTCTCCCCAAGTGAGTTTTTCACTTGAGTGCGAAAGTCATCAGTTTTGCCCACGCTGGATCTTTTCAGCTCGAACATGATATCCCCTTTCTGGGTTCTTCGGATTCGGTTTACATTTCCGCTCAGATCTTTTAGGCCGGGATCCGCTTTGACCTTTTTGAGTATCTCCGCGTAGGACAGATTGCCCTTACTGGAGATAACAATTACATCTGGACGAGTTCGCACTTTTGCCTTTCGTTCCGCTTTTTTGTTGGTAACTTTAGTCCATCCATCGTTTTCGCTGGTCTTAGGCTTCGCAACGCTGGTCGAGTTTCCTAGATTCGCTGTACGGTTTCCTCCTTCTGACCTGTTGGTGTTGGTTTTCCGGATGTCCTGTCCGCCTTTTTTTCTCTTAGGCGCCTGCTGATTACTTAAAGGATCCCCCTCTTTTTCACGTACTCGCTTATTTCGCTGGGATTCGATGGTAGTACGGTTAGGCGTCACTTGGGTCGCTTGTGATACTGTTGGCACAGCGTGGTTCGGCGTGTTCTTATCGTTCTTTTCCTCCATCTGTGATCTATTATAGAGAACTCTAATAGCCCTCACCATATTCTTTATGGCTTGGTGCACGTTGTGCTTGTCCTTGATAAACTCAGACAGCTCAACTATTTTTTGCCCCAAGCTGGGTGAAGGGTAATTCCTCCAGATCAGGACTCTGTTCCCTATAAGTCCCGGCAGGGTTACCCCTTTTACACGGTCCTTCACTTTTGGCGTTTGTTGACTTTGCCTGTACTTTGTCCTTCATCGTCTTTGGCATTGGTGGAGATCTCAAAGTTGATGAGCTTCTTTTGAATGGATCTCTTCCTTGTTCCTGGAGCACCTCCTGCTGTCGAACATCTTGAACATGTGCGGTGGGTGTTGTCACGGTTTTTGTTGTCCAAAAAGCTGCTTTTAGTTCATCTTTGTTTGGTCTTGTTATTGGTGTTCTCGGTAAAGTCGTACTTCGCTTGAATACTTCCTTCTCCAGATCCAAATCACTTGTAGCATTATATGCCAAGGTGGCCAAGTTGTCCACCACCGAGGCACTGCGGTCGAGGGATATCGATGACCGGGAGCCCGCTTGCTCACTCCCAAAAGCCGCCGGTACTGGGGTTCCGAGTCCCTGCACCGTAAGTTTCCTCCTTCTCTCGTCTTCCATGGTGGTTTTATGTTCTGGGTATCCTTCCCATAGCCATTTTGGTCCGCGCACCAGAGATGAGCAAACACTAGCCCATGCACAATCAAAAAAGAAAAGTGCATGAACACATATTTACACATCAATAGGTATGCCCCTATCCACCAGCTGGGGTCGCGCCTGATGGGAGATCTGGCCACTCCTCACAGGAGAGGACCGTAGACTGGACCTGTGGCTAGTCACCATTGATGTCTTCTCTGAGGTGGAGTATCTTACCCCAGTAAAGGCGATAAACCGCACTAGTTCCTTTCATGCGGATTATTAATAAACAGGTTCAAAAACTACCAGCAAGTCAGTCATGCGCATCTTCGATATCACTGCATCAAATGTGACGGTACACACGGGCTAGGTGGATATTCCAAGACCGGGGACGAAATTCTTAAGTGCGTGAATTGTGCCAAAGTGATGGCGAGGGGGAACTCCCAAAAAATGATCCTCCTCCCTGAAACAATCCCATCCTGCGCACAAGAACGCATATGATTACAACGCCTTCTGTAACTCTATCTTCCTTATCTCTCGCTGATACATTGCGCAGCGGCAAGCCAAACCACACAACCCCACATGTAGCTTTTAATCAAGCCATCCGGGATCTTTGAACTTTCGCTGAGCAATCTCGGCAGTTCATGATGATTTTCAACACGATGATCGACCTTATGGCATCAAATGATAGATGTTAGGATCGTCTAGTTGAACATCAACTCTATAATCAGTCACGCTCGAAGGTAGTAGCTCGAATTGTTCCTGAGCGAACATAATCCGCAAATAGTGTTCCTGTGTCAAACCAGGTTGCGTTATAGAAGCAAACCCACCCTTCCACATTTCAACTTACTCCGTACAGGCAGACATCATCCTTACCAGCCTCCCTCATACCGTGCGTTGGCACTGCAATGCTGGTCTTCCATGCTGTACAGCTCTTTCTTCCGGCCAATGCCCTTAAATCTCT
Organism: Hermetia illucens; assembly: GCF_905115235.1. Taxonomy (NCBI): domain Eukaryota; kingdom Metazoa; phylum Arthropoda; class Insecta; order Diptera; family Stratiomyidae; genus Hermetia; species Hermetia illucens. Next base: position 13,338,790 of record NC_051853.1, on the reverse strand, counting down.
AGAGGATACCATCGCCTGAATTGAAAGCAACTCCGGCTTCTTATACATAGCTTCCCTCTACTGTCCCAATCAACTCTTTGATTCGAACAATGTATTCTCTTTCAAATCCTTTTGCGCAGGTTAACCCTGTTCAACTAGCAAATCGTGATCTCTGGTTTTATGAGACGACTTAAATGTCAGACACACCTCTTAGTTGAACTCCTACATCAATAATAATGAAAGCAACTCCAGCTTTGTATATGTCGTTTTCCTCTACTGTCCCATCAACTTTTTGATCCGAATGACTTATCCACTATCAAATCCCTTTACGCAGACCAACCCCGAGCAACAGACAAATCGTGGTCTCTGAGTTTAGGAGGTGACTTAAGTGCCAGACACATCTCCTAGTTGGACTCAATAATAATGACGGCAAACTATACCACTGGTTGACCACATACCTCACTGCTCATAATATATATCTCTCATTTTAGCCCGGCACTCTCTACATACAGTGCAAGAAACACCCACTCATACCTCGACCATTTCATGATAAGCAGCAACATCAGCGTAAATCCCAATCCAAACACCACCGATTTCCTTGAAATTATAGACCACGATGCCGTCACCCTCGACATTCAACCTCCCGATCAGACCATTCGCCCACCGCCACTAACTGCTCCGGAATTCAAAAACGCCAATTGGTGGTTTATAAACCAAACCTTTAATGACAGGCTTTCCTGACTCCATCTCCCTTTCAATTTAGGGACTTTCTAACAATACCGTTGATAGCAGTTGATCAGGCAATTCAGATAGTATATGACGAATTCGTACCAACACGCTCCCTCTGGATCATATCCTTCAAGACATCTACTAAAAGAAAACCCAATAGCGGAGACAATTTAGGAATAAAGAACGAGATCTATGATCGCGACACCTCAATCCATGAAAGGATCCTCACCGTCTGTACTCACTACCTCCACAATCGACTCTCTAATATTGAGTTAAATTCAAACACATACTTTCAGCCGAAATTGTAACTGAAATATTTAACTTTGAAGACATTTTCCAACGTCAAATCTTTCACATGAAGGGAGATCAGCCAAATATCCCCGCGACTTGACAAAACTGCCAGCCGCAACGACATCGTTCCACAAAGCACATCCTCTTCCGAAAAGGCAAACATCCTTTTACCCATTTACGAGCCCACCAATCTGCTCTCCACATTCTTGAGCAAAGCTTTGAAACTGAGGTGATTGCATCAATTAACTCCCTTCGATTCTCAAGTACAAGTCCTACACCCACACAGTCGGCCAGGGTGGACTATTCAAATTCCGACCCCTCCGAAACAGACTTACTGGTTTAATTCCACCTATTAACTTCATTAAACCCAAGATGGCTGCAATAATCATAAAGCTGAACCAGGATAAAAAGTCGACCAGGCTTGATAAAATTCATTCCATAATCCTTAAAAAAATGCTCGGTCTTTATAAGCCCCTTCCTGTCAACATTATTCAACCACTGCTTACTGAACACTCATTTCCTCCTCAAGCTGGACGTGTGCTCAGATTACACCCATCTCAAAGAAAAACGAAAATCCTCTCATTCTGGATAGCTATCGCTATACCTTCAACCTTTGCCATAATCGCAAGTAAAAGTTCAGCAGCAACTATCATCCCATTGCACAAATTTAGATGGAAGCCCACAAGGGTCAGTCCTCTCCGCAATCCTTTTCACACTTTCTACCGCGGATATCCCGAAATCTGCTTCCGCATCCAATCCTATCAAGATTCTCCAATATACGGACCTTATTGTCTAAGCAACCACGAGAGACATAGTAGGTGGGCTCGTCTGAATTATAATATTTAGGCCAGGCATTTGATAGAACCAAATTGCGAAACCGAACACGACGAGCCGACCCCGCTTATAAACGGGTCAAAAGCTGAAGGAAAGTGGAAAGGAGTCCTCAACCCAAAAACAATCGCCTTGAATACAAAAATAAAGATGACTCCGAAAATGGGTTCCGATATCAAAGACCTATCCTTAGAAATTCATACCTCTCCCATCCCCACAGTGAACCAAATTATCTACCTTAGCGGCACTATAAACGTTCTAAACCATTCTCAACCGTGCAAACGGCGCCATCAGATCATGATACCCCACAATCCACTTTAAGAAGCACACCCTCCAGAGGGGAATGATCAGCAGCATCCGTCAACGCTATTGTGTATGCTACTCGCAACTCTAGAAGTTCAAAGCCAGGTTTAGCGGGACCGGCTGATCGAGAGACAGCTGATGGGCAGGAGAGAGCGTTCTGGTTTTTGAAAGTTTGAAGAGGGGATTGAAGATCGTGGTTGCCTATCGAAAAGTATTGTTTGGAGGAGATCGATGTTGTCTCTTGCTGTCGATTGAGGATTGGATCATTGGTCAGACGCGTTAGGGGTAGATGTGCAACTGAGACATATTGTGGATAATGTGACTTGAGGGGTAGTTGGCACACAAGCTGCTTTATCGTTTTGCATATCTCCGAGTAATTTGCGTCGATACGATGTATATTTTGGAGTGAATAAATTAATCCCATTCGTGATCAACGAGTCGATCCATATCCCCGAGAAAGAAAAAAAAACGCTGGTCTAAATCAGGTTGGCACTAATTTCGCCAAGTTTAAGTTTTTTTTCTCTTGTGTGAATTAGCAAATGCAATCAATTTGCCAAATTTGGATTAAGGGGGCCACACTTAAGATTTTTCTATTTATCCGTGTCGATTGCCCAAAATAGAGCCAACTCCGGAGAAGTTTCGATGAGGAATGGGACAGAAACATTTTAAGACATTTTTTGTGGTGCGCCTTCAATCAAATATCATGGCTAAACATTTTTACTATTCACAACAGACTTCTAAGGTGGTGGTCAGTACCAGAATACAACCTGGTGTCATCTATGTACATCAAGAGTGTCAGTTCGCACTTAGCATGTAGGTCATATTTTATTGCAAAACCATGCCCTCTAGCATCGTTCAGTAGCCATGAAAGGGAATTCAGTGCCACGCAAAACCAAAGACGACTCAACAACTCCCCTAGAAGATATCCTTGCGTATATAGATAAGCTCTGAGATATTAGCACCCTTAGATGTACGCACTGATAAGGTGGTATGCCATCCTTCTATGACTCTTGCCAAAAACTTTATTGGTTTGGTATCAGCGCGATACAGATGTAGGACATCGATTAGTTAGGTAGGCGGGACACTGTCAAAAGCCTTGGCATAATCGATATAGCAACTAAAGAGGTTTGATAATGAGTTGCTCTGTTCAACCCCTCGGCAGCCCTTCTGCTCCTCAGGCAGAACGCTGTTCGACTCGAGGTGCCCATTGACCCTTCTACTAATAATGGACATTATGAATTTGTAGAGGGTTGGCAAGCAAGTAATCGGCATTATATCCGCGGGGTCCTACACCGTGTCCTTTTGAGGGACAAGGTGAGTGATTCCCGCAGTGAGGAAGAGTGGGAATTCCTTCGGCCGACTAATGGCCTAATTTAAGCTATATGCCAATCGATTATGTCTACTGGCAAATTTCTTATACCAGAAATTCTGCGCCCGATCCAGACCAGGACGCCTCCAGTTCTTCGAGCTGTTTATGACTCGTCGAACTTCCTCTTCGGTAACATCTGCTAAAATCATGCCAGGCGTAGTGGCATGGCGGGTGCCTTCGGCGGTGATCCATTCAGCATGCTGGGTAGGTAACCCCCAAAGTCCACCCCAATATTATTTCACTTCCGTCACCGAAAACTATAGTGTCTGGACACCCTGTTGAAATTCGTTGAGTGATCAGAAAAAACTCCGCTGGTTCCCCGCGTAAGTTTCATTCTGGTTATGTCTGGAGTGACTTTCGCCATACCGTCGTAATCGACTGCATATGACAGAGAGTTTCTGCTTTAGTGTGTCCAGAATTTCAACTACGGGTATCTCACTGGGGATGGTATAATTCGTGTAAACTCACTGCACTTTCATCTTCACCCGTCTTCTGGCATTGCCAGAGATGAATCAGCCCAGTAATGTCCTACCTTGGTTAGTCGTGCCGACGTTCCAGACAGATTTTCCATGGTGGAACTCTTCGGTCACTCAAACCGATAACACGGAAGCGAATCTTCTGACCGTGCAATCTGCAGCAGCGGCATGTTAACACACAGCCGCAATATCATCATTGATTTGAAATAGAATTATCGGAATTGCTGGAGAGATATAGAGCCTGGGCATACCTGGTCTATGCAAAGGATCAATTTCCGAAAATCCTATACGCGCTCTTTGGAACCCGAATATCATCGGATACCTCAGCGTCGGGGAGTCCTGAAGCTGTTGCCTGCAGTGCGGCCTGGTGTTGTTCCCGCCGCCTCTGCCCCATCGACTCTTGGGCACCAGTTCCCCCGATGACCTCAAGTCAATTGCAGTAAACACTCGACGAATCTCTGGTGAAACAAGGGGCAGTAAGATGGTGTACTCGCCCCCGCCGTTATTTCGTAATAGGAGCGGGTGGTGAAGAGGTTTATTTTTTCTTCGCGAACCTGCTGATTGTGGCCAAACAGCTGCAGCAGGCGGAGCAATGCTCCTGGTCGTCGTGGCGGCTAGACGTCGAACTTCTTTGCTCTGAATTTCTCTTTCTTATTTTCTGATAATATTTAATTTTTATTGTGGATTACTTTGTGTCTCACGAAAAACAATTTGGCTAGAACCGTTGTTAAAATTGCGGAATAAATAGAGGCTATATGATTTTCAATAAATTTCTTCGATTTGAGGACTCCCTTCTTCTCTCCTTAGCCCCGCAAAACTCTCAATTAAGCCCAGGTAAAGGAGCAGGGTTTGAGGCAATGTACTCTGTACTATCCTCACTAAAACAAAAATAAAATGTTGAGATCAGGGAAAAAGATAAATAGAGTATAGTTGGAGTTATTCTACTATGCTAAATCCTACCTGATCTCTCTTGTTGACAGACCCCGCAACAGGTCTACCAAGAAAATGCATAGAATGTCATTGCAAACAGGATGATCGGATTGAGTCACAAGCCTCGGAGAAATGCTAGGGCGTCCACCTCAGTCGACGCGGCAGGACGGGTCCCGGTCCTGTCGAGAAATAGGCAAGGGTTCTTGACGCATGGACGGCGTCAGGACGTAAGCAAGTTAGTCCGCACACAACGAACAAAGCAAATACGTGTCTGCACGCTAAATGTTGGTACCCTAACTGGAAAGACCGAGGAACTCGCAAGAGCCCTTCGGAAAAGGTGCATTGACATCTGCACTCTGCAAGAAACCCGATGGTCTTGTGCCAAAAGCTGCGACATTGAACGCGAACTCGGTAAAAATGGCTACAAACTTCTCTATTTTGGTAACCCAGACACTCACTATGGTGTTGGCATTGCCATCTCAGAGGGTTTGTGTGATGCCATTAAAGAAGTCGAACTATTTGATGATCGGTTGATGAAGCTCACCATTATATCAGCTGATCGCACTATTCACTTCTTCACCGCATATGCACCACAGGCAGGTCGACCTGATGCCGAGAAAGATGCCTTCTGGCAACTTCTCGATGAAAAGACTTGTCACGTGCCTGCTGACGATTACATAATCATTGCCGGCGACCTTAATGGTCATGTGGGTGAAAAGGCAGACGGTAACAGGTGCCATGGGGAAAATCGGTTCGGAGCGCGCAATGAGGGTGGCGAGCATATAATCGATTTTGCGGACACCCATGACCTTGTACTTATGAATACATGGTTCATCAAACGATTGTCTCATCTTCCTACATTTTATAGTGGGAACAATAAAACGCAAATCGATTATATTCTCATAAGACGCCAACATTTTACCACTGTCACTGATTGCAAAGTCGTTCCCTATGAGACCATCGCACCTCAACATCGGCCGTTGATTGCCGTTCTACGAATTAAGCCACCGATAAAACAGCGTGAGGAACGCACTGGCCCGCCGCGCATTAAATGGTGGCGATTTGATGAGAAGAAAGAAGAAACGATCTCACTCATACTATTGCCAACCATTACGAATGTAGAAGAATCATGGAACCATATGAAAGACACGATCCACAAAGCGGCCTCTGCAAACCTCGGGGTCACCAAGCCCGGTAAGCGGTACATCAACCGAGATACTTGGCTTTGGAATGATGATGTTGAAATGAAGGTCCGTGAAAAGAAACGCCTCTACCACAAATTTCTCGCCGATAAAACGCCTGCTAATTGGCAAATTTATAAGAATGCCAACCGGGAAGCAAAGAAAACGGTCGCTATCACCCGAGCGAACCATTTCAAAAATCTTTACGATAAACTGGACACTCGGGATGGCGAGAGAGATCTGTATCGACTTGCTAAAAGCCGTGATGAACGCACACAGGATATCGAACACTTCTGTTGTGTTAATGACAAGAACGGTACTTTGCTTACCAACCGTCGAGCCGCAACGGATAGATGGCGAGAATACTTCGAGCAGATTTCAACTGAAGAATTTGCTCATCCTCCACTTCCACAATCATTGCCGACATTTGGAGCAGTTCCACCAGTCAGCGCAACTGAAGTCGAGGAGGCAATAAAACAAATGAAATCGGGGAAAGCAACAGGACCTGACGACATCGCATCTGAACTCTGGAAAGCGAAGAGCTGGGACCCAACACTGTGGCTCAGTGAATTCTTTAACCGGATTATTCGGGAAGGAAGAACACCATCTGACTGGCAAGAAAGTACCACTGTTCCAATATGGAAAAAGAAAGGTAGCCCAGCAGAATGTTCAAATTACCGTCCGATCCGGTTACTTTCCCATACCATGAAGATTTTTGAATGCATTCTTGACAACCGTATTCGCGAAATCGTTGAAATAACCGTGAATCAAGCCGGATTTGTCAAGAACTGTGGAACTACTGACGCAATACACGCTGCGCGGTTACTCATGGAGAAACACCGTGAGAAGCATCGCCCTCTTTACATTGCCTTTCTGGATCTAGAGAAAGCGTTTGACCGTGTACCACACGAACTCATCTGGTATGCTTTACGATAACACTTCGTGACAGAAAAACTCGTGCGCTGGGTTCGATTCCTCTACCATGATCCAAAAAGTAAAGTTCGAAGTATGGCGGGTGTATCAAAACCGCTTCGTGCCTCTGTTGGTGTTCATCAAGAAAGCGCCCTCTCACCACTGCTCTTTGTTCTTGTTATGGACACCGTCACACGGGATATCCAACGTCAGCGCCCTACACACTGCTTTATGCAGATGATGTTTTCCTAGCATCTGATAGCAAAAATGATCTCGAGCAACTTGTTCAAAAATGGAATGTCGCCTCATGCAACACGGTCTCAGATTCAATTTAAACAAAACTGAATTTTTGACGACCGATCCTCATGAAACAGGCACAATCATTGTCAACGGCAGTGATCTGCCCAGAACTGAGCGATTTAAATACCTCGGATCAACGCTATCAGCCAATGGAGAACTGCGTTATCAAATTGCTTGACGCATTAACGCAACCTGGATGAAGTGGCGTTCCACAACTGGTGTCCTTTGTGATCGACGTATCAACGAACGTCTCAAATCTAAAATTTACCGCAATGTCGTCCGTCCAGTTGCTCTCTATGGTTCTGAGTGTTGGCCGACCATAAAAGACAATGAATGGCGTCTTGCGGTAATGGAGACGAAGATGCTACGTTGGACTAGTGGCGTCACACGTTTAGATCACATCCGAAATGAGGATATCCGCGATCCTTATGGGGTTGCACCGATCGTGGAAAAGTTGCGAGAGAGGCGTCATCGATGATATGGTCACGCAATTCGTGCAAACGAGAATTCACTTGCCAAGATTGGTCTGAACATCGTCGTCGATGGTAAACGACCAAAAGGCAGACCTAAGCAACGGTGGCTTGATACGCTGGATGGAGATTTGAAAGCCTCGAGATTGCACCCAGATCAGGCATTCGATAGAGCCAAATGGCGAAGCCGATCACGACGAGCCGACCCCGCTTGTGAACGGGACAAAGGCTGAAGAAAAAGAAGAAGAAGATGTCAAGAAAGGGAGGGAACCTCAGAGGCCGCACCTCAATAAACATCTGAGGTAGGAGAAACAAGGATCGGGGCTTTGTCTCGCGCGCACCAAGCGCGCAGTCAAGCCGTCGATTTTTTCCATTTTCATTTTCCAGGTTTTAGCTCGCGGTTTTGTTCAAGTCGTTAAGCCTACACGAATCCCCTATGTTTGTGCGATTATTTGAAAGATTCGGTGCGGCCCAGGCACTAGTATAGACACATGAATTTTGTATAATGACATGTGAGGGATCATCATCAACGGCGCAATAAACGGTATCCGGTCTAGGCCTGCCTTAATAAGGAACTCCAGACATCCCGGTTTTGCGCCGAGATCCACTAATTCAATATCCCTAAAATCTGTCTGGCGTCCTGACCTACGCCATCGCTCCATCTCAGGCAAGGTCTGCCTTGCCTTCTTTGCCTACCATAGATATTGCCATTATAGACTTTCCGGGCTGGATCATCCTCAACCAATACGGATTAAGTGACCCGCCCACCGTAACCTATTGAGCCGAATTTTATCCACAACCTTTTTTTTTTGAGGGATCGTAGCACTCAAAGGACCCCCTCACATTCCCTAGTCTGGCACAGAGGTGTCCAAGTACATGTCAACCGAGCGCTTTGATGCAACTTCAGTATTTGCGGGCGGACCTTCACAATCAATTTGGCCAACTTTTTAGGTTTTTGGGATAGCTCTTCCCTCTAGGTCGTCTCTGGCCACTAATGATGATCATTTGACCATTGCACTTTCCCGTATTTCTTCCAGTAGAGAAATTGGTTCCTTGGAAGTAGTCAAATCCTCTACATATTAACTACACTTGAAATGCTCTGTCGGCCCACTTCCTAATTAGCCTAGATGTTTCTCGGCCCTGGAGTAAAATGATCCTTTCATAGTTTCTCAGTTGTTTCTTGGACAATCTTTGTTCATAAAGTATACGAAAGTTGCCGCTTTATAAATTATCTTATAGGTTTTGAGGCCAACATGTTTTTTTTGCGTATCATCACTGGCAACTACAGTAACCTTCAGGGAACACCATAATAAGGTGGGAATTTTCTGCAATTGCGTAGGTGCAATATTCTGAAAAAAAACATCAAAATGCATGAGTGTCCCTTCTGTCTGCATCTACAGGTTTCTAGCTAAATTGCATTCAGACTCCACAAAGGATGCACTTTCACTTGAATCCCGAAGACTACACTTGTAGTACCCTTAGGAGTGCAATGCTAAGTTACATATGTAAATATGAATCATGGCCTTCCCTAAAGGAAGACATGATAAGAACAGTGTCTGGTTGTAACAGAAAGGAGACAAAAATGATTTGCATAAAAAATTAAATCTTGAAGAAGGTAACATGAAAAGGATATCAAATGATTTCTTTCTGCACAGTGAGGAATTGTTGAAAGCATCAAGAGATACGTAAGATTGAAAGTGTGTTGGCGATACCAAAATAGAAACGAAAATGGACATACTTTTCTGAATTCTGAACTCTTCCGTTTTCAAGCAAACTGCTCACCCCTTTAAACTTCTCCTAGAGTAATTGTTGCCATAATTTCTTGAAACTCTCCCTGAAAATGTATAGGCAACAAACACAACCCAGATTTCTCTCGTCTCTCCTCACATAATAACAACACCCACAAAAGAATTTCTTAATAAGCTTCCCTAAATTCATCATTTATTCCGTCCTCAACATCCGGAGGTGAAATCACCGCAAAGGTAATCAACGTGCAACCTTCATTCCTCATTTGAAATGTGGCATTGAGAGGGCCCCCTTCGCGCCATTGCTTTCAATAAATCCCTCGTAAAAGGATCACTCGACTCCTTATTGATATTCCAAATACGATTTTGGGCATTAACAAGGATTACACCACTTCTTTCTGGATCAATTTGGTAAATTCGTTGCCGCAGGAATCGTTTTTGTTCTTCGTTGAGTTCTCCCATCTTATCTGCTTTCCATTTCTGGGGGTTCACCTTGCGCTCTGATACACGAACCCAAATATGACTTTTCGTTTGGTTTTTATCATGAAGGTGGAGGATATCCTTTGGGAAAATGGATACGTTGTATGTCTGGCATTTTTAGGTTTTTGCTTGCCAACAGGTTAGCTTTGATTTAAAGGGACACATTCCCAATGAAGAATTTACAGAAACAAACTCATGGAAAAAACATACACACCTCATAAGAAAGTTATTTGGGTCTTTTAAGTCACTAAAACATGGTTCGAAAGAAGTAGTTTGAGGGTGGGGTCGTAAAATAGACATGGAAATTCTTAAAAGATATTTTTCCAAAGCCACCCTTAACTTTAGAAATGTAATCGATAAATTTATTTTCCAGAAAGTTTATGTCACCTCCACCCAAACAAATGGTAGAATTGAACAAATTCAACAGGTAATTGAGTGGAAACGTGATTGGACTTTATTATGGCTCCTTTTTGTGTCTATTCGAGCAGTCAGGACTCAGAAAACGAGTGTGGCGATTTGATGGCTTTTGATGCTTGGAGCCAAATACCTCTGAATTTGGTGGAAATTGAAAAAATAAAACCCTTTTAAGGGGTTAGAGTGTTATTGTAATTACTAATATTATTAATTGAGAGTATAAGAGTGGTTTATCAGCAAGAAGAGGGAAAGAGGATGAGTTACTACAGTCTGAAAGATGAATAGACGTACGTACAGTTCAAATTAGAAACTAGTAACCTTAATGCATCTAACCCTTCACTGTAAAATGATGTGAGCATAAAGTGAACCTTATTTAACAAAGTATTGCGTACAGCACACCCAAGTTCAACAAGTTCAACAGAATGAGTTCGCCCTCTGGAGCGGGTGCAATCAAAGCGCCGCGTTATCCCCCCACCCGAAGTACTTGAGTTCGAGCACGAATGGGAGTCAATCATTGTGACGGACAATGAATCTGAGTCACCACAGAACTCTCCCGAAACTCTCAAAAATAACACCACATTTAGAAGAAGCTAGCTCTACTGAAAGAACAAAGCAAACATCAGAAAATTCAAGGAGGTGATCTTAAAAAACAGACCCCAGGAGAACCTAATCTGAGGGCTCCAAAAGAACATCGTCTCTTTTGAAATGACAGACAATCCAGGGACCGAACACTCAGCCGATGTCAGTAACACAACGGCACTAGTCAGAAATGATGAAGTGAACTCTGTCTGTAGAGGCAGGAGTAGCTCATGCAAAACCAAACTAATGCTGAACTAAGTTCTCCAAACAAGCAACGACGCAATCTCACCAACACAATCGCTAAGCGAGCATGTAAGTCGAAGAAATTCACTATTCAATCTAATAGAGCATCTGAATTATTTCAAACAGACCGCATGAAATCAAGTAGAACACATCAAGGGGCACCCCTCCCCCGAAATCATTATGAAAACGCCCGAGGCATACTTTACAGGCAAAAAAGTCCTAGTAGAGAACCAAAACAAGTTCCTCAGTTGCACCATTCCTTCCGAAAGGATAACCAATTTTATCTTCCAAACCATCGATACCTCTTGCTTTGCTCAAGAAATCTCTAAAGGCCTTCGTCACGACTTGAGCAAAGGCAAATTCATCTGCACCTCTAGTTGGTTACATTTGACTCGATGTTCTGTGAAGGACACTTTAAAAATATGAAAGCCATACAACAAACTATTGTTTACATTAAGCAAATTAAAAACAAGCAGATGCAGCTATTCAAAAACCTTTCATCCCCGATACTCAAGAGTTCCAACCGGTTCAATCTTTCTCCGTCACCCAACAATGTAAAACCCGATACCTAATAATAGATGGAAATCTCAACTACACACATCAGTCTTGGCTTGGAGCTTGGTCGAAGCTGAATGGAGGAAGACTCCATCATATCTTAATAAACGCACATCCCAGCATAAATCTGTTCCACTTTAGCTCCGCGCTTTCTACCTACCATAAAGGTTATTATCACTGGTATCTGTAGCACTCCATTACCTTTCCTGGAAGCCGTCCCAGCAGCAGTGGTCGAGAGTATTTAGAAACAGATACTTTCTGCAGTCCTCTCACCTCATTGAAGAAATCCACAACTTCGTCGGATCAATTTACCAAAGAATTTAAATCCTACGTAAGGACTACCGTCAAAAACGCCCTTACCTAGGCAAAACAACCCAATGAACCGCAATCCCACATCAAACCTTATACTTACTTGGAAAGACGAACATCCTGACAAACCACTTCCTTCAAATCCACCATTACCCACTGCACATCCGCCACCAAGCTTGCGAATCCGAGCTCAGCTAATTGATTTTTCGACTCCAATCAATTTAGTCATTTTACTGCCCCCAAAACCCCTTCGTTCATTCCCTCAATCATTCCGATCAAATGAAGAACTTCCCACCCATCCATTTTTACCACTTCTTTGCGACGTCGATCGTGACGTCTAAAAATGGAAAATCGGTAGTTCCCGACAAAAGCCCATCCATAATTCTAGAAAAAATGTGCTCCAAGCATTTCCACCTTCCTATTCTCAATTATAAGCCTTTGCCTCCTCAACGTCCATTTCCCCATTGATTGAAAGAATGCTCGTATAACTGTCATTACAAATGAAAATCCTCTGAATTCCGATAACTACCGACCAATCTCCACCCTTTCTCCATGCGCCGAGCAGACCATTATTTCTACTATCGACCGTCAGTGTAACCCAAATTGGACACTTTCCAACTTGCAGTTTGCCAACCAACAATTACTCGGTGGAACACGCTCTACTGGTCCTTAAAACGGGCATTCATCTTAGTAATCACGACAAGACTCCAAACATAGCCCCCTTTTTGATCTAAAAACCTAAAAGAAAAAGCTTTCGGCTCCGTATAGCAAAACGCACTCGCGAGACCGTGACTCCCATGGGAAGGACAAAGGAAGCAGAATCCAGTCAGCTCAGATCTTCAAAGTCAGCGTGAGGCGTTTGCGAAGGATAACAGCACCCTCACCTTGCAACCAGAGATTTCTTTAAGGCTGCCAAAGCGTTGTTTACCTGGTGTCCTGAGCCTAGAGCTGAACAATCGAAAAGGATGTAGCTGGGGGTTCCTCCTTCCGCTCGAATTGTGGAGAATGCAAAATCTGGCGGCATGGCCCCTGATAAATCAATACCCCGTGGACTTCCACGTGTCTAATCTTAAATCTCTGGTGATCTGGATTTGCTCCAGGGGAGCTGTATTCTCCTTCCGTCAGAGTAGAGTGACTTTGAGCATGCCGCCTATACTGTTTGAAGCGTCCATTCTGACTTGGACGTTGGTCAAGACCTACGGGGCCAATTTTCCGCCAGCAGAATTGTCATCCACCAGCCTAAAAATACCTCCGGAACACGTCTTCGAAGGGTTTACAATGCGTGCTCAGTCGACTGGTCATTACTGCTTCGCTGTTTGCAGAGGTTACTTGGAATCCGAGCCCTAGTAAACTTCGTACCCCTGTTTTCTTGCCCAACCTGATTCTGTGATCGGTTGCGTTTAAAAGCGGGTTTCACGTGTTGCTCGGTTTCCAAGTGTTTCATCTTGTATTCCACGATAGCCGCCTGGTATTTAAGGAGACCCTTTTCGTCCCGCTTGTTAACACTGGCTCATGAACAAGATTCAGGCCGACTTCAACTGTTGTTATTCTTGTCGGCGTTTGTTTCTTGAACGACCCCTAAAATCTGTGGCGGGTACCCACTACTTCCAGTACAATGACACTAGTTTTCAAGCTGTAAACTGCTAGTTTCCCTACCGTATTGCTCCCAGAAGTCCTTGATTTTGGTTTTAGACAGCGACTTTTTCGTAACTGCATATCAATAGCATGTCCTCCGATGATGCACCTGTTTTTGTTCAGGGATTGAGGAGTCCCAAATCCGCATGCACTTGATGTCTTACCGGGTCAAAAAGAGAGCAACTTTCTCCCACTCTTTATGGTCCACGGACTCCTCTTTTTGCGTTTAACACCCAAAGTTCAAAATTAAAAGAGGGATGAAGACGGCTACGTTTTCAGGGAGGGCAGAGGTAACTTATCAAATGCTGGCTCACCTTTAGCCCCAAGTCCGCATCCACTTGATATCCGACCAGACCAAATGGAGAGCAACTTGCTCCCAATCTTTGGTTCACGGACTCCTCTTTTTTGATTTAATACCCAAAGTTCAAAAATTAAAAGAGGGGCGAGGACGGTTACGATTTTGTACCAGGACACAGGCAGAAGCAGCTTCTGATGAGTTGCCTATGCCCTGGTATGAAAGCGGAACCGTATTCGTCAATTTTTTAAAGTATCTGTAGCTACTTTAGGCGTGGTGTTGTTATAGAATTTGCTGTTCTTCCCAAAATCCAGTCCAATCTAAACTAACACCACTTGCCCTTCTATTTTATACTGTTTTCATATTTGGTTTCACTGTTCCACTACTTCTGATATGTGATGTTCCTTGGCCTGAATAATCTGCATATGCGAGTTAAATGCAGGAAATTCCGTGCTTCTTGTTATCTGCTTGTATCTTCCAGAAAAACAAATCCAGCGACAGGGGGCACGGAATGTCATTGTCTATCTTCCGGGTAGGGACGAAGTAGCTGATTGGTCCGTGACCCATGTGGTTAATGTATTGGTGTATCGGTGACGCTTAGATGGTTTTCACCAATGCACGCACGCGCTAACACCAGACCTTATGCGTGGAATTTTTCTCCCGCAATTACCGTCAAAGATCTGCAATGACTTTTCTTCACTATACAATTTTGAAGAACGCAACCAAGAATGATATAAGTATCACGAGTTTTTTTCGCTATTGCTTTCCGAATTTTCAGACGATAAATAGCAAGACGCTCCCTAGTTTATTTGTTCCGATTACCCGTCATTATTTATTTTGGAACGTATAATTCGTACATCTTTCTTCATCCGATCTGAACAATACCATTTTTTCTCTCAGTCTGCTGAAGCCGGACAATGTATGTGCATCTGCATCAAGCGAGAAAAAATCCTGCACAAAAGCAAAAACTTTGATTTCTCGCGCTCGCCGTTCATTCATAAATCACCATGCTTCGTTTCGGATTACTTTTTAACAAACCCAAACAATGTCTCCCTCCCTGACTCAAGGTGTTTAATTACAAAATACCTGGTACAGGCCACGACGGCCTGTATTCATTAGGTTCCACGAGGCGCCACCGATATAAAACACTTGCAGGCTTATTCATATCCGCCGACCATAGAATGCATCCAATCAAGCCCAAGAGCATAGTTACCCTATATCCTGCATCCTGGCATTCTACACTTTGTATTAGATGGGGTGCCGTTAACAATGTGTTTCATATTCAATGGCTCATATCGTTCAAATGGCAGCACAATGTAGAGGAGATTGAGGTTGAAAAGGGTTCCAGAAATCGATCATCTCTTCTGATTAATTTCCTATTTGTTCGGGAATAATTTCTTTTGAATGTTTTTTACAATGAAGGTAACCGGCATTTTTTAAATCTGTCTGTCTGCAGGCTCAGCGTTCGCAAGGATGGATTCAAGCCTCAACCAAACTAAGGAGTTGGGAACCCGAGTTGTATAGCGAACATTTACGCTTGAGACCCGAAGAACTATGCACATCGCGGACATAACTATAACCCTCCTGGTACTCCCACTAGGGGACCAACCGCAAATAGCCGGGCTAAGAACACACGCCCAGCGATTTTTCCTGAGACCAGATGACCACTGCAAAGGCTTCGTGGCCCGAGCCACTTCAGATGACTTGAGTCTGATCGACCAAGGCCTTCGAGCATTGATCTGCGCCAGGTTGCAGCACCATGTAGGATTCACACCCACTAAACCT
The DNA here is from genome assembly GCF_905115235.1 of Hermetia illucens. Classification (NCBI taxonomy): domain Eukaryota; kingdom Metazoa; phylum Arthropoda; class Insecta; order Diptera; family Stratiomyidae; genus Hermetia; species Hermetia illucens. The sequence continues at coordinate 13,322,979 of NC_051853.1, read as the reverse complement.
GTAATCTTCTGCCCATATCCCCACAGAGCCGTGGTATAACTTAACTTAGCGGAGAGACTTCTGGTTTGTGCAATCCACGCTTCATCACGCTTTTCAGGTTCCATACAGTTCCTGTGGTCGTGATCAAAGGGTAGTATAGGTCTCAGGGCGAAACATGGATTGGTGCGCACGATGGAGCATAAAACCTGGGAAACGTCTGCGAACCAACACCAACAGCTCTACTGCCAAACCCTGTCTCCACCTCCACGTGGTGACCGCTGCAGCTCTTTCTTAACGAAAAGTTGCAGACGGAGAAAGATTAAAGGGATTCTCCCCCACCTAAAAACAGGACAAATTGCACCAACTGGTCCCCTCGGTTGGAGTTGGGTAGGACTGACAACTCTACACGAAAAACCGATATTACGAAGCCAAAGAAGGCGCCTCGGACAGGATGAACTTTAGAACGGCCAACCCGGCAACGATAGCAAAATAACGATTTACACATTTTCTCATGAAACGTGCGCTCCCTGTGCAGACCGAATGCCGAGCAACAGCTAGCTGATGCCCAGTCCCAATATAAGGCTTATGGAACAGCGCTGCAAGAGATGCGTTGGACAGGGGGGGGGGGGGGGGGAGAAGAGCCACTACGCCATGTGTTATACTGGCCATCGGCTTTGAAAATATAAGCGAAAGGCTATGCACTCTGTCTTTGCCAGGCAAATTTAGAAATATAAACCTCATAAACGTCCACGCCCCTACAAAGAAGACTGCAGAGTCGGAGAAGGATACCTTCCACGAGAGAGTTGAGCGGACCCTCGAAGCCTGTCCCAAGTATAATATCAAAACAATACTTGGAGATTTCAACAGTCAAGTAGGGAAGAAGTCCGTATGCAAGCTATACGCTGGTTCCCATAGCTTACATAGGGATACCTGGTTTGCGCGGAAACCGTTCCACCAACATACGTAGGCCTCTCCAAACGGGACCACTTTCCACCAAATTGGCCAGGTCCTGATCGAACGCCGCCCCGTCTCAGCCTTGATGAATGTCAAAACATATAAGGGTGCTAATGTGGACTCGGATCACTATCTCGTAGACATGGCGCTCCGAGCTCCAACAACAACACCACCTACAATACCCTCTGACAATCAAGTAAGAGTTAACACTGAAGCCATCCACAGCACAGCCCTCCGCAACACCTAAAAGGGGGGAAATAGGTGCCGCAATAACCGCAATCAACATAGATCCTGGAGATGAAGCATCAAACAATGATCTTCACAATCACCTGAAGAAACTGTTCTTCCCAGTCCCAATGTATTCCTCGGAGACCTGTCTTCTTAACAAGAAAAATTGCGAACTCTTGGCAGAAAGAAGTATCCTCCGACGAATTTTTGGTCCGCTACATAAGGATGGACAATTCCGTAGCCTACATAACGACGAAATCTATGAACGATACCATGACCGTGAGGTTGTGGACAAAATCCGGCAAAATAGTTTGCGGTGGGCGGGTCACTTAACCGAATGGATAAGGATGATCGAAAGACGGAAAGGTCGATAAGGGTAATATCTATGGTAGAAAAAGAAGACGAGGCAGACCCTGCCTGAAATAGAACGATGGCGTAGACCAGGATGCCAGACAGCTTTTAAGGATATTGAATTGGTGGACTTCGGCCCAAAACTGAGATGTCTGAAATTTTTTATTAAGGCAGGCCTAGACCGTTCCCGCCAGGTTGAAAGCGTTCTCCCACGCCGTTTTTTCACCACAAGTAACTCGCTTTCTTCCGCGAGGTGTAAGTAGCGGTGTCGGTCTGGTGGCCAACTTGTTCACATGAGCCCTTGTAGAGGAGCTGCTGGCAAAGCTGTTGCAGAATTATGGTGTTTGTGTTTTTACGGCTCGAAATTCGGCTTGTTGTAGATCAAAATGCCAGCTTTCAATAGTCAGCAATGAGTTTTATCTCTCCTTGACCTTCGAAGTGAATACCTGGTTGCTGGCTTAGTTTTATTACTTCTACCTCCTTGCTATTGATTGCGGAGAGTAGCAAACAAGTGAGCAACATTGTCATGAGCGCCTTCCCCACCGTTTGCTTCTTTCTTTGTCCAGATGGCGTCTCTGTGAGATCAGAGACTGACGGCTCTTGCACCAGTTGACCTTCCTGATGGTTACGTTTTCTGCATTGTCTGGTTGCCTTCAAGCTAGTCGTTGTTACCTCCGTGTTCTGATCTGGTGGCTTAATTAGGGGTGCCAACCAGTGAATCGTACGACTTCGTGCGTATTTCTGCCACCCTTGCTAAACCGTCGTCACCGTAATGTACCTTCATAATTCTTCCCAGAGTCTATTTCATAATGGGAATATTATCCTCTTCGATGATCACGATGGTGTCCTTTTCGATATTTTCTGCCATCGTTTTCCATTTATTGCGATGCTGAAGTTCGATCAAGTACTCTTGACTAGCGTTTCCAGAATTCTTCCTTGATGTGTGACACTAGTTTCCATCGTGTCCTGAGATCCCATTTTATTTTCCTCGCATGTTGATCGATAATTGGTTCTAATGGCTCGCCGATGAAACAGTTTCCTGGGGTTAGGGCAGCTAGACCGTTCGGGTCGCTGGATAGGAGTATAAGGGCTTTGAATGAAGAGTTGCTTCCACTGTTATGCTCAAGGTACATAGTTCCTCATAGGTTACTGCAACTAACGCGATTTTTTGCTGAAGTAGATGTTTGGCCGATTTAAGGGTAGCTTCCCATAAACCTCCAAAATATGGTGCTCTTGGGAGGATGAAATAGCAAGTAATCTGTCGTGCACTGTATTCCTTCAAAATTCTCTCTTGTGTGTCTTGAGAGTATATTGTTGACATTAGCTCGTTCAGTTGCCGTTTTGCTTCCACAATATTGGTGGTATTATCGCAGTAAAGGTTCTGACAATATCCACATCGTCCAACGAACCGTTTAAGTGCCCCAACAAAGGCATTAGTAGACAAATCGCTAACTACTTCCAGACGAACCGCCTTCGTGCTGAAGCAGCAGAATACTCGTCAAGGAATACCGCGAGTTCCAGCAGAGCACTTCTCTTGTCGACTTCCTTGAGCTATCTTCAATGAGTTATATCACCTTCGAAATTTTGCTGCTGGATTTCCTGCCCCATAACCCATAAAGCTGCATCCAATTCTTGTGGGATCAATGGTTCATTGGTCACCGCCACCTTTGAATATGTCCGAGTGCCTTTGTAAGGGTCAATTTTGCATCCTTGCTTCTTAAAAGTTTTATGAACCGGGGGCAATATGCTGTCACTCTTTGAAGTTTTCCAAATGAATTAAAATGTTGGATTCTGTCCCCAAAACTACCTTCTTCTTGCTGCGAAATCACCGTGCACACTATTTTCTCAACCTTTTGTTTTTCCTCGTATATTTCGATTTCCACATTTTCATTAAGGGGTGAACTTATTTGGTCTAGGTTTGACCTTTCTGGACCCTGGCTTATATCTGGCTTAAACATTAAGGGCCACAATCTCTCTCGACCATGCAAGAATGCCGGTCCAACAAACCATAAATAATGTTCAAAAAGTTTCTCTGGAGGCAAACCCTTTGGCAAAACATCCGCTGGATTATCAACTGACCTTACATGCCGCCACTATTCCTTGTTCGATAGTGCATGAATCTTGGCAATTCGACGTCTAATGAAGATCGATCGAGCTTTGGGTTGAGCGTAGATCCAACTAGGAACTATCTGGGAATCTGTCTGCAGATATGAAGAACCTCCTTCTATCTTGAGATCCATCTTTATCCCCATCCCATCTTTATCCATCTAATCCCGCGGCACAAAGCTCGAGGTGTGGAATCGTTAGATTTTTCTCGCTAGTTGGTGTTTTGGATATAAGAGCTACTCGAGATTTAGAGCACAGTAGCCTGACTATTACTGTGCCTTTTCGGACGCATCTTCGAATGTATGAATCCGTACGGACATAGGAATATTTTAAACAAATACGTGTCTTGGAATCTTCCCCTTGTGTAGCGATCGCAACTCTTCTCGATATGTACACCATCATGTCTTCATTTCCAATGGGAGAGCTGCGTACCAATCGTATTTGAGGTCCCACAACTCCTGAAGGAAGAGGTTGGCCACCAACACCACTGGTGCCACCATACCAAGTGGGTCGAAGATCCTTACTATCGCAGACACAACTGTCCTTTTGGTTGTCCTACGCGGCTCTACACAAGTGACTTTAATTTGGAAAACGTCGGATTTCGGCAGCTCATTCAGTCCCGGTGTTTTTATTGATTCCTCTTGGTGGCCGTCATCAAGACACACATCTAAATCCTCGTGAGTTGAATTCCTGTGTTCGTTGCTTCATTTTTTAAGGTTTTGGGTGAAACAAAACCTTATTAGAATCGAGACGGTGTCTGTCTGTCGGTCTTTTTTTTTCCCACACTGCCGCGCCAGGTTGCAGCAGCGTGTGGGATTCTCACCCACTAAAACCACCCCCACTTTCTCCTTTTTCCTTCCCCGCGGGACCGCCGCAAAGCATTACTTCGCGGGGTGGACTGCGCTTTACGCGACCACGCTTTCCGTTCTTCGCGTCCTCCTTGCGCGCTCCGTTCTTTCCAGTTGCTCTTGTATTCGTTTGATTGCGGTGTTCACCGCACACCAGTTTCCCTCCGATTTCAACATTTCCCCGACGATGTTCTGCGGGCTTAGAGTGGTTTTCAGGGAATCTTCCAGACTTCTCCTTTCTGAAAGAAATCGTGGACAGTGGAACATAACATGCTCCGGGTCCTCAGGTGTGCAACCACATTCAGGACACAAGGGAGAATCATCCAGCCTGAATTGGTGCAGGTACTTCCTGTAACTGCCATGTCCTGACAGGAATTGCGTCAGATGGTAGTTAATCTCACCGTGTCGTCGCCGGATCCACTCCTCAATACGGGGAATCAAAGTTTGGGTCCAGCGACCCCTCTGCGAGTCATCCCACCGTTTCTGCCACTTCTCCAGCGACTCTCGCCTTGCCGCCTTTCGGTATTCTGCATCCTTTTCAAGAGGATTCATTTTCCTTGTCTCGTACAGGCAGCGTGTCTCACTTGCCAGAATGTCTATCGGGATCATTCCCGCAATAACACACGCTGCCTCACCTGATATTGTTCTGAAGGCGCTGCACACCCTTAGTGCCACTAAGCGGTAAGTCATATTCACTCTCCTACGATTACTCTCACACGCTAATGCTTCCTCCCAAACTGGTGCCGCGTATAATAGTGTGGAGCGAACCACTCCGGCCACAAGTAATCTTCGACTGTACCTTGGACCTCCAATGTTAGGCATCATCCGCGCTAATAATACGCTGGTATTTGCCGCTTTCTCACAGGCATAGTCCAGATGCCCCTTGAAATTGATTTTAGCGTCAATCATCACCCCCAGGTATTTGATAACCGGCTTCGAAGTGATGACGTGACCACCAACGCGAATATTAATCGTATTCCTCTTCCTACGATTGGTAATCAAGACCGCCTCCGTCTTTTGTTCCGCAAGGTCAAGCTGAACCATCTCCAGCCACGCTTTTATGGCGCAAATGGTTTCGTTAGCGTACATTTCAACGTCTTTAGGTTCTTTCGCGACGACAACCACAGCTAGATCATCTCCTTTGGCACGGGAAGGACAAGGACCCCATTGTACATGACGTTCCACAGGAGAGGACCCAACACTGAGCCCTGTGGTACTCCTGCGGTGACGGTGTACTGCTTGGATTCCTCATCCGTGTCGTACCACAGTGTCCTCTCCGAAAGGTAACTGTTGAGGAGCTTAGTCAAGTAACTAGCGACACCCGTTTTCGCCAGTGAACTTACTATCCACTCCCAGCTTGCGGAATTGAACGCATTTTTGATGTCCAATGTCACTACGGCACAGCATTTTTTAGACGACATCGCGTCTCGAGCCAGCTTCAAAACAACGTCTACGGCGTCGATCGTTGAGTGGGCTTAACGAAATCCAAATTGTCGCTCCGATAGCCCATCCTTATATTCGATGATAGGGAGCAGTCTGTTGTAGATGAGCCTTTCGAGCATCTTTCCTGCCGTGTCGATAAGGCAAATGGGTCGGTATGATGATGGGTGTCCTGGGTGTTTATTCGGCTTCGGGAGCAAAACTAGTTTTTGCCTTGCCGCATCGACGCATGGCCCATATTCGATCTGGAGGAAAATCGCCTGGTGGTCGCTGTGAGTATAATGCTCACTGACAAACCGTGTCATTCTCCTCGCCAATGTGGTACTCACATATGTCAGATCGACTATTGAGCCCGACCCTGTCCCACGAAAAGTGGAAACGTTTCCCGTGTTGGCAAGCACCAAATCTAGCTCCGCGAAAGCCTTGAGCAGGATACGGCCCCTGGTGTTCGTAGTGCGACTGCCCCAATCCACGGCCCACGCGTTGAAATCACCAGCTATGATCTTGGGGTTTCGACTTCTTGCATCCGAGACTAGCATACCTAGCATTCCTTCGAATTCTGTTATCGTCGCGCTTGGTGGAGCATAGCAACTATGTATATATATAGATACCAGCTATTTTTGCCCTGACGAATCCAACTTCTGGAAACTCCATCACTTCTTGAATGGCCTGATTTCCACATGCCCATATTGCCGCCTTGCCAGTTTCATCTGCAGTCCAGGCACCGCTCTTATTGTTGCGATAGGGCTCGCTGATTATGGCAGCTTCGATTCCCTTCTCATAGATGGTCTGCGAGAGAAGGTCTTGCGCTGCCTCGCAGTGGTTGAGGTTGATTTGTATCAACCTCATTTTTTACTGCATTCAAGGCTCGCCTAAACACTGGGCATCTGCTGCTGCCTGCAACGTGCCGACAGTCGACGCCCTTTTTTTCCTTGCAGACCATGCATTCAGGCTCAGCCTTGCACTCCCTGAACATATGGCCTTCTCCCCCACATTTTCTGCAACATTTTGACCTGTCACAGTCACCGGTGCATTTCGCCGCTATGTGGCCGAATTCCAGGCATCTAAAGCAGCGCTTTAGGGATACCTGCTCCCTGAGTCGGCAAACAACCCAACCTATTTTTACTTTCCCAGCCGCCAGCAGTTTGAACGCTGCTTCAGTTGGTAAGCTTATGGTTGCCGTTTGAGTGCCTCCGTATGCCTTCCTCAGTCCCCTGATTGCGGAACCTTGCAAGCCAAGTGGTCCGAACTGCTTTTCTAAGGCGTCACGGATATCCTCCTTGGTCGTGATTTCGTCAATGTCCTTACATTCTATGACAAGCTCCTGCTTTCTGGCCCGTACTTGAGCTTCTTCTCCTAAGGACTTCTCCACCTTGCCGAGGAAATTTTCCACCGTTTTGCCCGGAGACCTCTTCAGCTCCAGCATCAAGTCTCCTTTCTGGGAGCGTCTGATTCGGCTGACGTTTTCTCCAAGGTCCATCAGCTCAGGATCGGATTTGACCTTCCTAAAGATATCGGCGTAAGTCATATCCCCTTTTTTGGAGATGACGATTAATTCGGGCCGTAATCTTCTTTTCTGCGTCGTATTTTCCTTCCACCAACCTTGGTCCATGCTTCCTTGGTCCATGCTTCCTTGGTCCCTTTTTGGGGCTTTGCCTCCCTTGGGTCAATCGGAGCCGGCGCCGCAGTTTCCACGATGTTGGTAACTTTGTTTCCCTTGCCTTTTGCCGGTGAGAGGCCTTTTTGCCTTTTCGCGTCCTGTGAGGATCCGAAAGAATCGTTCGCGTACTCTCCACTCCTCTTACCGTCCCAGTTTACCGCCCTTTGGATTTTGAGGGGGTGTCACTTGTGTTGCCTGGGTGACGCTTGATTTCTTCGAGGCATTTCTTTCTTCTTTCGCACCATTGTATAGTACCCGAATGGTTCGGACCATGTTTTTGATGGCCTGGTGCACGTTGTGTTTGTCCTTAATAAATTCAGACAACTCTACTATTTTACCTCCGAGTAGGGCAAACGATGATTCTTCCGGACTCTGACATAGCTCCTCCGCTTGGTTTTCACATTGGGCGCTTGTGTACTTATTAGCCTTCCGGGAGCTTTCCTGATTTCGTTCCTTCATCAAGGTTGATTTCGGAGGAGATCGCACGATCGTCGAGCTTCTCTTAAATGGATCAACCACTAAGTCCTGCGACATGTTTCGACCAGGTGTAGTTACCCCACTATGGGCTAATAACTGACCAGTTTGTGCCCCATCTTTTCTTGGGTTTTGAACAGGCGTTCTCGGGAGTGATGTACTCCTTTTAAATGCCTCTTTCTCCAGGCTACTTGTAGTATTTGATGCAACGGTGGCCAAGTAATCCACCACCGAGGCACTGCAGTCGAGGGATATCGACGGCCGGGAGCCTGCTTGCCCACTCCCAAAAGCCGCCGGTACTGGGTTTCCGAAGCCCTGCACCGTAACTTTATTCTCCTTCTGTTCCTCCATGTTTGGTTTTATTTCTGGGTATCCTTCCCATAGCCAATTTTTATCCACGGGCGGGCGTTTACTTCCCACCTACCCGGCCTGCGCATAAGCATGCCCATACACGCACACCTCCAAATGCGTATATGTGCATATTCCTACGCATCCGCCGAGCATTCCCTTATCCGCACGAAGGGACGCGCCTGATGGGAGATTTGGCAACTCCGCACAGGTCTATCTGTTGGTCTGTCCGTCTGTCTGTCTGTCTGTCTGTCTGTCTTTTTTTTCCGATGGAAGGGGGAAAGCTTCAAAAGCTACCGCAGGCTCCTGCCACACGGTTATGTGGGACTCTTACCCACTAAAACCACCTGCTTCTCCTTCCACTCTCCCCGCGGGACTGCCATTTGGTATTACGTCGCGGGGCTGGATCAGAATTTATTCTGCGCTCATGTCAACATTCGTGTTCCTCTCGCGTTCATTCTTTCGGATGACTTCCTCCTGCCTAAACTTCTTTCCGATGGCTGTAATCACTTTTTCAACTTCGGTCCATATCCCCTTGGCTTTCACCATAAGCTCCATGATATTTTCGGGTGTAAAGTGCTCCGCGGTTGTAGCTTCTAATGTAGCCCTTTGGGCTTCGAATCTGGGGCAGTGAAAAAAGACGTGTTCTGCGTCCTCTGGAATGTTTGCACACTGTGGGCAGTATGGCGAATCATAGCCTCCGTGTCCGCTTAAGAATTGAGTTAGGTCGAAACCTACTTCGCCGTGAGGTCGCTCGATCCATTTCCGGATATCCCATATGATTTTGTGAGTCCAATGGCCTTTTCCTGACTCGTCCCACTTCTCTTGCCATTCCGCAACAGTTTCAGCTCTTGCGAACTGTCGCCGACGGGCAGGAGATTCTCCGGTGAGGTACGTTCCATCGTAAAGTCGTTGTATTTCTTTCGCCAGAATCTCAATCGGGATCATTCCTGCTATCAGGCAAGCTGCTTCATTAGAAATTGTTCTGTAAGCGCAACATGTTCGGAGTACACTGATGCGATACGCAGCTCCAATCTTTTTCTTATTTATTATATTTTCCAGTGCATCTGCCCATACTGGGGCTGCATACAGTAGGATCGAACTGACCACCCTTGAAATAAGGAGTCGACGGCTCGGCCTTGGGCCACCTATATTTGGTAGCATTCTCGCAATCAGCGCTCCGATGTTATATGCCTTGGTTGCTGCACCCTCCACATGCAATCTGAAATTCAACCTCTGGTCAATCATTACACCTAAGTATCATACTTAAGTGCAGGCTTGGAATAAATTGTTTGCGTTCCAACTTTGATCTTCATGGAAGTGCACTTCTCCGCTTGGTAATAAGTACTAGTTCCGTCTTATGCTCTGCGAGCTGTAGACCAGCATTCTATAACCAGGATTTAATCTCATAGACTGCTTCATTTGCATAGAGCTCGGTTTCCTCGAGAAGGCGTGCAACAACCGTCACACCAATATCGTCCGCGAAACCAATGGAAGCCGCACCAGCAGGAAGGTCTAGGGTCAGTACCCCGTTATACATAATAATCCACAAGAGTGGCCCTAGGACAGACCCTTGTGGAACTCCGCATGTCGTTTGGTACGATTTCATTCCTTCATCTGATTCGCAGCACAGAGTCCTATCGATTAGGAAGTCGGCAACAATACGCACCAGGTACTTCGCCACGCCTAAGTTAATTAGGGATTCCAGTATCTTGCTCCAACTAGCGGAATTGAAGGCATTCTTCACATCAAGTGTAATCACTGCACAACATTTGCCCTCGTCAAGTGCGGTCTTAGCTGTGTTAGCTACTAGGCCAAGTACATCCGTTGTAGATCTCCCCTTTCGAAAACTGATTTTCGGAGAGACCGCCATCCTTTTCGGCAATTCGAATTAATCTGTTATAGATTACTCGTTCGAATAGTTTGCCAGTATTATTTAGAAGGCATATCGGCCTGTAGGACGAAGCTTCACCCAAAGGTTTGTTTGGCTTGGGGACTAGAATTAATTTCTGCTTCTTCCATTGTGTAGGAAATACTCCTTCTTTAAGGCATGTGGTGAACGCCTCGGCAAACATATTTGGAGCTATTTTTACTGCTGCCTTTAGAACTTTATTGGAGATGCTATCCAAGCCAGGTGATTTATTTCCAACAATTTTATCCGCAGCTTCGAGGACTTCCTTTTCGCTTACCATGGGAACTTCCGCGGTGTCTATCTCGACAGTGGGAAGGTTAGCGGTACTCACATTCTGTGGGAAAAGATCCGTTACTATTTCATCAAGCAGAGTAGGGGAAGACATCGGTGGGGAGCGTTTGCCTTTAACTTTCGATATTACGGTTTTATAAGCGCCACCACAGGGGTTCGTGTCAGCTTCATTACACAGTCGCTTAAAATGTTCGTATTTACTTTTCATGATGGCTTCTTCCGTCTATCTGTCTGTCACACCCGATTTATTCGGAAACGGCTAGACCGATTATCACGAAAATTGGTGAGAGTATGTAATCTGGTGTTCCCTTTACATGCAGTAAGTGGCGCCAGCTTGTGTTAAGTTTAAGGGGGGGCTCCCCATACATGTGAATGGAGGGTGTAAATTTTTTTTTACAGAATGTAGCCGTGTGGGGTATCAAATGAAAGGTCTCAATTATTACTCCGTATTCCGACTTGTTCTTGCTTAACATTGACGGTTTCGTCCATAACAGAATCAGTTCATTAGATACTACCTCAGCTGTATTCATGGAGCAGTTAGTCGGTCAGTAGTCAGATGATGGTTTTACATGTCAGTTATCGGCAGTGTTTGACAGAAACACCTCTTCTAAGTAGGTATTCCGTCGCAATGTTCCTGTAATCTCCAAAGTTATTGAGTTTTCAAAATGCTATGCTGTACTCTGCTTGTACACCTTGTAGGAACAATTGGTCAACCCATAATCATATCAATATCGTCCACAAAAACGTCAGTTTCGCAAAGGTATCCAGCAATAAATATTCATCCACCCAAATGAGAATATTATAGTCTCTTTTTCACTTCCATATTGACCACAAAAATCCTGCGAAATTATACATCCTCAAATTCATATTCATCCGAAAATTGTGAAATCAAAAAACCACAATTAACACATCATCCCCTATTAACCTTATCCACATAACAAGCGATGATGCCAAAATGAAGGATGCTGAACTGGACACAAGTCAAACTTTATGAGGTTTGCCCCAGTGCGGTTTCACTGCGATGTCATGACATGTCAACATTCTTTGTGGCTACCCTTTGTCAATGTCGATGAGGAAAGCTCACCCTATCGTTTTCCTACCTTTGCTATTCTCCCACCAACCCCTCTTTTCGACTATACAAACACAACTAACTTTTGTCAACAGAAGACCAGGAAATCTTGTGGGTTGAATTGTTTTTTTTTTGCGGAATAATATAACGTGCAACGGACTGGCGAAAAAAGTTGATTCGGACGGAAGGACGAAGGGATTGTGGCTAAGTGGAAAATAATCGTAGTTTTGAAGATTAAAAGCACTTTAGCTGTTGTTGAGGATAATTAGATTTGAAAGAGTCCTTGTCGGTGAAGTGTAATTAATGTAGTAACTGGGATTTCAGGAGTAATTACCTTCTTGAAAAGAATTTCGGAGGTTGATGAATGTAATGGAAGGAAATGTTTCGATTGTTTTGTCAGCTCATTCGAATTCACCCGGATTTCCTTTGCTATATTCTTATCAGCATAAGTACTTCCAACATTCCGAAGGCTAATGAATTGTTGTTGTTCTGCACATGAAAACTTTCCAACTAAGAGAAATCCTTCCTTTTGTGTCCATTTAGCAAAGTTCGTATTTCAAGAACCAACTGCCCTTAGGTTTCTTGCTGCCAAATTGGGTTTTCAAGCTGATCTAGGCTAGCAAGTTATCATCACGAATGACATGATTGGACCCCTCGCATTTCCTCAATGATGAAAACAACGCCTTATTAGTAATCTGTTAAGGGAAAGTCGCACCGCATCCTTAAAGAACTATTGTGCCCCTTTTACTGGTTATAGTGTACCTATTAATCATAGTATCTCAAACAAGCCCTTTTTTTTATTTTTTATGGATGGAGGTGGAAATCTTAGAAAGACGCTGCTGCGCCAGGTTGCAGCAGTGTGTGGGATTCACACCCACTAAAACCACCCCACTCTTCCGCCCCTCCCCACGGGACCACCGTAAAGTATTACTTCGCGGGGGAGGCTATGGTTCGCTATACCAGCTCGTCCATGTCACGTCTCCGTCGCGCCGCCTTCCGAGCTCGATCCAACTCCTCGAGTTTTGTCTGCACCACGGCTACTGCCTCATTTACCGCCATCCAGTTTTCCTCCGACTTCAACATCTCTTCCACCAGGTTGGAGGGCTCGATGTCCGCCCCTAAGATGCTGTTCAACCTCCTTTTCTGCTGCAGAAATCTGGGACAATGGAACATAACGTGCTCCGGGTCCTCGAGTGTAGCACCGCATTCAGGACAGTTGGGAGAGTCGTCCAACTCGAAGCGATGCAAGTACTTCGTATAGCCACCGTGTCCCGTAAGGAACTGTGTCCGGTGGTAATTCAATTCTCCGTGCTTTCGGTTGACCCATTTCTCGATGCACGGGATCAATGTATGGGTCCACCTGCCCTTGTCGGAGTTATCCCATCGTTGTTGCCACTTGCCACACAACTCTCTCCTGATGGCATTTCGGAAATCCGCATTCACCTCGGCTGGATTTGCCTTCCGTTTTTCGTAGAGCCAGTGTACCTCGCTCGCTAGAAGATCTATAGGGATCATTCCTGCGATAACACACACTGCCTCCGTCGACGCCGTCCTAAATGCGCTGCACACCCTTAGCGCAATTGGCCGGTATGCCGAACATATCTTCCTCCGGTTGACAGCGTGGTTCAACGCTCCCGCCCAGACAGGGGCCGCGTATAGCAGCATCGACCTCACCACTCCCGCGATGAGTAGCCTGCGACTATACTTCGGCCCTCCCACGTTAGGCATCATCCTTGCAAGGGATGAGCTGGCATTTGCTGCCTTCTCTCGCGCATAATCCAAGTGTCTCTTGAAACTCAGCTTGGCATCGATCATCACCCCCAGGTATTTGACAACCGATTTTGAGACGACCTCACGATTACCAACCTGGATGGTAACCGTGTTGTTCTTCCTACGGTTGGTAATGAGGACCGCCTCCGTCTTTTCGTCCGCCAGGTCCAGCTTGGCCATTCGTAACCATGACTTGATGGTATGAATGGCTTCATTTGCATAAAGCTCCACGTCCTGGGGATGCTTTGCAATTACAACTACCGCCAAGTCGTCCGCAAAACCAATCAGCGTTGTCTCCTCCGGCACGCGAAGGCCAAGCACTACGTCGTACATTATGTTCCACAGCAGCGGTCCCAATACAGAACCTTGAGGCACACCTGCTGTCACAATGTGCTCCTTCGGCCCGTCGTCCGTCTCGTACCAGAGAAGTCTGTCCGAAAAGTAACTCTCGATTAGCCGAGCCAAGTAGCTAGGAACACCTAGTTTGGCCAAAGCGCCTTTAATCCAGCCCCAGTTGGCTGAGTTAAAAGCATTTTTGACGTCCAGCGTCACCAGAGCACAGCATTTGCCCATGGCCATTGCATTTCGAGCCAATTCCACGACCTTTGCTACTGCATCGACCGTAGAACGGGCTCGCCGAAACCCATATTGCCGCTCTGAAAGACCACCCGCAAGCTCGATGAACGGGAGCAGCCTGTTGTATATCACCCTCTCCAACATCTTCCCCATGGTGTCTAAGAGACAAATAGGGTGATATGAAGAGGGCACGCCGGGTGGTTTTTGGGGCTTCGGTAGCAAGACCAGCTTCTGCCTCTTCCACTGGGCGGGAAACACTCCTTCCGCCATGCACGATTCGAATATGCTTGCGAACCACCTTGGTCTGGCCTTGACCGCCACCTTCAGAGCCCTGCTCGGAATTCCGTCCAATCCCGGAGCCTTGCTGTCCCCAATACGTCTGCAGATTTCCCAAAGTTCCTCTTCGGCAACATCAGGGATCGAGAAGACATCCTGCTGAGCTGCCAGTTGGGGTTCTCTTTCGTCCATATTTGCAACAAGAGCCGTGGGCATGTCACCTGAGGTGATTTTCGCCCGCGGATCTTCTTCATTACAACTTGGTAGGCTGTACCCCACGGATTCGTATTTGCCTCCATGCAGAGCTTCTGGTAGCATTCCCGCTTGCTTCTCCGAATGGCCTTCTTAAGGTTGCTTCGCAGATCCCTGTATTCCTCCTCACGCTCCTGGTGCTCCGGCCTTCCCCTTGTCCTGTGGGAAAGTCTCCTCGTTCGGAGACAAGAGGATCTCAAGGCAGCGATCTCCGTGTTCCACCAGTAGTTTGGCCTCTTGCCGTGGTGCAAACGTCGTCGTGGCATCGTAGCGTCGCATGCTTCGGTTACACGCTGAGACAGCTGTGTGACCCTTTCCACCGCTGTTCCATCCGGATCATGAGCTCCCTCCAATGCGGCCAGGAATGTCTCCTCGTCGAAAGCTCCGATAGACCAGCCAACCGCCTTAGCCTTTCCACCTCCAGAGCGTCGTTGACTGGTTCCCCGGTTCCCAATGCGGAGGAAGATGGCCTGGTGGTCACTGTGGGTGTAGTGCTCACTCACTTGCCAAGCCATCTCCCTCACCAGTGAAGTGCTAACAAATGTCAGGTCAACGATCGAACCCGACCCTCTTCCTCGAAAGGTGGGCACGCATCCAAGATTGGCAAGCACGATGTCCAGCTCCGCAAATCACTCCAACAGAATTTGACCTCTGGTGTTCGTCGATCGGCTTCCCCACTCCAGGGCCCACGCGTTGAAATCGCCCGCAATGATTTTAGGGCTGCGGTCTCTAGCATCCAACACCAGACTGTCTAACATCTCCTCATATTGTGCTATGGTTGCACTAGGAGGAGCGTAGCAGCTGTAAATATGGACACCGTTGACCTTCGTCCTTATAAAACCGGCTGCCGGGGGAGCCATGATTTCCTGAATGGCCTGTCTTCCGCACCCCCAGATTGCGGCGTTGCCAGACGCATCCACCGCCCAAGTCGCACCGCCGTAGTTTCGACATCGACATTCGACTCTCAAATGGTTTGCGAGAGCAGGTCCTGAGCTGCCTCACAGTGATTGAGATTGATTTGTATCAATCTGCATCTGAAGCATCTCTTTAGAGAGATTTGCTCCCTGAGCCTGCACACGACCCAACCTACTCTTACCTTGCCCGCGGTAATCAACTTAATAGCTGATTCCGCCGGCAAACTAATAATAGCGGTCTGTGTGCCACCATATGCCTTCTTCATCCTTTTTATGGCACTCTGGTCTATATCGCCAAGGTTGAACTGCTGCTTTAGCGCAGCACAGATGTCCTCCCGTGAGGTGACTTCATCTAGGTCCTTGCATTCAACCACTATCTCCTGTTTCCGAGCTCTTACCTCAGCTTCCTCTCCAAGTACACTTTCCACCTTCCCGCGGAAGTTATCGGCCGACTTGTCGGCGGATTTACTTAACTCCAGCATCAGATCCCCTCTCTGTGTTCGCCTAATACGGCTCACACTATCCCCCAAATCCTTCAATTCCGGGTCTGATTTCACTTTTCGGAGGATGTCGGCACAGGACATATTTCCCTTTTTGGAAATAATTATTATTTTCGGGCGGAGCTTCTTTTTGTCCTTTTTCCTCTTGTTGCTCACCTTAGTCCATTGTTCGGGCCTCCGGGCGTTGGTTTCTTCCACTTTTGTAGGTGTTGTGGCTGCAATCGTGAGATTACCGACTTTCGCGGGTACTCTCGCCGGCTCCGCCTTCTTTGGTGAAAAGGCTTTTTTCTTCTTCGGGACTTGCTGTGGTCCAAGAGGCTCGCTGCTACCGTCTCTAGCCCGCTTTCCAGGCTTCCCGCCTGCTTTATCACGGGGAGGCGTCACCTGCGCTTCCCTTGTGACCTTGCCAACTGACGCTTGGGAATTCTTTTCTTCGAGTGCCTTGATATAAGACAATTTAATGCCTCTTATCAAGGCTCGAATATTTTGGTGGATATTCCGCCTCTCCTTGATGAACTCGCACAGTTCATTTATTCGTTCCCCGAGTGTAACGAACGCCATTCCGGTATGTTCCCGTTTGTTTTCGAGCCTTGCGCCACAAGGAATGATCTCGATTAAGGGACTATAACCGTCAGGAACTTTAGTATATTCCCTACTTCCAGATCTTTCAACTTTGCATCTGGTATTATGTGTTCTCCCAGATGCCTCGACCTACTTTCCACAAGTGCCAGACACAGTCCCAGGATGTGTATAGAGGTTTCATCACACCCTCCACAAAACCTACAGGCAGTGTCCGTAGATATCCCTAGCTTCCTTTTGTGATAATTTAGCCGACCGTGACCAGTGGGAGTTCCCACTATGATTCGAAGGTTCTTTTTGGTGAGGTTTAAGGAATCCTTTGTGCGCATGGGTTCGTATCCCCCAATAAGCACCCTGGACTGCTCCATCCCTGGTAGGCCCGCCCAGTATAGTTCCCTCAACCATTCCTCTTCATTTCTTAGATTCATAGCCATGAAACTGTTTCCGATTCCACAAAAGGGATCTGGCCCGTGTAAAGGCGTCCCAGCTCCCTTCTTGGCTAGTTCGTCCGCTGCCTAGCTGCCTTCCAACCCAGCATGGCCTGGAACCCAGAGTATCCAGACCTTGTTGGACGAGCCGAGTGTATTCAGTCTCTCAAGGCATTCCCATACCAGTTTAGAGTTGACCTGGTTGGACCTAAGTAGTAGTTCCTTTGGAGATTAAAGGAGGCACATCTATCTATGGCGTAGATTTCCGCCAGGAATATGCTAGTGTACCTAGCTCCAAGAACATTTTCCTTGGACGAATAACATCGGCACCCGCTCCCTCTTCTGGATCCGGGAGTGTACCATTACTTGCTGCAGTTGCTGGTTTAAGCCGTTGATACATTATTTCGTCGTGGCCCTCCCGCTCTCCCTGCTTTGGGGGCCTTCAGTTCAGTTCAGTCACCAACGGGAGGGGATGGGAGGAAGGGAGTTGTTAGTTCAGGGAACCCATTACCATCCGATTCCCCCGCCAGTCGAGTCAGCGTCGTCCGCCACTCTATTATAGAACACGCAATCAGCAAATCGCGCCTTCCCAGCCCTGTGCAGGTAAGACTGAAAACCTCCATGCCCGCTTAGAAGTTGGGTAAGGAAGTAATCAATCTCACCGTGCGTTCGGTTTAACCATGGGCCTAAATTGTCGATGAGCCGCACAGTCCATCTACCCCTTAGCTCATTTTACCAAGAAAGTTGCCAATCGGTAAGAGTGCGTTCACCTTCTTCACCGGCAACCACTTCTCTTAAGTTCTTGCCCTTACGGCGGTATATAGCTTTGTGCTTCTTGGCAAGGCGGGCAACGGGGATCACTCCCGCGATCACCATCACAGCCGGTTCGTTGACGGTGCGATAAGCAGACGCCACTCGGAAAGCTCCCCGCCTCTGCACTTGAGCAAGGTGCTTTCGACGCACCTCCTTGTCAGGGGCATTAGCCCATACCTCCGCGCCATAGGGCAGAGCCGGCTGCGTCTCCTAGTAGATATAGGGCCGCGGTTCCAACTGCAGCCCTGTCCGCTGCTGCCTTGATTTTCTTTAAGAAGCTTATCTTCGAGTCGAGCATTAAACCTCGCAGGGTCGGGATTCTCTTCTGGTCTAGATGACTACTTCGGTTTTTTCCAGTGCAAGGGTGAGACCGTGAGCAGTCATCCATCCACTTACAGATCATATCAATATGCCAAATTTGCTTTGCGCCTGTTCAACAGGGCGTTCGGCAACAAATGCCGCAACGTCGTCTGCATAACCGACCAGGCGTGACTCGTCGGGCATATCGTGTCTCAGCAGATTCTCATAAGCAGCGTTGCAGAGGTCCGACCCTAGGATGGATCCCTATGCTACTCGCGACGTAATTTCCACCCTCCTTTGGCCCTCTAGCGTCTCATAGAGCAGGGAGCGGTCTTTTAGATAATCCCTCAATATCCGCAAGAGATAGCCTGGCACGTGAGTTGAGTTGACTTTTCTAATATGCCTAGCACATCTATCCATCTTACGAAATCGAAAGCATTTCTGACATCAACCGTTATGAGGAGCACTATCGGTCGAGATCGGCGGTTGCGTGCCTCGCTCGATGAACTGCATCTATAACCTCCATAATAGAATTCACTTGGATCTCCCTGTTCTGAACCTGAACTGCCTTGGGGAATAATTTCCCGGCAGCGCGGATCGCTTCAGTGAGTCTATTCTTGATGAGCTTCTCGAGCACTTTTCCGGCCGTGTCAAGCATACACAGCGGTCGGTATGCAGAAGGAAGCTCCGGGTCTCCTTTACCCTTGCTGATCAGCGCGAGATATGGCCACTTTCCAGCGAGGAAAAATGCCGTCCTGCAAGCAAGCGTTGAACGCCTCATGCAGCAACTCTGGCCATTGGGGAAACACCAGTTTGTAAACTTCCGCCGAGATGCCATCAGGACCTGGTGCTTTCTTGTTTTTCATAGTGAGAACCGCTTCTTCGAGCTCTGTCATTATGAAAAGGGGGTAATCCTCCACGCTTTCCGCGGTGTTGACATCAACCCGTACAGGGCGTCTTGGGAACAATGCCCGCACAATCCGGTGCATCTGGTCGGTAGTTAGTATGCAGGGCTTCCGCAGAGCCTCGATTTTCCGAGTGGCAAGCTTATAACCAAGTCCCGACGGGTCCTCATTCACCTCGTCGACAAGGTTTTGCTGGCCGCGAGCTTTCCTTTTATTTATAACGCTGCGGAGTATCCTTTTTGTTGATCTACACTGTGCCTTTATGGCGAACGTTGTGCCAAACGGCGGAACTTATGACACTCCCACGCCTGCTCCAAGAACTTCGACGAACTTCCGACCCTCGCAACATTCCACAGACAGGGAGAGCGTCACGTTGATGCTCGCCAGCAAATAGCGTCAACCACTGCGAACGCGATGTACTGGTGATCACTTGCCAAGAAGTCTTCTAGGACTTCTAGGACTAATGATGCCAGAGATTCCAACCCAAATTGATATCAGAAATGCTTCCTTCACAGTCTGGGAGCCGAAACGTTGACATGGATCTGGTGCTTACAACTACAGGCTCAGTTCTCGCCGCCATTTCCAGAATGCGTTTCCCTCTTAAGTCTGACTGAGGCATGCCCTATTCGAGGGCCCTGGCATTAAAATCACCGCCTACCAGGATTCGTTCCTCAGCCTTCGGCAAGAACACGAAGTCGTACGTCGTCCCGAGCCCAGATGGCGTTCAGATCATGTCGTTCGCACCCTAGCCCTTTCCAATTCCACCCTGGGGATTGGACACCGTCCCGAGCCCGCAGTGTGTGCGACGCTCTCACCAGACGCGCTACGATCCCTGGAGAGAACGCAACTTTCGCTTTCATTGCAGGACGTCGCTTGATGACCCACTTGGCCGCATCTCCGGCACGTTGTCCTCCTGTCCACTCTCTTGCAAGCTGCTGACATGTGTCCATAGACCAGACACCTGTAGCACTTGGCGAGGGCTATCCGCATTCGCACCCTGCATACAACCCATCCACTTTTGATTCTCTAGCTGCTAAGGAGTTTCCTCGCATATTGCTCGGGAACTTCCACCACGGGGAGCTTTTGGCCTCAAGCATTTACAGAGATGATACCTACCCGGGCATTGGTTACCTCTGCATATTCATGCTTTATCGCCTCCTCCACTTCAACCTTTTCTGTAACGCAGTCAACGTCCCGGATTTCTATAGAGCACATAACCTCTAAGCTGGAAACAAGAGCCTTCTCCCCCAATAACCCCTTGACGCAAGCGTACGTTGTTAGTCGTCTTTGGGCCCAGTTCGACGAGAACTCCATCGCTCCTCGCTTTCCGTATAGAAGACACCTCTGCTCCGTTGTCTTCGGGATTCATCCTGCAGCGGATTTCACTGAGGACTTCTGCAAATGACTGCCTTCCGTTGTCTTAATAAGCAGGGCCGACGGTCTAGCCCTTCGTCGTTTCCTCGTCTTTTCCGCTCCTAGCTTTTGGTTTGCAGCCTCCTTGCCTTTGGACAGACGTGTCTCTGGCGGCGTAGTCAATTGTTTCCTTTTTAAGGTTTTGTGAATTTTGAAACTCAATTCTCACATATTATAAGTGTATATTACTTGTTACGTACCAATGGGAGAAATTCACACTCAAATGTTTTTATAAAAGAAGTACACAAAACCTTTCATACCTGAGGCGTCCAGCTTCCGGTTTCTCGACTTTCTGCGCCTTCTTTTTTTGGGCCATGGAAACTACTTCAATAAAGTCTCCTTCAGGAACATCGTCCTCTTTCGCTTTTCCCCTTTTTCGTCCTTTCTCCGCTTTTTGTAATAGGCTATCTGCAGTCCGTTTGACGCAAGTACCGTTCTCAGCGGGGAGTGCGGCCGTTTCTGCTCTTCGATCGTCTTCCGCTGCTCGCCACGTTCGAAGATGCCGTCCAATAATTCCTCCAGTTCCATCAGCCCGTTTTTGACGCCTTTGCTGACGTTCCTCAGGAGGAAAGTTGCCAACCGCATACGCTTCACCACTGCTGCGCATTTCTTGATGCGCCTTTCCTCTTCAGCTCTGACTAGTACGGTCGACTGCCCTTGCATTCGGTTTGGGTCCGAATCCATTTGTTCAGGACTAGCGATTCTGGCTGAGCTTTCTTTCGGAACAGGAGCACTACAAGGTATTGGAGTTGCCATCTCCGCACGGTCAGTCGCGCCACTTGATAAGGCTTCCTCTTTATTTGGCCGCTCCGGTGTCACATCGGGTATGTCAGCCCTCGCTGCCTCTTTCGCTGATCGCTGCGGTGAACGACGAATTTTTATGCTGCGTCCAAGCGCACTTAGCTCTTCCTCCTTCTCTGTTATTTAGTCGCTTTTTTTATTAATTTATGTTTATTCTCAATTGAAAACTAACCAGCACATTGCGTGCAAGGCAGCGGGCCGCAATAGTCAGGAACGGGTGTACCCTCGAGGATACAGTCCCCAGCCCAGTTCCCTGTGGCCTGATCTACGCTGAACCAAGAATTCACGGACGAATCAGCGCTTGCTCGGGGCAATGCTGTCTACTAACACTGGTTCAATGCACACTACCCGACCAAGGTCCCGAAGAGGCTGGCTCCTGCTACACGTCACAACTACCACCTTGGCAGAGTTACGCTCGCATCACCCCGTTGACATCGACAGAGAGTTGTCGACTGCCCCGAAGACTTCCAGTGTGTCCCAACGTGTACCGGTCATTCGCGGTTCGCTCTTCACCAAGGAGCTTTCTCGAGGCTACTACCTAGGACGCAGGTATACTGCCAGCTAGGGGATCAGAACTACTTACTCGGGCACCTCGGGAACATCACACCCCGTATCGTAAGCCACCCCCCTGTTGGATTCAGGTTTAAATTTTTTGGGAGCATTCCCTTCATGCCAACTGTTCTCCGCTGCTCTCTGCATTCTTGGCTAAGATAAAGATGGCTTAGGTCTGTCCTGAGCCTTCTTAAGGGTTTCTCCTGGTTTCAGGCTTTCCTGCAGATAACGCAGGTACCATTTAGCATCTGAGCCACTGAGACCTGCCTCCTTCTCAGACGTGCTTTTGCTTGTCGCTGTTTTTTGAGCAGTGGTCTTTGTTGGTTGCTGTCCCAACAGTATAGCAATATTAACCCTGGACCCACTGCTTGACGTCTCAACTTTTACCATCTTCGCTGTAATCACTTAGCTCTCAGTATTTCGGAGATGTGCCTCCGTCTGGTTAGCCAGTTACTGAGTAACTCAGGCGACCAGGTCCGTTCAAATACAATCAGTTACCCCCGACTGTAAAGTATCCAATGGGCTTCGCCCCTGGAAAGCCACACATCACTCAAGAGGAGAGACAGCTCACTCTCAAAGGAAGATAGGTTGGCCCCAGGGAGCTATGTTAGTCAATCCTGCAGCCTTATTCCCCTAATCGTATTAAAGAGCACAACCAGACAAGAAATTTCGTTTTACAGTCGTCGTCGTCGTTTCGTCCTGGGGGTAGGAAAAGACCTCAGCAATAAATTCAATCTAATGTAATGGGCTTTTAACTAATGTCAATGTAAGGTTTTGATGCATCCTATTATACCCTCTCCACTTTTATTGGAAGTAATAGAATGGTTGAAAATGACTTACAAACACGCTACTGTTGCAATCTTCAACTTCTTCATTAGAGATACTTGATTTCTTTTGATGATCTATCATGGTAGATGGTTCAATAAACATTCCACTGCTCTTATGAACATTTTAAATGGTGCTTGATTGCCAGTGAATATTGCAGGGTCTAATACAGGAAGAAATTGATATCGGAAAGGATTTATCCTGAAATGTTATCGTCGAATGTATTAACCTGAATAGAGTAGACATTTTTAAGAGGCAGAAACTAAGGTTCTTCCTGTTGGGGAACTTGAAAATACAGAGTTAGAAAGAAGATAACGAATAGTGCCAATTGGTACCGATCCCTGCAAGAACTTTTCCCATACTCACTGCAAACTTTTTAGTTCTTAATATCAAATGTCATGAAGAATTCAAATTAAAATCTGGTTGCCATTCAATTTCGTTTCTCCTGGAAAGTTATGAGCTTCCCACCCCGACTTTCATTTGTACGAGAGTCGTGTCAAAATTGAAACTCCTAATGTTCACTTTAAACACACTCCGGCATTCGCAAATTGAATGGAGAAATGTTAATCACACTCATATCATCGTAGAGAATTGAGAGTAGTTACAACTAATGAGCCCGGAAGGTCGGATGATACAACCTCCCCCATATCCTTCCCTCTCGTATCCTTCTGAATTCGCAGTAAACCAGCGCTTATGTTGCCATCAAGAACAAATTACTTCCGAAAATTGTCATTGCAATCACAACAGTTCCAGGGAGCACATCTTGATCCCCAGTTCATCCCCCTGCGTAAACATTTCAGCAGTAGCACTTAAGGATCACGAACTTGGAAATGTGAGTTATGCACTTTACACGACAAACTTATGCGAAATGCACGTGTCGTCAGTCGCCAGGAACGACATCAAAACTTGGCAAAAGAATTGAACATAAAGTCAATGTTTGTTATGAACGTGCTCGGAGAATTGAAATGAACCTGGGGAGCAAGAGGGGGCGGATTCAGGAAATATAACGACAGAAAAAACGATGCACGAAGTACATAAATTGAAAAGTTTTCGGGAATTTCGGATTAGAATATTTTTGAATGATGAGAGTTGGGATTAACGCTTCAACTTTGAGGAACAACTTTGAATTACTGAAGAAGTATTCAAAGAAATACCCAAAGTGATGTCTCTGTGGAGAGAAGGTGTTACCTGGTGAGATCAAACAGAAAATCCATAAAGGTTAAGAAATCAGGTGCACCAATGTTATTCCAATATCTTGTAGATCAACCCACATCAAACTTCAAAACTCATTACAGAGTGAACACGTATCACCTTATAATACTCCGCGCGCCTGGTCTGATAACACTTCAGATTAAGGCCGCGTAATACGGCAAGTCCTTATACGAACTCTCCGTGGTAGCCAGGAATGTGCAGAGCCAGGTTTGGGAGTAGGTTCATCCAACCCACGAGGATCTATTTGTCTGTTAGTCATGTTTTAAGGGCAAGCGTTGTTAACGCTAGGTGCATCGTCGAAGGACGAGCTACTCGAATCCAGCCGACAGGCAGTGGCAGTACAATCTGGACCAGACACTGAACACCTGTACTGAATCCAACAACAGCGGCCTCCGCCGTCAGCATAGTACTCAAATCCCAATACCGTCTGCGTCAGATCCCCCCCCCCCCTCCCCCCCATCACAAAAACTATACGAAGTCAGTGAAGAAGCGGAAGCCCACTGACTATCCATATTCTGAGCAAGATTGGGAAAAATAAGAGGTGGGTACCAATGATGAGTGGGATGAAAAGGACCTCACTAAAAATCAGGCGGTTGTTGAGGAATACAACAGCAAACGCCTGGCAAAGTAGCAAACGGTGAAACCCATCGCCTTCAAGCGGAATCCGTTTCGGGATGAAATCGAACAAGAAAGTGAGAAAAGCAGTGAGAGTGTTTGAACGAGAAGTAACCTCTGCAACCAAGAAGTAGCAGCGACCTGGCCAGGAATCACTTAGGGTTGGCGTTGAGGTATGATAATTCCGCTAGAGGCAAACTGGCTCCGAAGTTGTGGACCAAACTAGGCTCCCAGAGCTAATCACGGACAATCTTCTACGATCTACGGTCCAACGGGGCCTAACGATCCTGCTGGGCAGCTGAATGACACTATGACGGCAGCGCAGATAAATCTCCAGCACTCAAAGTATGCCTAATCTACCGGTCTGCCTGCATGGGAGGACATCGACGTCGCATAAATAAAAAAATTCTAGATCGGAGAAGGCGGCGCCATTAAAAGGGACCAAAGTAAATATTACATTTTTTTCTATACTACAATGTCCATTAATCGTGGCACATCTAGAGCATACCTGCGTAGCATATCTAGAGCAACCTGCCTGAGTTCCAGTGACATAACCTTGGCAAAATTAAAACAAGCGGGAACGACGAAGTTTTGTATGTCCTCGGCATACATAGCTAACGGTCCATCAGCTCCATCAAAAGAATTACCACATCCTGAGTCCATCATCGTAGCTAAGGAAGCCAACCTATTGACAGCCTGCGGCACCAATGCTAGGCACATGCTTTGGAGCAGCTCGGAAATCAAAGGGCACCTTAGCTAATCTGCAGGTTTTCCTCCATTAAGAAAACTTCGACTTCGCATAAAAAAGGAGTTCTGGATCGGAGAACGCGAAGCCATTTAAGGGCAACAAATAAAACATTACAATTAGTTCCATAGTACAAGCGGCATTGATCGTGATATATTTAAAGCATGTATTCTCGCCTTTCCTGCATTTGTTCCAGTGATCTAACCATGGTCAAATTGAAGCAAATGGGAGCGAAGAAAATGTTTGTAACTCACGACCGGTTAGTACCACCAGAAGAACTACGACATGTCAGTTCATCTGCGCTGCTAAGGAAGCCAACCTGTTGACAGGTTCCGACGCAATGCTAGGCGTATGCGTTAGGACCAAAGAAAGAAGGAAGGAGTCCCTCTTTGACTTTATTATTAACACAAATCCGTTAGTGTGTTACAAGACAATATGCCAGCCTTCCACTTCCATTGCTCAGAAATGGAGTGTCATGGCCAATATCGTCCTACTAACCGACAATGGGAAATTCAACATGGAGAACTAGAGAGTATCTGACCAGAGATTCTTCTTAGGTCCCAGTTGGATACTTTTCAGTCGAAACCTCACTGATGATCTCCTACCCTTTCATACACTCCAGAAAGATCGACTGGAGGAAGTTTGGCCAACTTATCAAAAGCAAACTCTCTAGTGCTCGAAGCACGATAGATGGGCTAAAGTCAAAGGTCAGTTCGTGGAATGGACGATGGAATAAAAATCTGTCCAACCCCAGGAAACTGACCAAGAAGATCTTCAATATCTGCTACAAACATAAATACTGGCACGCATACAAGGACTGCATGAAGAGGTACAAATCCATCATCAAGACTGTTAGTAAGCGGTCCTAGCTGAAGTATTATCAGAACATTGAAAACTCCAGTGAGTTCAAGAAACCCGGTGAAATTTTGACCAAAGACCATCGAAGTCCATGCGGAATGGTGCGCCAGTGGGGAGGACTTTGAGGCGGAACCTCGCATTGAGGTCATGCAGCCCCAGTGGCGTCAAATGATCAAGATGACCAAGAATAAAATCATCTGGACTACAAACAGTTTCTCCGCATATAAATCCTCGAGCCCAAGCCTCATAATGGGTGAGTTCCCATGCCGCGCGGTCATAAGTCCGTAAAGAACTTTCAACCTCCTTTTTTGTGAAAAACACTAGAATGCGTGCGTAAGAATGACCATCCAGAAACGAGGTAATAAATACAATTCAGCGGTAACTACACTACAAGCGATATACCCAAGCTGCCTTCCTACATACCATATAAAGGGAGCATTCAATAGCGTTAGTATCAAAGTCATCAAAAAGGCTCTAGTATGAAGGACGTCACCGATGACAAGAAGAAATAATATCGTTGACAGGGTGCAACCCTGGCAGACTCCGCTTTTGACCTCAGACTCCGCTTTGGACCACAAAATCCTCCGAGATTTTACCTCGGTGCAGCACATGAGATTTTGCCCCATCATATCTCGCTCTGATAATAGCTATTAGTTTCTCCGGAATGCACCTCCTACGTAGAGCACTCCAGATACACTCCTTGATCACGCTATCGAAAACTTTCTCGAAATTGATGGAGAATTGGTGCAGCGAAGATTTAAATCCCGCGCACTGTTCCAAAATGATCCGTAAGCTGCTGATGTTGTCGATGCAGGAGGATCCCGAGCGGAAACCTGCCTGCTCGATGTCGATCAAGCTTTCGAAATGTTCTTCAGGATTATTTTAGCTATAATATTATCTTTGCAACGGCAGGGAACACCCAGATACCACGCCAACTGCTACATTCAAAACGGGTGCCCCTCGCTTACTAAATATCCCGTTCTTCTACGATCTTGGAAAGCAGTACATGTAGGTCCAGCGATAAATAACCAAGCCCAGCGGCTTTACGCCATTTGAGTGTATTAATGGCCGAAATGAGTTCTCTTCTGCTTGGAGGAACAGTCTGTATCCGCATGTGACGTTGACTAGTCATTTCACCCACACCGGCAGTCAGACGGTTAAGGACCCTGGTGAAGTGTTCTTTCCACCTCTTCAGTTGTTCATCATCGTGGATGAGAAGTCGATCGTTAACGTTCTTCACAAAACCATCGAAAGATTTTTGACCCCATGCAAGCTCTTTCGTGAAATCATTGCGCATCCTGTGAAACACCCGAGAAAAGATCGTTTCTGATGGCGGCTCAATGCTGATCGATATTCCCAAGCGCGTTACTCAATAGATATACCGTTCGATCAGCAAGATAGCTCTACCCTATCGAGCGACAGTTGGATCGTGCAAGCGGTCGATGTTGAACTTAGGGGGTCGTAGCACTCCGACCCTGCGAGAAGTGACCGACACGACATGCAAGCGAACGTAAGTGACCATCAGACAACTCCTTAATATAATGCTGCGCCGTCGATCTGCTTGCTCGTACGGCGTCGGTCAGTTGAAGTTGCAGAAATCCACGAACCTCCCACCATTATCACTACGGTCGTCCAAACTGTGCTTCCCCATCACATGTCCGAGCAACGTGTTGTCAGATCCCACCGTGGCATTCAGATCACCCACCACGAACACAATGTCACCTTTAGGAAGCCTCCCCTGAACCGCGTTTAATTGCTGAAAGAAAGCATCCTTCCCCACTACATTGAAAGTCTCCGTTGGTGCGTAGTATTGCACAATTGTAATGTTCCTTAACCTAAACCGAAATCAACCCGTTCGCGTTTGCTACCACTTGGCTTTGGAAAATACAAAAGCACATTGCCGCAGGAGGAAGAGGAGTACTGTCCAGAGTCCCACCATCCTATTTCGCCTATGCCCAAAATGTCCAATTTATATCGCTGGAATTCCCGCTCAAGTTGGAGAAAGCGAGCATTGTGAGGACCCCCGCTACCGTCGTCAAGGGGGATGCGCACATTCCAGAAAGCAATCACAGTCCGCTTTCGATAACCAAATGTCGTTTCCGGGAAGGCAGTCCCTATCTGAAGCGTTGTTGACGTTTCGGTAGCAGTTCAAATTCAAAATTTGCAAGTTGCTAGCCCGCTGGATCAAAGATGGTCTGTTTAGTGAATGCGTAGGTTTAAATATAGAGTAACTGAGTTAGATGACATTTGCAAGCTGAAGTACTGGCGATACTGAAAGTCTGTCGATGACCGGGACCCAATTACCATTCGAATCAAACGTCAGACGACCATTAAGGCCTTTTACTCAGTAGCAACATGCACTTAATGTTTTTAGGGTAGTGCAGCTACGCGCTTGCCAGCCTGAGCGGAACGCTTAAAGGCACCCTCCTTTGGGTTTTCGGCCAGAGAAGCATAGAGAGGAATGATACGGCTCAATGATTGGCCCAGACAGTACTCCGCTCTTGACAGTCGCTCGGTGAGCACAGTTGGCATCCAGTCGTCGACTTCAGATGGTGAAGACGCACCCCCTACACCAAGTCGATTTGAATCCAGCCATCTTATAGCTAGAACTCATTGCAAAAGCTTTTGCAATAGGCAGGTGCACATGCGTACAGGATTATGGCGATTTGCACCGGGCAATGGTCTACAGGGAAACATTCCGCCAGACTATACCGAGTCTACAATTCTCATTGCCAAAAATGTAGAAAGGAATTTTCAAGCGACTTTTTTTCAGCTGTCCAATTCTAACTAGAACCAGGCTGCGGACATCAGGTAGTCAGTTCTTTGGTAACCTCGATGAACTACGAGCTGGCTGTAAAGATCTGTCCAGGCTGTTTTCCGCTCCCACATTAAAACGGAGCACCGCAGCGCTCTTTGAAGCAGTCTGCGCGGGAAGTCATTCTTGAGCCATTTAGCATACTCCGCCTAGTTAACATATCCCACAGAAGTGGCGTTAGCATACCTCCTGAGAGCAACCTTTTGTTCCTTCTGTCATCAACTAGCTATCGACTTTGAGACCGCTGATAATTTCTCCTATCTAGGGTCGAAAATCACAACCGGTAACAACTACGATGATGAAATCCGTGCACGGTTGTTGGCAACCAACCTCTCACTATAGGGAGTGTTCGTGTTCGAGAGAAGAATTCTCCGAAGAATTTTTGCCCCTACATGAGGATGGACGACTCCGTAGCCTACATAACAACGAAATCTATGAGCGATATCATGACCGCCTGGTCGTGGATAAAATTCAGCTCAATAGATTACGGTGGGAGGGTCACTCAATCCGTTTGGATGAGGATGATCCAGCCCGGAAAGTCTATAAGGGCAATATCTATGGTAGAAAAAGAAGACGAGGCAGACCTTGCCTAAGATGGAGCGATGGCGTAGGTCGGGACACTAGACAGCTTTTAGGATGTCTGGAGTTCCTTATTAAGGCAGGCCTACACCGGATATATTGGGTATCGTGCCAACCACACATACGAGCCAAAGTTCGCAGTTACCTGAAATATTAATCAGCTCCCTCAAGACTTCTCGAGACGCCTGCAGTGCTCCTGTACTGTTCTGCACCAGGTGCCCTTGGCGCTACTCATTCGTCAGTCATTTTGGGAGAGTGAATTCCACTACATGGCCTAGCTCGCAATGCAATCGTCGCCTCTCCTAAATGTGTTACCTATCCACTGTCACTTGAGCCTTCCGATCACAGTACATACAAGTGCCAGCCCTATGCGTCAACCAATTTCCCGAGATGAGGGTTGGGTCTTCCCGTGTAGGAAGTTCATTGAGCTGTCTTTCAAAAGATTCCGCAAGGACTGTTGCTTTCTAGTGGCACTGCAGATAAGTTCCCTGTTTTTAGTCAATACGAAGTTGCAAGATTTGTGGTTCCCTGTTAGCCTACTTATGTATGTTTTGGAACAGATTTGGCCCAGGTTTGTTCTTTTCTAATTTGCGAGTCAGCTCAGCGGTCAGCGTACCGAGGCAGTCGATACAGGATAGCTTTATATTCAGCATTAACTCCATTTCTGTGTTTATGGAACATTCGCTTGAAATTTCTGCGCCAAATCTGTGAGAGGTTCTACTGGAACTCACCGACTTTAATAAGCTTCGTGTTTCTGCATGGCACCTATTGCCAAAAAGATTACTTTCTCGATTTTTTCATCCGGTAAGTTACGGGGAGTTGTGAGCTTCTTCAAGTTCGGTACTGAATCTTAAATTATACGGGTTTATCTGGGCGAAATATCTAACAGTTGTCATTATTCGCTTTTGCAGTACAGAGGTCGAGAACAACCACTGTATAGGTGTCGGACATGCCTGGCAGGATTTTACAGGAAATCGCCAGACAACTTTGTCTTGTTTGCTCAGACAGCAGAAAGCGGTCACATTTTTCCTAATCTGAAGATGGGTTTTCGGAACGAAGTAGATGTCTTGAGGGGGAGGGGAGGCAGTGGCACATTGAGCCTGTGAAATTAGGGACGGGGAGTTAAAAGTTACGATTTCTAACTCGCTACTCATTGATGGGCGCTGAAGTAAGCGCTTCAACCAATTCGCAGAAAGCATTGGTGGGTGGACTGGTTGAAATGTCGTTTTTGGGAAAGGCTTGACTGTAAGAGGCTGCGGGACTTGTCAAGCATTGTGGCAGTTGCGTCACCATCTCTTTGACACCAAAGACTTCCGTTGTTTTCTGATTTTTGGCAGCCTCTCTTCTGGCTACCACTTCTTTAAAGGCGCTTTACCCGCGTTTGCCACCGTAATTGCAACAATGATGCATTCACTTCCGAGTCTCATACACTCCCCGCATAGATGGCTTTTTATGCACTTCACGCACCTATGTACGATCGTACTGTTAAGGCCAGTATGACCAAAGTTCCGGCACTGCACTTGTTCAACTAACTTTACCTTTTCAAAAGTCAACCTTTGATGAGGAATGTATCTCATTTTTTGTTATTTCAATGATCTAACGAGCAAGGTCGAAGGTGGCCACAAACAGCCCCGATTGCAATTTAATCGGGAGCATAGCGTTCTCCAAATGGAGAGCTTTTTCCCTTTTGGTCACAAAGTATGCTATCGAACCCATTTTAAGCTCAGAGTACTTTGATATCCAGCAGAATATCGGCTCGGTCTGTTTCCTAGTACAGGCTTCGAATAATTAAGGACTGGCTCCTTGTTGTATCATCCAGCCGTAACTGTCTAAGAATAGTGAAAATGTTCCCATGGTCCTCGACTGGCTCCGCGAATATGACGGTCCTATTTAACATCGTGTTTTTAAAGATTGCTTTCAACCCATCTTCCTTCAAAATCCGCAGAAGCTGGGGTACATTCAAATTATACCGGTTTATGGGAGGGATCTTTTCCCTTTTTGCTTTTCGGGACAGCGGTCTGGTCCGAATTGGGCTAGGAAAGGGATTCACTTACATGCATAGTACTGAACTGCTCCTTAGTTCTTACCCGTTGAGAACTACTCCCAGGGACAGCTTTTTCTATATTGATGCTGGATGGTACTGCTTGCTGCTGATGCTGCTGTTGTTCTGGTCGCTGATGCTCTTCATGTTGGTGACACTGCTGCTGTGGTTGATCGGATGATCTCCTCTTCAAGCTGAAGGATAAGTGTCTGATATTCATTTAGAAAACTTATTACTATATGAAATCCAGATTTGGAATCATAACGATATCTTAGAAAAGCTCGTTCTCATGGCAAGAGCACTCTCGCGATAGTTCGGTTTTACATCACACAATATTCATGGAATAGTTCCGTTCATAATCATGCGCCAGGACAATGATAGTATCGCGGCTGCCGAAATAACGAACTGGCTTTTCGGGTATTGGAGGGTTCACAGCGCAGTACTCTCACGAATGGAACTATTCGAGAGTGCACTATCGCAGGGGAAACCACTTAACAACGAATGTTGCATTCTAGTTGATCAACTACCTACATAAGTAGTACTGTTTGCTTGCTGGCGTTAGAGGACCATTGAAGATAGTCACAAATATGACATTTAAGGAAGGTGCGCTTTAGCTGGGCTTCCAAAAAAGATATAACTTTCAGGCATTGTAGAAAAATTTATATCAATTTGAAACCGCAAACCGGCTCTATTTGAAGCAGTATTGTGCCGTTTGGCAACCAAGCTCGAATGTGCTTCTTATTTCCCCAAACTACGCCAATGCAGAAATTTACGAGATCAATAAGGCCAGATGCGGATACCCAAACTATCTTCACTAAAATTCCCTATTGAATAAAATATTTCGGGATTGGTTACATTCAGATAATTTCCCGCTGAAAACAACTGAAAAGAGTGTTGTCATGCAGTCAGTTCCAAGTCTAATTCCGCCCCCATTTCAATAATGTAGCGCATTTAAGCCTTACACACGATTCCCGAGGAGGAGGCCAGGACAAGGCGTGCAAGGACATACGGAACTCGAAATCACTTTGCATGCAAATTACGAGCAGAATCAAAATCTTTAACTTGGAATCGATATGTAGAACAGTTCAATTGGTGGTGGTGGCAATTTCAAAGACGTCGTTCACCACTTCCTTTTCCCTTCCGTTTATATTAGCTTCGAAATTGCAAATTTCCACCCGGATCTGATCCTGTTCCTGAGTATGTAAATGTACAAATGTATAAAAGCCGCGGATTCAAAGAGATGAAAGTTTTATTAACTTTCGGTCGCGATTGGTGTTAGACTCGTGAATATTGATTTTCTGGTCAGATTTAGTCCGGAAATGCTGGTGCAATTTGCTGATTAATTTTAATCCTTGCAGTAATCCTGATATTTTGCATGAATCAAACTGCATAGGAGGGTGGCTTTTATACACTTGCAGTTGGCGGCTAATGATGTGTACACTTGAATAAGAGTCAATGGCAAGGGATGACATGAGGCATGTAATTAATGCGCTGTCAATAGATCTATTTGCCAGGACAATATTATCAATCGCTCCTGAAAACCGACATTGTAAATTTACATTATCTGACGCATGCAGTAGTGTCCTTTCGATGGGACTGTGTAATGCATAATTACCGTCATTGTGGAGTAATTGGTCATTTTTTCTGCGGTAGTAAAAGCAATCGGATTAAACTTTAATTTGGTATAATAAAAAAAATTAAGGTTTAATTTTGTAATTTACCTTTGCTGAAAACAGCCCTAATCCTGTTGCAAAGATAAATAAATGGAGGGAGAAAGATACGATAGTTCGATCTTTTCTTCGACCAACAATATCTCCTTATTGTAAGCTGGGTTGCGGATCAGCCGTTTCTTGCGGCATTGCATGCGATGTAAGACCTCCTTCTTCCAGCGAGCCCAGGAGGAGTCACGTAGGTTCCTGAGTAGCCTCCATCGGTTGTTGATGAACATACGCTGGTCTGATTCGTTGTATGGTTCGGGAGGGCACAGCAAGGACGATCAGACTAAGAAATCGACCGGCGATAGGGTCGCAGCCTCGAGTTGAGGCATCCTTCAATTTTTGCAGCCAGCGCTGACAGAACTTCAAAGGTAAGAATGAGATCTCCGAGGGTTCTACAAAAGTGGTCTTTGATATTGAGCACCGCTGTGTCCCAGAGGCGGCCAAAGTGTGGAGCACGAGGTGGTATGAATGACCACTCGGCGCCTCAGAAAGCCAAGGCCATGGCCACGCTGTCCATGAAGGACGACGTCTTGGCGAAACGAACTTGTAACTCCTTGTAGGAACCTTTGAAGGTTGCAGCATTCTAGGAGTAGAGCTTCTCGTTGACCTTCTTGGCGAGCGCAGAATCGGGAGTAAGCTTCAAGAAGTGCATCCGAGGTAATATCAGACGTGCATCTAATTGTGCACTGTTCAAATTACAAAACAGATAGCCATGAACCCTTTCGTGGTTCTAGCTCCTCTGCCTCTGGAGAACAGCATGGGTACTGGTCGAGCGTAATCCAAGCCTGCGATGACGAAGATTCCTGATGGGACGACGTACTCGAAGGATAACAGGTCCATTTGCTGTACAGGTCTTCTGCCACCGATTAGAGGGCAGCGAACGTACCGACGAAGTACTCTGGTGGCGACTGCTAAATATATCGTTTCCCAGGACGAGCGGTAAAGATGCGATAGCATGAGTTGAATGCCGCCATGCAATCTCAGTTGGCGTGCGTCCTCGATGAGAAGTCTAATGGTGGTGCCCCGGCTGAAAGTACGATTGGGTATTTCTCGTTGAATAGAGGTGATGTGTAGTGTAGGCGCCCACCTACTCGAATCAGCCCTTGCTGACAAATAAAGAGCTGATTCTAGCAAACGGACTGCGTTTTGCGGTGGACTTTTCAACTGTGCTAAGCCTGCAACGGGAGCAATAGGTCAAATTCCGTATGATTTTTTAAAATTTTGAAAACCGCTGCAGCATTGGCAAGCAATTGCATATAGACGGCGTGGAGAGTTCGTCTGTTCTCTCCTCCAAGGTAGCAAGGGAGTGCAAGTCCTCGTCGGTGTGCTAGTCGACATATGTTGAGGATGTCCAATTGGTTCCTAGTTTCATTAACCAATCTGGTCCATGGCACCAAAGGCAAAGGAAAGCGAGATCAACAGCGCTCAGGCCTCGCGATATACAATCTACGGTGTTGTCAGCTAATCACGCCTCCAAATTGTCGTAATAAGCTGGGTGATGATTTCACTTGGGCGGTTAGTAATAAAGGTTTTTCACTTGTACAGATGGCCTTTGAGCCATTCCAGCACGATTCGGAAGTATATCCACACGTGAGTCGCCTTCGCTGGATAGACTCCCGAAAGTGGACACTGCACTGCATCGAGGAAATGCGAAACCAATTGAACGAAAAGCGCCGCTGCGCAAAATTCCAATCGAGGTGAAGATTGAACTTTTGTTGAAGCAGTCTTCGGTTTTGCTTTTAACAGTGTAGATACATTATTATTATTATTATTATTCTGTTAAGGGATAGTCGCACCGCGTCCTTGAAGAACTATTGTGCCCCTTTTACTGGTTATAGTGTACCTGTTGATCATAGTATCTCAAGCAGGCCTGTAACCGTTAGGAACTTTAGTATGTTCCCCACTTCCAGAAGTTTCAGCTTTGCATCTGGTATTAAGTGTTCTCCCAGATGTATCGACCTACTTTGCACAAGTGCTGGACACTGTCCCAGGACGTGCATAGAGGTTTCGTCCTCCTCCTCACAGAACCTGCAGGCAGTGTCCGTAGATATCCCTAGCTTTCCTAGGTGGTAGTTCAGCCGACAATGACCAGTGAGAATTCCCACTATGATTCGGAGGTTCTTTTTGGTGAGGTTTAAGCAATCCTTTGTGCGCATGGGTTCGTATCCCCCAATAAGCACCCTGGACTGCTCCATCCCTGGTAGGCCCGCCCAATATAGTTCCCTCAACCGTTTTTCTTCGTTTCTTAGATTCATAGCCATGAAACCGTTTCCGATTCCACAGAAGGGTTCTGGCCCGTATAAAGGCATCCCTGCTCCCTTCTTGGCTAATTCATCCGCTGCCTCATTGCCTTCCAGCCCAGCATGGCCTGGAACCCAAAGTATCCAGACATTGTTGGACGAGCCGAGTGTATTCAGTCTCTCAAGGCATTCCCATACCAGTTTAGAGTTCACCTGGTTGGACCTAAGTGCCTTGATCGCTGCTTGGCTATCGGTGAGAATAGCTATGTTCTGCCCCCTGTAGTTCCTTTGCAGATTAAAGGAGGCACATTTGTCTATGGCGTAAATTTCCGCCTGGAATATGCTAGTGTACCTGCCCATTGGCTCAAAGTACATTTTCCTTGGACCAATGACACCGGCACCCGCTCCCTCTGCTGTGAGGGATCCGTCAGTGTACCAAGTAATCAGTTGCTGGTTTAAGCCGTATGTCGCAGCCACGCTCTCCCAGTTTGCCTTGTTACTCCAACGTGTTTCAAACTTCTTATCGAAGTGAAACCTCGTTGTCATGTTGTCCCTCGGTATCAGTAATTCGGGATATCGCCTAGAAAGGATATCAATCTTCCTTCGATTTAGGCAGCTCCCCGCCTCACTCATGCTACCGGCCATCCTGAATATTGATCTCCTTGCCTGCATCTGTATGTGCAGATGGAGAGGGGTTAATCCCAGAAGGACCTCCAGGGATGCCGTTGGGCATGTCCTCATTGCCCCACTGATACACACGCAAGCCAGCCTTTGGAGCTTATGTAATTCCCTGGCTTGTGTGCTGAGTTGTGTTCTTTCTGCCCAGATTACCGCTCCATAGGTAATCATTGGTCTTACTATTGCAGTATATATCCAAAGTAGTATCTTCGGGCTACAACCCCATTTTTTTCCTGCTATGGATCTGCAAGTCATCAGAGCCCTCGTGGCTTTCCGACAAGCGTTTTCGACATGTGTCTTCCAGAGTAATTTTTGGTCTAGCGTGATTCCCAAGTATTTGACCTCTGTTTCTCGTTTCACCTCCATATCATGTAATGTTATGGCTTTCAGGTAATCTAGCTTACGCCGCCTAGTGAATGGTACTATGGTGGTTTTGGTTGGGTTGATCCGCAGTCCCACCTTCCTGCACCAGGCACTAGTAACCCTTAATCCAGTTTGGATTCTATCACATAGGGTATCTTCATATTTGCCCCTACAGATTAGAACAATGTCGTCCGCGTAGCCCTGGACTTGTATTCCAGTATTAGTTAACACGTCCAGGAGTTCATCCACTACCATACTCCACATCAGCGGCGATAGTACTCCGCCCTGTGGACAGCCTTGAGTGGTGTTCATGATAATAGAATTTGTACCTGTTTGTACCTCTATTTGTCTGCTTTCTAGCATTTTGCCCATCCAGAGTGCCAGGGTGGTTCCCACTCCTTTGCGGCTCAGGGCATCCTGTATCTCTGTGTGCGATGTGTTGTCGAATGCTACTTCGATATCCAAAAACGCGCACAATGCAATTTCTTTTGTTTCTATGGCATCCCGTAGTACCTCTGTCAGCTGATACAGAGCAGTTTCAGTTGACCTTCCTGCCCGGTAGGCGTGTTGACAGTGATGTAAGGGATTACGCTTTAGAACGTTAGTTCTAATATAGTTGTCTACGACCTTCTCCACCGGTTTGAGTACGAACGATGTTAGGCAGATTGGTCTGAAAGATTTAGGGTGAAAAGGATCCTTTTTACCCGCCTTCGGAATAAAGACCACTTTTGCCCGTCTCCATGCCCTTGGTATGTAACCCAGTGCTATGCTCCCCCTTACCACCCTCAGAAGAGACTCTAAGATAATTCCTAGGCCTCTCTGGATAAGTGCTGGGAAAATGCCATCTGCTCCGGGAGATTTCATTGGTTGAAAGGTTCCCACTGCCCATCTTAGCCTAGCTTCTGAGCATACCTCTTTTGCTAGTTTCCAGCTCTCTTTCCTTCCCCTTTTATTCGTTATTGGGGTGTCAGGCAGATTATTGTCGCCTGCCGCCGAGGGGTAGGACCCCGGGAAATGAGTTCTGAGAAGCAGGTGTACCCTGTCCTCCTCATTCTCGGTGAATGTCCCATCTTCCTTTTTCAAGCAGACAGAGGATATTCTCCCGTCTTTGGCTACAGCCTTGTACAGCCTGGTTGCTTCTGTGATCTGTTCAATCCCTTCACAGAATTCCCTAAAGCTGTTCCGTTTCGCTTCCCTGATCGCGTTGCTATACGCAGTCAGTGCATTTTTATACCTCCGCCAGTCCCCGGTTCGTTTTGCCCGGTTAAAGAGTTTTCGTACCTCCGTTCTCATTCTGGCTAAGTTTCTGTTCCACCATGGTACATCCCTTGATGACTTGACTGTCCTGGCCGGACAGCTGGCCTCGTATGCGTCAATGACGATTGTGTTGAGGTCTTCCACCACCGTTTCTAATTCTAAATCGCTCCTGATGTCACCGCTCCCTTGAAGGTGGGCAATGTTGTTACTCAGGTGCATTGTGTAGGATTCCCAATCCGTTCTTTTGGGATTCCTTATTATTCTTTTTATTTCGGAGTTACCCTCAATGTCGAATCTGATTATCCTGTGATCAGACATTGAGGGTTCATCCGACACCCTCCAATTCCTGACCATCCCGTTCATTAGGGTATTTCCTAAAGTTATATCTAGTACCTCTTGTCTGGTGCTGGTCACAAATGTTGGAGTGTTCCCTACGTTGTATATTTCTAACTTATTACTAAGAATAAATTCGAGAAGGTACTCACCTCTACGATTAGTGTCACTGCTTCCCCACACTTTGTGGTGGGCGTTGGCATCGCAGCCGAGAAGAAGTGGTAACGCCCTCTCCTCGCAATACTCCATCAGCTTTGCGACTTGTTCCGGTGGAGCGCGGCTCTCGTCTCCTGGGAAGTATCCCGATGCTACCACTACCTTTCGAGTGCTCCTCCCGGCTTCAAATGAGACTTGGATAGCCACAAGGTCCCCGGTTAAGAACTCTGAAAGACATATGTATTTTAGATTACGTTTGAGAATTATGCAAGCTCTTGGTTTTTCACAAGAGGAGTCCCAAATTACCTCCATGTCTCCTCCTTGCAGACCGCGAATCTGCCCCCGGTACACCCAGGGTTCCTGAGCCAGCACTATTCCAATGTTCTCCTTGGAATTTGCCCTTGCAATCACTGCAGATGCAGCTCTCGCATGGTGGAGGTTTATCTGGGCTATCCTAGTGCTGGCCATTGGCTCCGTTATTGTTTGGACCTCTTCTCCACTGTCGGAGTGTCACCCTCCTCCTCCGACATGGCGCTTTCCTGCGCGTCGCTGTCCACCCCGAGCCCTAGGAGTCCTAGGTCTAGGTCGTCCAGCTTCTGCTCTTCACTGGGCAGCAGGTCTATTTCCCTGCTTGATCCAGTTCTTTCCGCCTCTATGGCTTCCGCGACTTCTTCAGGGACCTCGGTAAGTTTTCCACCCGATGCCTCCTCCGAGGTCTCTTTCCTTGGCTTTTCCTTGTGCGCATGCACGGGTATGTTGCCAAATCGGTAGTTGATATGACAACTCCGACGTTTAATTGCCTCTAGGGATCGGTCATCTACCCCGATCGTGAGGAGTTTACCCTTTCCCTCCACCTTGCTTCTGAAGACTCTCCATAGTCGAGTATGGAGATCTTCGTTCTGAGCAATTAGGAGTCTCATGAGGTCTTCTGCTACTATTGCCGCGGCCTTTGGGAGAAAAACTGTCACCATGTGGGCTCCTGGTATATCATCTCCAGCACATGTTGACAGTTCCACCCCTTCCCAGCCTGGCAATCTAGGAATTATGGTTCTGACCCATTCTGCGGTACCTTCCGTCGCGCAGTCCACCAGTATAAGGCCTGGTCGGAAGCGTATCCCGGTGAACACCAGTTTCGACGTCCAACCCTTGATCATCTGCTTGACGACAAGTTCTTCAATGATTTCCTGTTCCTCCCGAGTGAGTATTTGCTCGGGAAACCTTTTTGGCAGTATGGCCAGTCGAATGCCCTTGACCGCACTAGCATAGCTAATGCCGGGCTTCCTGGGTCCTGCCTTCACTCCTGACCTGCCCGAGTTTTCTCCTCCCGTGGGTTCAGGTCTGGGTTTTTTGGGAGCATTCCCTTCATGCGGGCTGATCTCTGCTGCTCCCCGCTTTCTCGGCTCCGGTAGAGATGGCTTAGGTCTGTCCTGAGCCTTCTTAAGGGCCTCTTCTGGTTTCAGGCCTTCCTTCAGATAGCGCAGGTACCATTTAACCCCGGCGCCACTGAGACCTGTCTCCTTCCTGACGTCTGTTATATTTATCTCAGACGTGCTTTTGCTGGTCCCTGCTCTTTGAGCAGTGGTGTTCGTTGGCTGTAGTCCATGCAGTATACCAATGGTCACCTTGGATCCACTGCTTGACGTCCCAACTTCTCCCTTCTTGGGTGTTGTCACCTGGCTTTCAGTAATTCGGAGACGTGCCTCCGCCTGATTAACCAGTTTGGTGAAGATTGAACTTTTGTTGAAGCAGTCTTCGGTTTTGCTTTTAACAGTGTAGATACATGCGAATCGATGAAGCTGCCTGTTGTCGTCCCCCACATTGACGAGCCATTTGGGGATGCGAATGGTGGAGATCTTCATAAGGTCGCCTCGAAAGGGCGTCCAACGATCTTGAAAAGGTTGCGGTAAAACAGAGTCTCAATTCAAGTTGTGCAGCCACAAGTCGTGCATAATGATCATGGCTATGACAATCCTGGGAGCAAGCCAGCATAGTGGATCATATAGACGAGAGAGTCAGATAAAACCGATCGCTTTGTTATCTCCATTTTATGAGGTCTAACTGTGGTTTTAAACATAAGGACATCTTCCATGGGCGGATACTACCTCCTCCAGTTTGACAACTACCTCGCGCAGACTCGATCGTGTCTGCTCCACCGAAGAGATCATCCACGTAGAGTATGTGCTGAAAAATAGCGGAGGCCTCAAGATACTCCATAGATCCATCAGTGGCCAGCTGTTTCATTACGCTAGGCGCCAAAAAGGAGCCAAAGCAGTCCCATATGTTACCGTGATGGACCTGAAGTCCCGAAGCTTGCGGCTGCTACCGTGTCACCACAGAATGCGTTGCCCATCGAGGTCGTCATGGAGAACCCGTATTTGCCTCAACATCTTGACAACGTTAATGGTATTTTCGTGATGTTCTTGTGATTATAACATCTTATTAGGCTTCTAGTCTTCTCCTAGTCCTTCCTAAAAGTTCCACCAAGGTGGAAAAGTTATTGCCCATGGCCCTGTTTAACCTTTTTTGGGGGCGGACATGTTCTAGATGTGGAGGCTCTGCTAGGATCTAGTCCCCTAACGTCGTTCACCTCCTTTAAGATATTGACGTTGTCCAACGATACATGATGTCCCTACTCTATTATTTGTCTGGCATGGACTTTATGGGTGGGTTATTCTTGTTTTTAGCGGATTCAGCCTCCTTTAAGTGTTTTAACACTCTGGTGTGGACTAGCCGTTTTTTTGCCCAACGTAAATCTTGTCGCAGTCTGAGCAAGAGATTTTATAAATGCCACTTTTTTCCGTACACTCTTTTTTATCCTTGACTGATTGTAACCGAGTCCTAAGTAGGTGTCGTCTACTGGCCGAGGTGACCCGGAATTCACGTTTATGTAGTCGTCTTTTGATGTCCTGC
Source organism: Hermetia illucens (assembly GCF_905115235.1). Taxonomy (NCBI): domain Eukaryota; kingdom Metazoa; phylum Arthropoda; class Insecta; order Diptera; family Stratiomyidae; genus Hermetia; species Hermetia illucens. The sequence goes on along the minus strand of NC_051853.1, from coordinate 13,281,895 downwards.
GTCCCACCCGAGTAGGTTAGTGTTATCCGTTGTCTAGGTTCTGCGTTCACCTCCTGGAAGAGCGTTAAAAGTTGCTGTCTTGAGGCCTGGCGTGGTTTCTTTTTGATCTGGTTTTCGATGAAATTCCGGTTGTATCCATTTTTCTTGGCTGTTTCCAGGATGTGGTTCATTTCTTCCTCTTCTCTTTGAATCATAAAGTTGTATGCCACCATCTTATGGTGGAAATCGTGGATGAAGGTGTATGGGATGGTTCGTTGTGTCTGGGACGGTTTCCTGTAGATGTCGAATTCAAAATTCCTTCTTTCCCGGACTATTCTTAAGTCTTGGAACAGTATCTCCCCTTTCTTTTCGATCTCCATAGTGAAATCGTTGTTCCGATGTTTCCGGGACGGGGGGGGGGACTGGATTGAGGTAAAGGAACATAGGATGAAACCAGAGATTTTGGAAGTGCGATTGATGATGGGTCTTGACAGGAAGTCAGTAGTGATGGGGGTTGCCTACCAAGAGATGTTGGGAAGGTTTCAGCAAGTTAACCAAGCATCAACGGACAAGATATTTGGTTTGAACTTCAGCACTGTCCAGCGGGGATGAAATAGAGGCAAATAATTTAAGGCCCCCTGCGTAAGGCAAGAACTGGCACGCGAAAATGGGGGGAGATCATTGAAAAAAAGGGAATAAGAAGGGGCTAATTATAGAGCCTTCGAAAATACCGGAGGAGAGAAAGAACACGATGAGTAACCATGGAAAGAAACTCTGCAGGAATGGTTTCATAGGTATTAGAAAAGTTATGAGATAAATGAGGAAGGAAAGTGAGTGGAGTGAGTTTGGAGAGAAGAATATTGTGGTCGACCGTATCAAAGGCTTTGGAGAAATCGGTGTAAATAGCGTGTACTTACTGTTGCCAAATACCAGAATATTCCGCGAAGCCATGAAGCTGTTCTACTAAGAAATTACCGAAGTGCGCACCATTGACCTATCTCTCAAAGATCTTCGAACAAGAAGAGAGAAGAGGGATGGGTCGGTAGTTCGCAGCTAGAGCAGAGCCTCCGCTTTTGAGGATAGGCATAATAAGATCCTCTTTCTGAAGATGAGAAAAGTAACATATTTCGAGACTTTTATTGAAGTTTATACCGGGAGGGAGGGAAATGTATTATTTACACTCAACAAAGAAGATGTTAGGAAGTCCATCGGAATCTAATAAGGAACTCAACAAAAGGAGGAGTAAGAAGAGGAATGCCGGTAGATTTGGGCAGTCTGTGCCTAGAAGAGGCGAAAAGAGTGCAGTGGACCATCAAGTAAACACGGAAAAGATGTAAGAACAGAGAAAGCCGCGGGAAAGTGGGGAGATAGCAGAGGAGCCAGAAAAATTGTTGGAAAAAGGGTAATATTGGGGGGGATTGCGTGAGTAGCGAGTGTGAGATCAAAGCGGTTTCAAGTCACAGCGGAATGGACACTCAAAACGTATCTCTTATGCGCTTTTTTGATCATAGACTCGACAGTGGAGCGAGAAACTAGAATCTGGGTTGGGATGAGGAACATGCGGGAGAGGTTTGGGAAAGGAACCTAGGATTGGCGCTGGGGTTGGGTGGGTTTTGAAAATTCAGGATGAGAAGTGGTTGCCGGTGTAAAAGATTACTGTACCTTCGGTGTCAAAAAGGAGGTTTCGGGTCTGGCGAGATAACAAGATTTGAAGGAACTGATGAGTTCGTAGAAGATTCTCTTTGACGATCCTGATCTGCATGGCCTGGGAGATAAGGGGATTAGGGTGGGTTCGACATTTATTGATTTGCTTAACAGTTTTGGCGAACTTGTCTGGACCATGAAGCTGGACACACTTGACGCATCTGTACGCAAGGTGGCAATTGGTTGCCATGCGTCCTATGCGCTGCCAATTCTTACATTGCAGTACTTCTTTATTAATGATCTGCTCGAAGCGAACCATCATGTTTTGGATTGATTTAACGTTATGCAACTATGCCTCATTGAACGTTGGGACAAAAATGACCACCCGCAGTCGTGGCGAAGGATTTTATGCTCAGAGAGCAGGAGACTTCCTGAGCTTTTAATTCGTCAACGATCTCCTGAGGGGAGAATATCGCGTCTAAACCTTCGAAGGATGAGGCTGGTAATCTTCTGAGCAGGGAAGGTATAAGTGAAGAACTTGTTATGGTTCTCCGCTAGGCGGTTGAGTAGTCTTCCGGTGTTTTGGTCAAAATCTGATGTGACTTACCTAGTTTCTTTATCAGGTAGCTGTTAAGGAGGGTACCGGAAATGGTTTGTTTTATGGTTTTAAATATCTCGGAGTTCTCCGCGACCACGACTGGAGGGATTTTTCGACTTACCTCCTGTTTGTTTTGGACTGCTGGTGCAAGCGGTTGATTGCCTCGATTCCTCTGGTGATGGTTATTTGGCCGCGCTGGCGGGACGTAGCTTCTTGGCTTCGGTGAAAGGAAGTGGCTGCTCTACGTGCGCGGTCATGTCCATCTCTTCTGGTTTCCGGCTGGCCGGCATCAAGGAGGCTAGATGCCCCGAATAATCATGGCCTCTAGCGACACGATCATGGACGTCAACTCTTTGATTCTACCCTCTTGTCATCTGTCGTTAACCGACTCGGGGATCGCGCCTACTGGTGTCGTACTCCTGACCGTGTTGTCAGATCCAGACTGCGAATCAGACTCGCAGTCGCTTGATAGCGTCGTTTCGGACGCGGTATCGCCACCGTCGTCTGGGCCGTCCGGCTGACGTTCAGTGGTCGGGCTATATGTCGCCTTGCGACGCCTTTTCGGCGTCACTGTCGTTAACCCATCGGGCTATAGAACGCTCATTCTGCTCTTAATTATACAGAAATTTCACTTCGTTATAAAATGTCTTCGTTTTTCTATCACTTTTAAAATACTCTTGCTTCGAAAGAAATGTTCGCAATAAAAATCGTTTACATTCGCAATAAACTGTCACGGACTTGAAAACGTCCTGCCGGTTGGGATGGCACGGTCCAATGAAAGTGGCGACCGGTGATAATCGCTTCATTTATATATAATCGGGAACGCGACATGAGTATATTCTGTAGTGTATTCTGACCTAAACTAGGGGTGCTCAGAAGTGGCAGGGAAGAAAACGTGGCGGCAACCCTATCGGCTGAACTAAAACCAAATGGTCGAGGAGAACCTCAATAGTGGTGGCACTTTGGCTTGCCGGCCGTGATGGAGTAGGCGAATGCTCCAAATGCCTAATCAGGGCGATCAGACCCGAGTCGGCAAGGGGACTCATCTGAAGTGGCAATAGGTCACGAAACCTTACCGGGGGTATACTGGTACCATGGGAACCGAGATAATCCCTGAATTCACATACTTCAGGTGAACTCCTGTTGTATGTGCGTTCAGTGCGATTGTTTGCGGTTGGCCCTCTAGTGGAGACTTCATGGGAGTTGTGGTTGCATTCAAGCGAACAGAGACCTTCGGGTCTCAGCGTGGTGTTGCGTTTCAACACGGATGCCGTACTCCTTAGTTCGGTAGAAATTTAGGTAGGTCTTGCATACACCAGTATAAATGCTGAGCCATGCACTCGGTATAGACTGGTACCGTCGTAGCTTGCTGATTGTGGTCACAAAGTCAATCCGTGTCTTCAGAAGACCATGGGATTAGGTCCACGAAACAGGTACCCACGTAAAACACCGTGACGTAACTGTAACTGACCTAAACTAGGCCCAAGTGAATTTTTCTTTGAAGATCGAGGAAGTCCTGAGTCCGCATCGACTTGATGACGGACGAGAGGAAGTGAGTTGCTTCCCAAGTGGTCCAGTTCGTCATCAAGTCAATGAGGACTCCCCACTTCCTCAACCCTCAAGCAAAAATAACTATTAGGCAGTTTTTCCTAATATTGGTTCATTGGTATGCAACGAAGAGCATCCACAAACGGGGGCTGAATGGCGCTCCCCAAATTCTTCCAAGTTGCATAGCCGATGCTCTCTTTAATAATTACCTTCTTTCGAGCGCCCTTAAGAAAGTCTACAGTTGGATAACACTATTTAAAGTTGCCGGCAAAGAAAACTACCTTCGCATTGACCCGAAACTCCTCATTTAATTGAACCCTCAAGAATCAAGTGAGTTTTTAAAAGCAAACCATGACCATGTATACCTAGAACAAAAGGATGCCCGGTATCATTTGAACCTCCCAGTTTTTAACACACTTCAATTACTTTCCTCCATAATTTGAGGCTCCAGATTCCTTCAATAAAATTCGGAAATCTATGGAAGTGAGACAACCTCAAACTCCACTGATTCCTAGGTTAATACATTAAATCCTTCCTCAGTTCGAGAGTTCTCTCCTTCTCGCTATTCGGCCACTATTAAACTATTTCAGTTACAGAAAACTTTTTCCTTAACACGAAATAAAAGTTTTCCTGATTCGCTGATATAAATCTCCATTTTCTAGTAGTATTCGTCGTACTAGTCCTGGTGTTGGTCGTTTTCGAAATAAAAATAGGATACAAGGCTACTCTTGAACCTCAAAGCATTTCCTTTAGTGTTCTATCTGAAATCTTCGAAAGGATACTTTTTCGTCGCCTTGTTTCGATTACGGGCAAAGTAAAGTTAGGAAACGTCCACTTCGGTCTACTGGACCATCTTTCGCTTAGATTAGCTTCACCACCTCGATCAGATTGGAAAGTCTTACGCTACTGCAAGTGTTTAAAGAAGGACTGCATTGCACAGAAAAATAGGGAGTTGAGGGTGTGTTGTTGGTAGGTCAATCAGAATTTTCACTAGGAAGGAAAAGGACACTCTGCAATAGTTAAGTACATGCACGAACTTTGATAGTCTTTAGGAACACAACCATCGAAAGAGAGATTCTTCGAAAGGTGCAAAAATTGTGTACCGAAGCAGAACCACTTTGAAGATGAAGAAGACTTCAGGGACGGAGTCAAAGTAGTTCCAATTTTTGAGCACCTCAAAACTCCTTTAGCTTTTCCTTTTCTTTTCATATCTAAAACTGGAATACATCCTTTCATTTGATTTTGAAAAGCATAGCCTGAATTTACTCAACCACCCAACAACGTATCCTTGTTTATACCCTCGACTCCAGCCGCAGACTACCGGTGTATCCGGCATACAACAAATTAATACTAATGGTTTAATGTAACACGAAAATCCCACAACAATGAAAAAGTTTTTCTTCCCCCGACTACGAATTATCCTGTGCATAGCAGTCCAGTATTGGAAGCTATAAAATCAAAGATGCCTGGGAGTAGTTCAGTCTGTTCATAGTAGGGTTGTTTTTTTCCTCGATTTCGGAGCCCTTCCTTATGGGTCTCAGGACTCCTTCCTGTTCTGAAATTTGATTTGAATCTTAGAGCAGTGGCCAAAGCTGATCTGATGATGAGGATAATTATAACAGCATGGAAGCGGAATTCCGGTTCGTTAAGGGATAATGGAACTGATGCTGAGTGTTGGGGTGGAATGAAGCAGCTCTTGCCACTGCGGGAGGTACTCAAATTGAATGAAAGAGAAGTTTGTTAGTCGATTATGGTAATCAAGTAGAAAATTTTAATTGTTTTGATTGTTATAGTCCTGCTGGAGTAGAACTTGAAGTTATTTAAAAGATTTCGTGTATCTTTTCGGAACTATTTGCATCTGTTTTTCGCATATTACGGGAGCTACACATTATTTTTCTCCCAGTCGAGTTCTGGCCGCCTTCCATGTGAGTTCATATGTGTGTCCACTTAATTTTAATGGCGCAAACAAAATACAGTTCATTTATTTTCAGTTACTGCCTGATTGCTGTTTAAATAATGCAGTCAGAAGCGATAATTCCCAACAATCAACCAGTCACATGAACCCATTCATAATCTGTGAAGTGCATAACATGACTCCATGACTCTTGCTTTAATTTCGAAATAATGAATACAAAAGACAATGAATATAAACATTAAATGATGTTTTTACTTCTGTAAATTACATTACATGATGGCCTCTAATAGAGAGGAAGCAGTTGCAGAATATAATGAATTGCACATTTTAGCAGTTACCTTTCTGGCAGGCAATCGTCGTATGGGACGACAAGTCCTTAGGCGAACACGAGAAACGACAGAGTCTTTACGTCTCTCAAAGAAAAGATAAGAAAGTCTATTCTACGAGGCCTTTTAAGGGATAGAGTAGGTGAACGCGTTGGCGCACAGAATGTTGGACCTCCGCAACGGTCGGACTACCAATTAAACACCTTCCCATCACCAAAGAGATAGCCTGGAACGGTTTGTCACATTACGTCGGACGAATCCATGAGCTCTCCCGTCTTGAGGAGCCTTCAAACCAAGGAATTCCTTTCACCAACGGGAGGGGGGAGGAGAAATGTTAATTTAATGAATCCCCTTCCATCCAACCCCTCCACCGATCAAAAAGAACCCGAACGTAATGCTTAGCATGACTCCACCTGTCAGCGCTTCTCAGAACCTCGCAACAATGTTGTCTGGAGAGAGATCCCCGCGTTTAAAAAAGTTTTTGGCGAATCCCATCCCATCTTCTACAAGAAAACAAATCGGGAAACCGGAAACTGGACGCTTCAGGTACGAAAGGTTTTGTGTATTTCTTAGTACGTAGCACATAATATATCCATATATTATGTGAGAGTATCCACTTTCGGGTGGTGTTGACATTCATAGTCTTCAATTTTCAAAGAAGCAACAAATTTGAGGTATTATAACTTTCTTAGTAATAGTGCGATTTCCAGCAAACTTGGTAAGATCATGCTCTATATTATAGCCTATATCACTGCAATTACAAAAAATTGTAGTAATATACTATTATTAACTTTATTTAAACAGATATCGGCATGAATGGTATTTCGGAGCCCAAGGACCATATAGTGGCAGCCTCCAGATTTTTTTCAAATTTTTCGGTTTGGTAGTTTCTGAGAATGGCCCCCTTAAAAAAGTGACCACTTTCAACCCCCCGCGCTCCCCACCTTTCCAACGAATGTCAAAACTAAGATCGGCTTTGAAAAGTACTAATCGGGACCTTTAATTTGATACCCCACATGACTATATTTGATGAAAAAAAATTTGACACCCCCCTTTTGCATGTATGGGGACCCCCCCCCCTTAAATTCGACGTAAAAGGATGTAATTCACTGTATGCGTGAGCGTTCACAGTTCCCACCTTTTTACCAAATTTGGTATCAATCGCTATAACCGTCTCCGAGAAAAATGCGTGTGACGGACAGACAGACAGACAGACAGATCTAACCAGTGCTGGTTAGATCAGCCTGATAAAGCAGGCACCTCTACGGAAAGAGCCGTCCATCGGGCTCAATGCATTGCCAAAGAGTGTGACGCGTCCATGCCTAGAAGGTGTTCAATCCCCAGTAAAAGACCAAACTACTGGTGGAATGATGAACTGACCGGCCTTCGATCAGCCTGCCACCGAGCCAGAAGAGTGGCTCAGAGGGCGATAGGTAGAGTCGAATAGGGGCAAAAAGAGCGCGCCTATAAGGCAGCCCGCAAAAACCTCAAGCTCGCCATCCAGCGAAGCAAGAGGGAGTGTTTTAAGAAGCTCTGCTCAGAAGCGAACATAAACCCGTGAGGGAATGCCTACAGAATCGTGATGGGACGATTCAGAGGCCGTTCATCTCCGCAGATCACGTGCCCCACCCTCTTGCTAAAAATCATCCAGGGGTTATTCCCCCAGCAAGAGAAGAGCACCGACACATTCCAACCACCTCTGAATGTGGCGGCAATTCCGCCAGTCACCAGAGACGAGCTGTTGGATATCTGCGGTAGAATAGGAGACAATAAAGCGACGGGCCTGGACGGACTACCGAATAAGGCCCTTAAGCTTGCCGTGAAATCCAGACCGGACATGTTCGCTGAGTTGTTCGAAGCGTGCATGTCGAAGGGGATATTTCCAGTGGCATGGAAGCGGCAGAAGTTGGTACTTCTGCCTAAACCAGGTAAACCTCCAGGTGAACCATCCTCATATCGACCCATATGTCTCCTGGACACGGTGGGGAAAATGCTAGAGCGGGTAATCTATAATAGATTACTCCCGGCTGTTGAGAGCCAAGACGGCCTTTCAGATAGGCAGTATGGGTTCCGTAAAGCCAGATCAACCATTGATGCCATCAAATTGGTTACTGGCTTGGCCGAAGATGCAATTCACGGAAAGGGTAGTACCAGCAAATATTGCGTGGTAGTAACCCTGGATGTGAAAAATGCATTCAATTCGGCCAATTAGAATCTAATACGGAAATCTTTAGCGAAGGTTGATATTCCCGCCTATCTCGCTGCTATCGTCGATAGTTATTTAACTGAAAGGAGGATCTGGTATGACACCGATGACGGACCCAAGGAGTACGTTGTTTCGGCGGGTGTCCTACAGGGCTCCGTATTGGGCCCACTACTGTGGAACATCATGTACAACGATGTATTTAATCTTCCCATTCCGGGGGAAGCCACAGTGGTGGGTTACGCTGACGACATAGCACTGGTTGTTGTCGCAAAGCATCTCGAAGATGCTGATTTATACTCAAGTTAGGCAATCGGTGCTGTTAAAAGTTGGCTAAAGAGCTCTGGTCTGACACTTCCGGAGGAAAAAACAGAAGCGGTCCTCATCACTAAGCGCCGGAAGAGAAATTACGCCTGTATTAGAATCGAGAATCATATCATCACTTCCAAGCCGACCATCAAATACTTGGGAGTGGTGATAGACAGGAAGCTTAGCTATAAGCAACATGTGCGGTATGTTTGCGACAAATCATCCACTGCAAGTATACCCCTGGCAAGGATGAAGCCGAACGTGGGAGGGTCACGGCATACCTCTAGGTTGCTTATAGCCAGCGTGGTGACCTCAATCATGCTCTATGCGACCCCAGTTTGGAGCGAGGCATTGCAGGATGTCAATTAACACTAACAAACTGAGTGCAGTATACAGGAGAACAGCCTTAAGGGTATGCTCTGCCTTCAGGACTGTCTCAGATGATGCAGCATTCGTCATCTCTGGAATGATGCCGATTGACATCTTGGCAGATGAGATGGCGAACATATACAATGCAAAGCCAACCTCTTCCTCTTCGCGGACGAAGAAGACTGAAAGGGAGAGATCCATAAATACATGGCAAGAGCGGTGGGAACGCTCGGGAAAGGGCCGGTGGACGCACAGGCTCATTCCTGCCATCAAGGAGTGGTTGGAGAGACGACACGGTGAGATTAATTATAATCTCACCCAGTTTCTCACGGGGCATAGAGGATGTCCCCAATACCTTCACAGGTTTAAATTGGAGACCTCACCCGATTGTCCAAATTTCAATGGAGTCCCAGAGGACCCAGAGCATGTATTCTTCCACTGTCCGAGATTTGTGGAAGAAAGGAGGAATCTAGAGGAGACTCTAGGGATGGTGCTGGTACCAGAAAGTCTAGTGCCGAAAATGCTGCATCAAGAGAATTGGGATGCGGTCAACTCCATGATCGCATCTATCCAAAATAAACTGCGAAAAGTAGAGGAGAGGAGAAAAACGCGGTCACGCGAGCCGCGTATAGAAGAAAGGTAATAAAGCTAGAGTGAACTGACTCCGCCCCGTGATGTAATACCTTATGGTGGTTCCGCGGGGCAGGGAGGAAGTCGGGGGTGGTTTTAGTGGGTAAAAATCTGACACGCTGGTGTGTCCAGACCAGTGTCTTTTTGAAGATTTCCACCTCCTCAACAAAAAAAAAAAAACAAAAGACAGACAGACAGACAGACAGTAAACCGATTTTAATAAGGTTTTGTGTTTACACAAAACCTTACAAAGGTATGATGGGCGTCCTCCACAACTCCATTGCAATATATGCACTAAGGAGATCATACCTTCCAATTATTGTGCAGGTAAGACTGAAAACCTCCATGCCCACTTAAGAGCGGAGTAACGTAATAGTCAGTCTCACCACACTTCCGATTCAACCACGTATCTAAGCTGCCAGTAAGCTGCGGAGTCCATCTACCTCTTGTCTCATTTTGTCAAGAGAGTTTCCACTCACTGAATTTACGTTGCTGTTCTTTCCGAGCAACTACCTTCCTTGGCTTGTGTATGACTTTACGCTCCTTTGCAAAAAAAAACACAACGTCAATCACTCCCTATATCATTATCACTATCGGTTCAGAGGCATTGCAGTAGGCAGACGCAAGGCCGCATGGTCGAGACTCTCTTTTAAGTCAGGATGACTACTTTTTCCAGTGCAAGGTCGAAACCACGAGCCCGATCAATTTAGAAGAAAGCGTTCCAGAGGTCTAGAAAGGTTCATTATGCTACCCTTGACGTGACCTCCACTTTCATCTGACTCTCTAACGTCTCATATACCAGGGAGCAGTTCCTCAGATAATCCCAGAGTATCCTTAAAAGATAGCTCATCACATGGAAGTACTATCCGGTGTGTCGAGAATGTATTTCCATCTTACGAAATTAAAGGCATTTCTGACATCAAGTGTTATGAGGAACACCCCTCGTCGAGCTAGGCGGCTGTGTGCCTCTGCTCAATTAACAGCGTCCAGTGTGCGTCTACCAGCTCTATAACCGAACTCCGTGGGGAAGTTTTCGGCAGCACGTATCGCTTTAGCGGGTCTACTTCTGATTACCTATTGAGGACTTTCTCGTAAGTGTCAAGCACATAAGGTGGTCGATATACAGACGGCAGCCCGCCCACCCTTTGTTGAACAGCGCAGGTCTCGCCATCTTCGAAAAAATGGTCTCTTTTAGGCCAGCGTTGAATGCACCGAGCAGCAGGTATGGTCGACCTTGGAGTACCAGTTTGCGATACCATCGCGTCCTGGTGCCTTCTTGTTTTTCAAAGAGAGAACTGCCTCTTCCAATTCTTTTGTCAAGGAAAGTGAGCAGCCCTCGACGTCATCGACGCTACTGCCATCAATCCATACGAGATGCACAGCGAATAATGCCCCTATAATGCGGTTCATCTGCTCGGCCTAAAGTGAGCAAAGTTTCTGCATAGTCCCGATTTTTCGGGTTACCAGTTTTTAACCGAGCCTCACACGAGTCTCCATTCACGTCGTCGAGCTTTGCTTCTGTTTATTGCGCTACAAAGTCTCCTTTTGGCTGATCTGTACTGCGACATTGTGATACATACCTTCTCCCCGTCGTTTAAATGTTGTGTCAAGCGGCGGTGTTTGTGACATCCCTTTCGGAGATCGGCCGGAATGGTGGAATGGATCCAGTCGAGTCCTGCTCTCGCCGATATTTCAAGAATTCCTTTCCCTGTGAGATCGGGTTGACACAGGTCCCTTTTAAATCCCTTAGAATTGAATCATCTCTGACTAGGACCCGCTCCGCCGTGCCCTAGGTAGTATCCTCCAGAGCAGCAAGTCTGTACCCCATTCGGTGTTAGATAGGCATTGAAAAACGTGAGCCCTAAACCGAATCCAGACAAAGCTACCTCCTCGGCCTTGAGTAATTACTCCAAACTGGGTGCCATCCGGAACCCAGATGGCAGCGGAACCCGATATGTCGGGGTGCCATGAAGTTGACTCCTTGTTTCGGTACGGTGCACGCCTTCGCAAAGTGTTCAAACACTTGGCACTTGAGGCACCTCTTTAAAGAAATCTCCCCTCGCAGGCGACAGACAATCAATCCAATTTCAACCTTTCTCTACCTCCACTGGTAGTCACATTGTGGTCGTTTAAGTATTATCATAGGCTTTTCTCAAGCTTATGATGGATTCTTCTTCCAGTTCCTCCAACTTAAATTGTTCTTTTAACGCAGTGCATATTCCCTCTCTGGATGTCACTTCGTTAAAATCCTTGTACTGTATGTAAATCTCATGTTTTTGGGCCCGAATTGTGACATTCTCCTGAGTTCATCACTTGGGTGCGAAAGCCGCCGGTTTTGTCCAAGCTGAATTTTTTTAGCTCAAATATGAGATCACCTTTCTGGGTTTTTCGGATCTTGATGCCATTTCCACCCAGATCCCTCAGGTCGAGGTCAGATTTCACCTTTTTAGAATCTTCTCGGAAGGAAAAAATGCCCTTACTGGAGATAACGATTGCCTCTGGGCGAGTTCACACTTTTGCTTTGTTCCTCGCCTTTTTATTAACGACCTTCGTCCATCCACCGTTTTCATTCCCCTCAGATTTCCCTTCGATTGTGGACGTTTGCATTTGGGACACACGCTTTTTACCCTCCGTGGTTTTAGTTCCGTTCTTCGAAATTGCTTGTGTACTTTTTTTCCACTTGGGCGCCTGCTGATTCTCTAGAAGATCAGCGTCTTTCTTCTGGACTCTTTTCTTTCCTGGCAGGCCCCTAACACTTCGGTTCGACTTGGGTCGCCTGTAACACTGTTGGAATGGCAGGTTTTAGCTTTTCCTTGGGACCTCTTTCCTCCTCCTGCGACCTAATATAGAGGACTCTAGCGACTCTCACCATTTTTTTAATAGCTTATGAGTCTTGGCCGAATTACTCTATCTAAATGCACCTTCCCCCACGTAGCATGTAAAGTGCTTTCCTGCGTTTTATATTTTGCCTTCTTGGATACAGGTATAGATTGAAAAATCGAGGAGCTTCTCCTGAATGGGTCAATTTCTTCGTCTCGGAGCACCTCCTGTCATCGTCCATCTTAGACGAATGCGCTGGGTGTTATCACCATTTTTGTCGTCCAACAATCTTCCTTCAGTTCATCTTTGTTTGGTGTTCCGAGAAAACAGGTACATCGCTTGAACGCCTCCTTCTCCAAATTCAAATCACTTGTAGCGTTACATGCCACGCTGGCCAATTTGTCCCCCACCGAGCCAGGTTGATTGAGGGATATCGACGGCCAAGAGCCGTCCTCACAATATGATATGGGGTTGTACCGATCATAGAAAAATTGCGAGTCAGGTATCGTCGATGAAATGGTCGCCTTGTCCACGCTAAAGAAAGTCAGTTGCGAGGAGAATTCAGTTGTGTAGAACTTCGAAGTCGATGTTAGGCGATCAAAAGGCCGACCGAAATGACAGTGACTCGATACGCCGGATGGGGATTTAAAACACTCACGACTGCATCCAGATCAGGGAATTAACCGAAAAAAGGTACAATCGATCACGATGAGCCGAACCCGCTTGGGAACGGAACAAAGGCTAAAGAAAAAGAGGAAGATGAGAGATAGGGGCTAGGAAATAGGAGGGAGGAAAGAGTTTTGTCACATTGGTTCCTGACAAACCATAAAACTTGTTTTGCATCGCTTTCAAAATGTTCGCTTAACAGATTCTTAACGAAAATATCAAAAAGTACAACTGCTTCAGGAGTCTGTGCGGCGCTCTCGCCGCAAGCAAGCATTGATTCCACTCTCTTCCGTCCTGCCTGTGAGCGCAGTGTATACGTATTCCAACCTCGTAAACCCTCACGGGCGGTAAAGCGGTACTAGTTCGACCTCTGTATATTAGTTTCATCAATCTCGACAGGGAGATACCCGACGAACAGTTCCTCATTCTGTCCTCCCAAAAGAGCACTATGACAATGGCGATTGAACGTAAAATGTAAGAGCAAACCCACTTGGCGGGGCTCCGAGACCTCGAGCACTTTGCACTGGCCCAGTTCACAACGCTCACTCGCGACCACGCGACTTCAACCACAAGGAGTGCTCTGGACCGGACCTCAAGAGAGGGTATTGCTGGCACCACACCAAACATGACATCTTGGCTATACGCTGCAGGAAACCCTACAGTTTTCATTCGCAAACCTTTCCCTGCTCCCAGGGAAACTACAGTCGCGGCGCTATATGCTGTGTCTATCGCCGGCGAAACATCCGAAACGGCACTGCGTTTCCAAACGCAGCACGAAGATACGCTTCCTAGTCGCCTTAGGCTCTCGCTTCGAGGTGGTACACTGCTAAACCCCTTCAGAAGCAGAGCCTGACATTTCAAGCCGCCAGCGAGACACCCATTTCGACCCCCGGTACCCAGAAGCTTACCCTGGATCTCGGGGCACGTCTGCCCTTCCACTGGCCGTTCACCATCGACCACGTGCAGACGGCCATTTTGGGAGCTGATGCTCTCTGCCACCATGGGCTTCTCATCGACTTGCATCACCGACGTCTCCTGAACGGGTTTACCAGTTTCTCCACGGCTTGCACTATCAGCACGCTTCCGGACGTGTACACCACCAGCGCTGTTCCCATACCATTGTTTCCCGACGAGCCCCTCGACGACGCATATTCCGATATTCTCTCCACTGTCCCATCTGGGAAGCTGGCCTCGATCGCTGATCTGCCGATCCATCACCAGATTGTCACTATTGGACCACCGGCATTTTTACGATCACGCCGCCATGCTGGTGAACGCCTTAAAGCCGGGAAGAAGAAGTTCGACCTTCTTCCTGAGCGCAGCTTGATCCGATCATCATTAAGGGCCTAGGTCAGTCAACTTCATCTAAAATAAAAGCGCCCCGACTAGTTTGACAAAAATGGAGTTCCCTAACCCTTCAATCAATTAGAATCCTTGTACCTATACTCTGCAAATAAAATCCCTATTCTCGGTTTTAATTTGCAGCAAAATTTTAAAATTTAAATCTTTCCTTCTGGATTTATTAATTTTTCGAGGGGAGCATGAATGATGAAGTTTTAATTTTACAGAAAAATGGAGATAATATGTCAATGGAAATGAAATTTTGTGACAATTTTTTTGGTGGAAACCAACCCATAAAATTGCGTGAACACTCTTTTTTTCTTAATCCTGAATAAATTAATGGAAAATTCAAATTGAATGCTATAATTCCAAAATTTTCGAGTACTCTCTAAACCATTAGGGGATCAAAAATTATTCACATTTTTTAGTTCACAATATTTCATCCCCAAGCCATACTTTTTCAATGACATCACGCTGATTCCCTGGTTGTAATTATTGTAGCTTTGCGGACGTCCTTCATAAAAATACCCTTTAATGGGAATAAATTTCAATTCACCACCACGACACGGGGTATCAGTCCCATGTCATTACGACTATTACTGGAACACAGTATTCCACTGAATATTTTCTAAGGGTAAATGGTTGTATGTAGTATTGAATGTGCTCATTTCTACGTCGAGTGGGAAAAGAGTGAATTGTTAATTATGTGTTCATAACTGCCGCAAACATGGAATGGTCTCCGCAATCCAGTAATTGATCAATTAGATGGAAATATTGTCAATATTGGAGATGCAATTTATAATTCAAGCTTTTCCATTTAAAGAACGTTTTATTGATGGGGCCAGTAAAGTTTTTTAAAAGAGCAAATTACCTAACTGATTGCCGTTTTGACAATTTCCGGTAATATAAGTTGGCACTCACTAATTCGAACTTCGGCATATGTTGGCCCAAAAGCGTGGACATGATTTATTTAAGGGAATTCATTTTTAATGGTATTGTTCACACAATCTGACTTCATATTACTGTGCAGCTTCTTTTCCAGTTGCTAACCATTCACAAAGGTCATCACGGGGCCCATATGGGACACAGCATTGGTAGCGGTCACATGTAAGCTCTGACCAAGCCAATGTTACGATGAGAGTTCAGCATTGCATAACGTTGGCACCAACACGGTCACCAAGACTGTCAACCAACCAAACTCTCCTAACAGGTTTGCCAGTCGTGAACACCGACTGCACGGGATAATATGTGGAAACGGGCGGCGCGTGCTGGAGCTAACCCAAATGCCAGCAGATGAAGACCGGGGTTGTAAAATATGACCTCCGTTTTAATACTACAAAAAACTAAACCCACCCGGGATAAACTACTCTAATAGAGACGTGATGTTTCGGGGTGGGTTGATACCACCGGAATTTCGCAGGGCCTCTTTTATTAGGGACCAAATGAAGGAAGAGTAGCCTTAAGCCGATTCTGGTACCTACACAACGAGTGACCCCCATCTTCTTTTCTTCTTCTTGGGGGGCCAGATGACATGGTGGCCCAGCGGCGGCTCAACCTAACCGAAATGTTTGGATCCTGCCGCTTCAAACATAATATACACAGGAAGACTGACGCTTTCCTGCGGAGGGCTACAGCAAAAACAAGTTCAATTTGAGTGAAATTATGCGGTGTTTCCAAACGATTAATTATTTGAAATAATAAAGCTTGTTGTTTCTTTTTCGTTGGTGTGAATGTTTATTCTTGCAAAAACCCATATTTCGAGAACCACTTGTTCCCTTCATCAGTGCTAACAAGTTTCAAATCAAATATCGAAGATATTGTACTATGGAGGACTTTACGGTGTTATGCAATAATTATTAGTAGAGGAATTCCTCAAGCACATCATTTTCTTTTCCTTGTACAGAGACAATCTGACGGGAGAATGCATCTAATAATGTGCAACATTCCTTCGTTTCCTCCCGTCCTAACACTCCTTAGCCTTCCCCGATTCACTACTTTCTATTTGCCCATTCCTATCCCTACATTCCAATTTCTATTTTCAACTTATGACTTTTGCAACCTTTCACGTTAATTTTTTTTGCAAAAAATAAATTTTCGGGTTTATTCAGTGAATATAATTATAAACACAAAAAGGAGCACCGAGCGTATCTAAAGAGCTGAAAAGAAAAATTTCCGATTAAGTGAATTTAACAACGGTAGCTCTCCAAATACGTCATGTTCGAGTTGATCATCACCATTAGCGGGAAAAGCGGGAGCACTAACCAACAGAAATTATATGAAAGAAATTTCTTTACGCATTTGGGTGCTGCCGGTTTTTGTAGACATTGTTAGGTCTCAAATCAAAGGGCCATGGTTCATGGTTAAAGTGAGAATGTCAAGGAAGTAAGAGAGCCTCAGAAGCCGCGCCTCAATGAGCATCTGAGGCATGAAAAGCAAGGATCGAAACTGTGATCCGTCGTAGATCTTCCCTTTAGATCGCGACACTAGGGTCCGGAGATTTACGGTTCGACACGCACGGTCGAGCGATCGTTTTTAAGGTTTTGTGTAAACAAAATCGATTCAATGTCTGCCCGTCTGTCTTTTTTTTTTTCTGAGGAGGTGGAAATCTTCAAAAGACACTGGTCTGGACACACCAGCGTGTGGGATTTTTACCCACTAAAACCACCCCCGACTCCCTCCCTGCCGCGCGGAACCACCATAAGGTATTACATCACGGGACGGAGTCAGTTCACTCTAGCTTAATCCCATTTCTTCTATACGCGGCGCACGTGACCGCGTTTTTCTCCTTTCCTCTGCTTTTCGCAATTTATCTTGAATTGATGCGATCATGGAGTTGACCGCATCCCAATTCTCTTGATGTGCTAGTATTTTCGGCACCAGATTTTCTGGTACCAGCACCTCTCCTAGAGTCTCCTCTAGGTTCCTCCTTTCTTCCACAAATCTCGGACAGTGGAAGAATACATGCTCTGGGTCCTCTGGGACTCCATCGCAATTTGGACAGTCGAGTGAGATCTCCAATTTAAACCTGTGAAGGTATTGGAGATATCCTCCATGCCCCGTGAGAAACTGGGTGAGATTATAATTAATCTCACCGTGTCGTCTCTCCAACCACTCCTTGATGGCAGGAATGAGCCTGTGAGTCCACCGACCCTTTCCCGAGCGTTCCCACCGCTCTTGCCATCTATGATATTTATGGATCTCTCCCTCTCAGCCTTCTTCGTCTGCAATAAGGGAGAGATTGTCTTCGCATGGTATATATTCGCCATCTCATCTGCCAAGATGTCAATCGGCATCATTCCAGAGATGACGAATGCTGCATCATCTGAGACAGTCCTGAAGGCAGAGCATACCCTCAGAGCTGTCCTCCTGTAGACTGCATTCAGTTTGCTAGTGTTAACTGATATCCGCAACGCCTCGCTCCAAACTGGGGTCGCATAGAGCATGATTGAGGTCACCACCCTGGCTATAAGCAACCTAGAGGTATGCCGTGGCCCTCCCACGTTCGGCATCATCCTAGCCAGGGCCATACTAGCTTTGGATGATTTATCACAAACATACTGTACGTGTTGCTTATAACTGAGCTTCCTGTCTATCACCACCCCGAAGTATTTGATGGCCGGCTTGGAAGTGATGATATGATTCCCGACTCTAACACAGGCGTAATTTCTTTTCCGGCGCTTCGTGATAAGGACCGCTTCCGTTTTTTCTTCCGCAAGCGTCAAACCAGAGCTCTCTAACCAGCATTTGACAGCACTGATTCCCTCGCTTGAGTATAACTCCGCATCTTCGAGATGCTTTGCGACAACAACCAGTGCAATGTCGTCAGCGTAACCCACCATTGTGGCTTCTTTCGGAAGGGGAAGATTAAGTACATCGTTGTACATGATGTTCCACAGTAGTGGGCCCAATACGGAGCCCTGCGGGACACCCGCGGAAACGACGTACTCCTGCTTCCGTCATCAGTATCTTACCAGAGCCTCCTTTCAGTTAAATAACTATCGACAATTGCGGGGAGATAGGCGGGAATACCAACCTTCGTTAGGGATTTCCGGATTAGATTCCAATTGGCCGAATTGAATGCATTTCCCACGTCCAGGGTTACTATAACGCAATATTTGCTGATACTACCCTCTCCGTGGATTGCATCTTCGGCCAAGCCAGTAACCAATTTGATGGCATCAATGGTTGATCTGGCTTTACGGAACCCATATTGCCTATCTGAAAGGCCTTGGCTCTCAACTACCGGGAGTAATCTATTAAAGATTACCCGCTCTAGCATTTTCCCCACCGTGTCCAAAAGACGGTATGAGGATGGTTCACCTGGAGGTGTACCAGGCTTAGGCAGAAGCATCAACTTCTGCCGCTTCCATACCGCTGGAAATATTCCCTCGGAATGCACGCTTCGAACAACTCAGCGAACATGTCCGGCCTGGATTTCACGGCAAGCTTAAGGGCCTTATTCGGTACTCCGTCCGGACCCGGTGCTTTATTGTCTCCTATTCTGCCGCAGATCTCCTGGAACTCGTCTCTGGTGACTGGCGGGATTGCCGTCACATTCAGAGGTGGTTGAAATGTGTCGGTGTTCTCCTCTTGCTGGGGGAATAACCCCTGGATGATTTTCAACAAGAGGGTGGGTTACGTGACCTGCGGAGACGAACGGCCTCTAAATCGTCCCATCACGATTCCATAAGCTCTCCGCCACGGATTTACGTCCGCTTCTGAAGAGAGCTCCTTAAAGCATTTCCTCTTGCTTCGCTGGATGGCGAGCTTGAGGGTTTTGCGGGCTGCCTTGTAGGCGCACTCTTTCTGCCCTTGATCGACTCTACCTACCGCCCTCTGAGCCGCTCTTCTGGCTCGGTGCCAGGCTGATCGAAGGCCGGTCAGTTTATCATTCCACCAGTAGTTTGGTCTTCTACGGGGGAATGCGCACCTCCTAGGCATGGACGCGTCACATGCTTTGGCGGTGCGTTGAGCCAGATGGACAGCTCTTTCCGTAGAGGCGCCTTCTTTATCAGGTTGATCTAACCACATCTCTAAGAAGCTCTGCTCATCCAAAGATTTTGCAGACCAGCCTGAAATCTTTTTCGGTTTCGGGCATGATAGCTCTTTGCCCTGAGGTTCGACACATGTCTCAAAGAAAACTGCCTGGTGATCGCTGTGGGTGTAGCGTTCGCTGACGCGCCAGCGAAGGGCTGACAAAGGTCAGGTCTACAACTGAGCCTGACCGCCCTTTCTGGAAGGTGTTTACAGCACCTTCGTTAGCCAAAACCATGTCCATCTGCGCGAAAGCTTCTATTAAACTGCGTCCCCTAGCATTTGATTCTCTGCTACCCCACTCTAGGGCCCAAGCATTGACATCACCAGCAATCACCTTTGGACTTCGTCCCCTTGAGTCGAGCACAAGATTATCAAGCATTTGCTCGAATTCAGACAGCGCCAAACTTGGTGGGGCGTAGCAGCTGTATACATATACACCACTTATTTTCGCCCACACAAAGCCACTGGCTGCCTGACTTGCAGTACATTGTATGGCCTGTCGACCGCAAGCCCATATCGCCGCTCCACCTGTCGAATCTGTGACCCATACGCCACCGTGACGGCTTCTGTACGGCTCACTTATGATGGCGATTTCCATCTCTGATTCGAACGTGGTCTGCTCAAGTAAATCCTGAGCGACCCTGCAATGATTGAGGTTTATCTGAATAAACCTCATTTTCTTATTGCAGTGAGTGCCTTCCTAAATTCAGGACATTTACTACTTCCGGCAACATGCCGGTTATCTTGTCCCTCTTTCACCTCGCACAATAGGCATTTGGGGTCCCTATTGCACTCCCTGGCAATATGACCCTTCTCCCCACACCTTCTGCATCGATCGGATCGATCAATGCTGCTGGTGCATACCTTGGCGAAGTGCCCAAACATGAGGCATTTAAAGCACCTCTTTAGTGAAGTCTGTTCCCTTAAACGGCAGACAACCCATCCAATCCGAACTTTTCCGGCAGCCAACAACATCTGCGCTGCCTCCGCTGGTACTCGTATTGTGGCCGTTTTAGTACCGCCATAGGCTTTTCGTAAACTTACAACAGACTCCTCTGTAAATTCTTCCAACTTGAATTGCACCTTCAGAGCAGTACAAATTTCTGCTTTTGATGTTATTTCATCGAGATCCTTACATTGTATGTAGATCTCATGTTTTTGGGCACGCACTGCGGCATTCTCCCCAAGTGAGTCCTTCGCCCGAGTGCGAAAGTCATCAGCCTTGCCCACGCTGGATCTTTGCAGCTCGAACATGAGATCCCCTTTCTGGGTTCTTCGGATTCGATTCACATTTCCGCTCAGATCTTTTAGGTCGGGATCCGCTTTGACCTTTCTGAGTATCTCCGAGTAGGAAAGATTGCCCTCACTGGAGATAACAATCGCATCTGGACGGGTTCGCAATTTTGCTTTTCCTTTCGCTTTTTTGCTCGTAACCTTAGTCCATCCATCGTTTCCGTTCGTCTTGGGCTTCGCAACGCTGGTCGGCTTTTCTACATTCGCTATACGCTTTCCTCCTTCAGAGCTATTAGTGCTGGTTTTCAGAGTTTCCTGTCCGCCTTTTTTTCTCTTAGGTGCCTGCTGATTATTTGAAGGATCCCCCTCTTTTTCCCGTACTCGTTTATTTCGCCGTGATTCGATGGTAGTACGGTGAGGTGTCACTTGGGTCGCTTGTGACACTATTGGTGCAGCGGCGTTCGGCGTATCCTTAGTATTCTTTTCCTCCATCTGCGATCTATTATAGAGGACTCTAATGGCCCTCACCATATTCTTTATGGCTTGGTACACGTTGTGCTTGTCCTTGATGAACTCGGACAGCTCAACTATTTTTGCCCCAAGCTGGATAAATGGTAATTCCCCCCGATCGGGACTCCGTTCCTTATAAGCCCCGACAGGGTTACTCCTTTTATACGATGTTTCACTTCTGCCAGTTATTGATCTTGCCTGTACTTTATCCTTCATCGCCTTTAGCATTGGTGGAGATCTCAAAGTTGATGAGATTCTTTTGAATGGATCCTTATCTTGTTCCTGGAGCACCTCTTGCTGTCGCGCATCTTGAATATATGCTGTGGGTGTTGTTACAGTTTTTGTCGTCCAACGATCCATCTTCAGTTCATCCTTGGTTGTTCTTGCTAATGGTGTTCTCGGTAAGGTCGTACTTCGCTTGAACACTTCCTTCTCCAGATCCAAATCACTTGTAACATTATATGCCAAGGTGACCAAGTTGTCCACCACCGAGGCACTGCGGTCGAGGGATATCGACGACCGGGAGCCCGCTTGCTCACTCCCAAAAGCCGCCGGTACTGGGGTTCCGCGCCCCTGCACCGTAAGTTTACTCCTTCTCTCGTCTTCCATGGTGGTTTTATGTTCTGGGTATCCTTCCCATAGCCATTTTGGTCCACGCACCAGAAATGAGCAAACACTAGCCCATACACGGTCAGAAAAGAAAAGTGCATGAACGCATATTTACACATCAATAGGTATGCCCCTATCCGCCACCTGGGGTCGCGCCTGATGGGAGATCTGACAACTCCTCACAGGTCTGTCTGTCTGTCTGTCTGTCTGTCACACGCATTTTTCTCCAAAACGGCTAAACCGATCCGAACAAAATTTGGTGGACAGATGGAAACTATGAAATCCCACGCATACAGTGAGTGGCATAAATTTAGGTGGAGTTTAAAGGGGGGCTCCCCATACATGCAAAAGGGGGGATTCAAAATTATTGGGAAAGTTATAGAAGTTCAAACTTATCAATTTCGTGCTAATTAACAGTATCCTAAGCCATACAAATAAGATGCTGACGTCATAATTAACGAGAATAATTGAAATTCGAGTGAAATATTAAAATTCCATTCAAGAAGAATCTAATTCTCCTTAGCCCTTTTTTATATTTGATGTTGGTTAAATTGTTGGCATTTGCTAATAATATTAAACTCATAGCGTGAAGCGTATGAGGTTGACCATTATCAATACAGGGCTTTCCATCAAATGATTTATTTAAATCGCTTTCTAGAGAATTGAGGGCAATGGAATTTTTCGCTATATTACAGGGAGCTGTCGTGCACTCGTCGCTCCTCACATCCTTTTCTTTTTCTTCAGCCTTCAGTTCACAAGCGAGGTCGGCAAGTGGTGATCGGTTTCGTCATTTTATTTTATCAAATGCCTGATCACGATATAATCGCGAGACCTTTAAATCCCCGTCCAGCGTATCAAGCCACCATCGTTTTGGCCGGCTTTTTGGTTGCTCGCCATTGGTTTCGATATTCTGACCAATACTGGTTGTTGAATTCTCATTAGCGTGAATTACGTGATCACACCATCGGTAAACGCCTCTCTTGCAGTTTTTCCACGATCGATGCAAACCCATATCGATCGCGGATATTCTCACTTCAGACGTAATCAAAACGTGTCACGCCACCAGTGCAATGCAACATCTTCGTCCCCATTACCGCAAGACACCGTTCATTGTCCTTTATAGTCGGCCAACATTCAGAACTACAAAGAGCGGCAGACGGACGACATTGCAGTAAATTTTAGATTTGGGACGTGCGCTGATACGTCGATCACAAAGAACTCCAGTTGGGGATGCCACTTCATCCAATCGCTCAGTTCTGGCAATGGCAGTAACCTGCCAGAACTGAGCGATTTCAATATCTCGGGTCAATGCTATAAGCCAATGGAGAACTACGTTATGCTCCTCACATAGGGAAACACAAAACCTTTTATACCTGAAGCGTCAAGCTTCCGGTTTCCCGACTTGTTTTTTTTTATTTTCATTTTCAGGCATTAGCTCGCGTGTTGTTTACTTTGTTAGGCCCACGTGAATCCCCATGTTGGTGTGATTATTTTCAGGCTCCATTGCGCACCCATGCACCAGTATAGATACGTGAATTTTGTAGTATTACACGTTTGGGATCGAAGCGCTCAAAGGACCCCTCACCATTCCCAAACCTGGCTAACATAGAGGCGTGCTAGCACATATCGATAGAGCGCTCCGATGGAGCTTCAGCATTTGCAGGCGATCCTTTACGCCAAGTTTCGCCAACTATTTAAGTTTATGGCATAGCTCTCCCTCTAAGTCGTCTTTGGCCACTCAAGATGATCATTTAACCAATGCAGTTTCTCAGTCCATTTTTTCCAGTTATTCCATAGCTATATAAGATATTTGGTCTGGCTAATTTGTCTATTGTAATTAGTATTTTTGTTTATTTTTTTTGAATTTTCTAATATTTTTTTTTATTTCTATTTTTATTCTATTTTAATATGTATATGTGTGGGCGAACTATCAAACTCAAATTCTTAACTATAATCGTAATCGTAATCGTAATTTATCCACGTACATACATCAACGGGTATTTGAGGTTATAATTAGTTATATAATGCAGCAAGCTTCATTCTTACCAATAAAATTTGGGTTGGATATTCTCCTATTATGTTCCGTTCCAATAACGCCTGCAATTCCTGGTTAGGCCTTCTGTATTTAAAGGCGAATCATCTATTAGGTTGTTGCAAATGAAATGTCGGATATTTGAGTAAAATTTCAAAAAACTATAACTTTTATGAAAATTAATTTTATTAGCAAAATAAGAACCAGCAGCTTCAATGCACTTCTCCCAACGAGATACAAGGGCATTTATTCCAGTTTCGTAAAAGTCTGGGTTTCTAGAGCTAAGAAATTCTTCAAAGGCACTTTTGACAGCTACTTCATTAGTCAGAGTGAAATTATGCGGTGTTTCCAACGATTAATTAATTGAAATAATAAAACTTGTTGTTTCTTTTTCGTTGGTGTGTGTATTTATTCTTGCAAATACCGATACCGAAACTTGTTTGCACTGATGAAGGGAACAAGTGGTTCCCGAAATATCGGTATTTGCAAGAATAAATACACACACCAACGAAAAAGAAACAACAAGTTTTATTATTTCAATCAATCAGCTACTTCATTGCTGAATTGTTTCCCCGCCAAAAAGTGATCCAAATGCTTAAAAAAGTGGTAGTCGGTTGGCGAGAGGTCGGGTGAATATGGTGGATGAGGAAGAGTCTCATATCGTAATTCATTTAATTTTTGGACCGTCATTCTGGAAACATGAGGTCGGGCGTTATCATGGAGCAGTAGGCCGCTGAACACGTAATTTCTCGTGCATTTCATCAAGTTGGGCACAATATTTCTCTGCATTAATTGTTTCACCACGCTCCAAAAACGAATAATGAATAATTCCAGATGCAGACCACCAAACAGTTACCATTACCTTCTTCGGGTGAAGGCTCGGTTTTGGCATGTGTTGTGGAGGCTGATCGGCATCTAGCCATTGCGCTGATCTGCGACGGTTGTCGTACAATATCCACTTTTCATCGCATGTCCCTATTCTGCGCAAAAAGGGATTGTTCCTGTTGCGGTTGAGTAGAGAACTGGATATTTCCATTCGCAGCGCCATGTTTTGCTCGTTGAGTTCATGCGGAACCCACTTATCAAGCTTCTTCACCTTTCCAAGCTGTTGTAAGTGCCGAGATACTGTCGAATAGTGTACGCCTATTTTCTCTGCAATGTCACGAATCGATGATCGGGGATCAGATTCCACTATCAAACGCAACTCGTCGTTGTCGATCGATGGTCCTGGGTGTCCACGAGGTTCACTTTGGAGGGTCATGTCGCCTGATCGGAATTTTTCGAACCACCGCTGTGTCGTTCGTTCGTTTGCTGCGTCAGCTCCAAATGCTCTGCAAATGTTTCTGGTTGCCTCCGCTGCGTTGTGACCAAGTTTAAATTCATATAGAAAAAGTAGACGTTTTTGACTCCCTTCAATGCTTTTTTCTTTGAGTTTTACTTGGAACTTCAATGACGATTGAAACTGAAATGACTCCTTGATCGAACGAACGACTATTTATACTCAATTATCCCACACCACCAGAGTCACCTTGCGGCAGTTTTAAACATTCAAATCATAACTAACTTCACTTCATTGAAAAATCTGACATTTCATTTGCAACAACCTAATAGTTCCCCAGAACGTAGAAGCCAATAGCTTGACATTAACTCATTTGAATTTTGACACTTTCTAGAAGGACGACATTTCGTGAACCAGAGATCAGGCAAAGCATACTCTAGGCAGGCCCGAAATCTAAATTTCATCAAGGACTTTAGCACGAACGTCCAACATGTAACAGGTAGGGGACATGTGGCAGTAAATGCGCTATTAAAGGCCGGAGCAATAGAAACCCTAGGCATCATCGAAAGAAGGATCGACGTCCAAAAAGCCGACGAAGAGTTGTAAAACCTTCTCAAATCAAATATATTGTTGACTCTGCGTCCTATCTAGATCGACAATTCAACTACAATATTGTATTGCGATGTCCCGAAAGAGATTGTGCGTCCGTATGTACAGCAGCAGTCGTACATTGCAATGCGCTTACCATGATGGACTGTTTTACGTGCTGACCAGAAGAAGTCTCCCTTTAAACCGCCAATGCATACGCAGTCATTACTGCATTCAATCCATAGTGGATATACCATTTCCGATCACCGGAAGCCTTCGCCAACGACCAGAATAGCAAATTTGAGGGCCAAGTATTGGCGACTCTAACACCAGCGCAGATCATCCACAGACGAATTGGAACAACACCAAACTCAGTGCTAATTTGGCAACGATAAAAACTTAAGAAAGAATTTCTCGATTTCTCAGAACTGATGGGGGGGGGGGGGGATTCACAGAACTCATTTTGACTGACGATACGCTCGATCTTCAAAATTTCCTGAAGAAATTCCTTGACCAAATGAGGCAGTTACAGCCAGCACAAACAACACATCATGAGAAGGATAAGGTATTCGCGCCCAAAAATCTGCAATTATGTTCACACGTGTTCCTAAGTGTCAACTCTAGACAAAAGGTTTTAGACTTACCGTGCCGGAAACCATATCGCATACGGAATCGAATAACAGGCAGACTCTTTTACATTTAGCTCGAGGATAGGACTGCCAACAACTCGGCGGAATGCACAAAGCCAGCATTCATATGTAACGATTGCAGAAGCTTCCGACCAGTCAGTCTAACTTGCTTCCTACTAAAAGAACTGGAAAGACTAGTTGATCGACTCATAAGAGATGCCTACATTGCTAATTGGTCACTACACTCTAGTTCACGGCGATGTCCAAAAAAGAATACGCCTCAGGTGCATTCATGTACATCGAAGGAGCCTTCAATTATACCTCATTTGTGGCCATTTGTGACGCAGGATATCTGGATCCAACTGTTGGCAGTCAGCGGAGCCTATTTCAGTTTGCAAAAACTGTTCTACTCGAAACGTCTCGCTATAGTGTCAAAGCTCTTACTATACAAAACTATGATCTTGCCAGTCCTCATATATTCCTTGGAGACTTTGGTTCTTAGCAAGCAAATTACGGACTTGAGAAAAGAGTCCACCGAAGAAGTTTTGATCCCCTATAACAATACCATGGTCGTTAGGTTGTGGATAAAATCCAGCTCAATAGATTGCGGTGGGCGTTTCACTTAATCCGTATGGATGAGCCTGAAAAGACTATAAGGGCAATATCTATGGTAATAAAAGAAGGCAAGGCAAAACCTGCCTGAGATGGAACGATGGCGTAGGCCAGGCCGCCAAAAATCTTTTAAAGATATCGAACTGGTGGACCTCGGGGCAAAGCCGGGTTGTCTGCAGTTCCTTATTGAGGCGAGACGGGATATCGGTTGTTACGCCGTTGCTGATGATGATATCCGCTGTTAATCAGTTGGATCCTACACATGCTGGATTGGAGAAAGATCCATATGCTAGTGGGGCAGAAGTCTATTAAGGCAGGATATTTTAAACACTCCCACAGAGAGAGGTTCTCTCGGCTGTTATAGCTTCTACTAATGGGCACCTTTCTATGGCTACAGAGGAACATAAAGGTTTTCGCACAAACATTTGCGGACTATCTAACCGTAATAAGTATCAGCAAGTTTGTGGGCACAATATTGGTGCCTCCGTAACGGACTCACGGTTGAGTCATGTTCACTAGGAACGCTAGGTGAGGAGCTGCTATAAAGAGCCACGTATTAACGGGTTTATCTCAACTCCAAGCTTACATAGAAACACCACATCCAGGAATGATATCAGAAACCCTGATTGCTCTGGTCTTGTAGGACTGCGACACGTAAAACATGGGAACTTTCGCCACAACGGATTCGCTAAATCTACAATAAGACGCGTTTTGATGCATGCATGCATCCTCTGGTGGCCAAAACTGAAATTTGCAAGCAGGAAGAACGTCATACCAAAAGAGGATAATGGTCTATAAACCGCCATGAGTCTTGCGGAATTACAGACCTAATAATATTCACCGACAGGTTGTTCTAATTATGGAACTATTTCGTCCCCTCGAAAAAATGACGACGATATTGCATATCTGCCATTTCGTTAGTAGAATGGCTACGCAAAAATGTCAGGGTCGCATTATTCGACTCTGTTTCGCCAGTTCGGCAGCGTTAGCAGCACCAAACAGCAGCGACATAGCAAGTCTCTCGGCTAAGGGAAACATTCCCCATGTGGGTGTTAGGGCTGGAAATGAGGAAGCTGACAGATTGGCTCGCCAAAGATTCACAATGGTGGGACCAGAGCCAGCATTTGACATCCGTCCATCCACTGTCAATTTTACTCTGATTCAGCCGAATTGAGAAAATTTGAACTCTTACCGGCAGGCCAAAATATTTGTGCAAGAATCCGGGGCCACTAGAGCGGCATATTTGTTGTCCCTAAAGAAATGGGACATAAAAACCCTAGTAAAGATTTTACCGGGACACTGCTCACTAGAATACCACAAAAACTGGGGTGGTGGTCTCGACTATATTCATCCAATGCGAACTGGAGGAGGAGACGGCCCTGAACTTCATATGTAGCTGCCCGGTCTCTTCAGATTTCAGACCTCGGTACGGTTTTCTTCAACGAGAAATTTACAAACTCTCTGCCTCTGGAGAACGTTCTCAGATTCAAAAAAGCATGCAAACTTCGTAGGCGGAAGCCCATTGAAAAGGCGATTTCCGGGAACTAAATAACAATTGCGAAGGTGACAATAGTAATGGACGAGCCAGCGAACCGCGAACATTTTGACGTAAAAGAATTATAACTTACCCTACCCTAGTAATTTATTGACGATTTACATCATCGTCAACGGCACAATAACCGGTATCCGGTCTAGGCCTGCCTTAATAAGCAACTCCAGACATCCCGGTTTTGCGCTGAGGTCCACTAATTCGATATTCCTAAAAGCTGTCTGGCGTCCTGGCCTACGCCATCGTTCCATCTCAGGCAAAATCTGCCTCGTCTTCGTTTTGCCAGAATTATAGCACGGATACAGATTCATAGGTTCTGTTTACATCACCCACTCACAATTTCAAAACAACCACATACGCTTCTTAGTCAAAACCTGGGAATCATCGTTGCTCTGAGGAAGAAAAGAAGGAAGCAACGAGTTCATTATTAATAAACATCATGCCCAGAGCGACTACACGAAATCTCCAATTTCATTTTCCTTGCAATCCCAACGAAGTGCACAATTTAAATGGAATTTAACTATGCCGATACCTCGGGTCTCCCGTCCACCGTATGTCCTCTTCACGCCCGCTACTGGCATCTTGGCCATGAAAATTCCCTTCCACACCAAAGCAGAGACCTGCAAAATACTACCCTTGAAGAGAAGACAACGTTTCCAGCGGAAAATAACAATACACCGTGGTAGCGAGTAAATGAACAAGCAGAGGAACGTCAACCCCATTTACTTAATGGATATTATAAATTTAGTCTAAACTGAGTAGTATTTATTACAGCGCTGCACAGTCTACAGAAAAGGACCCCGAGTTCAGGGTGAAACCCTTCTGGGGAGCGCGCGATCCAGCTTAGAATTCATGACGACACAACCGTCTTGGTCATTGGTGGCGGCCACATTTATAAGTAGACAATAGCTAGTCCTGTAATAGTCCTTAAGGAGAAAATTTTAACAAGTCAGCCACCACCGGCACTCTGTCAGGATAAGGAACATTTTCGAGTCTTTACAATGAGTTTTGCCGGTTGCTCGTAAATTTTTCGGGGTGTAGAGTGTTTTGTCGGGGGTTTTGGTTTGTTTTATTATGTCCTTGGATTATGTTTTCCTGGATATTATGTCGGGAAAGTGCAGGTGTGATTTTTGGCTAGTTTACAGATGATGCGAATTAAAATTTTCATGGTAGCGTTGGATTTGGTTGGGTTAATTAAAAATTTGAAATTCAAATTAGGCTCGTATTTACCCCTGGGGTTAATGAAGGGTAGTGTCATTTGAGCTAATATATTCATACTTTTAAGTATTATAAATATTCACAATATTTTCCGCAGGACTATACATGTAATAATACGCAAAGGAGCTGGTTACATCTGCATTTATTATATTAGTAATCCTTTTTCTTATTTATTTAAAAAGGGTCTCCAAATAAGTTTGATATTTGGGGACCCAAATTTCTGGCGGTCATTAGAAATCCAGGATAATTTAAACAGATACCCACAAACGTCCTGCTAAAGAGAGGTCATATGAATTCTCAGATGCCCCGCCCTCCACTTAAAATCATGCTCAAGGATACAAAAGTCGATGAAGACCCTAGTGTGCTCTATGAATCACATTCATAATGTAGAAAAAGGGACTTTCCCCTCTCCTGCCTTACGGAGTCTTCAACACTGGAGATAAGAGAGGGGAGGCAGTAAATTACTCCAAAGAACCTCCTGCTAGTCCCTCCACCAGCTGAGGTCAACCTCTTTTCTGCCTTTCAATTTGCACAAGAGCTCCTTCTTAAGTGCTTCGGCCCATACCTCCGTGATGTAGAGCCGAACAGACCGTGTCGGACTCCTGTGAAGCCATCTCCTGCTATAGATAGGGCCTCCAATAGTTGCCAATAAACGATTTAAGGATTCTCTTTTAGTCGACCATAATTCCAAAGATTTGACTTTGCAATCGTCGCCCTGATTACCAGGGGATGGAGGGTCGGGATTTCCTTTTTAGTCGAGGATAACCATTATGGTTTGTTTTCAGTTCAAGGCTCGAACTATGGGCAATCATCCAAACGCTCTTACGGCGCCTAGTCTGCGTTGTACCTGTTCAACAGTACGGCCGACAATAAATGCCGACTGGACTCTTACTAACTTAGCGTTCTTGATATGCAGCCCTAGGATGAATCCTTGCGATACCACCAAGATAATATTCATTATCGTCTGGCCCTTCAGCGCGGGAGAAATCTTGCACATAATTTCAATATCCGAAGATGTAGCCTGGCACATCAAAAGGATTTTCTAGTGAGCCTAGCATATCTACCCATCCCACGGAATTGGAAGCACTTCTGACATCAAGCGGCTTTAATCTATCCGAGTTACGCATGGAATATCATAAGGACATGAATGAATATGTCGAATTAGGACATATGGAACAAGCGACACCTTTCATTGGGGGAGGATAAGGATGTCTGTCACCTTCCAGATCATCCAGTGATCAAGCTGCACAACGAAAGTACGCCCAATTTTTAATGTTTTGGCCAAGGCTACGACCGGATTAAGCTTAAATGATAAGCTGTATAATGGACCGAAATTGCAGGACGATCTAGCTCAGATCTTGTTGAAGTGGAGAAAATCGGAGTTCGCGGTCTCAGCAAATATAGAAAAGATGTTCCGTATGGTGAAGGTACAACCCAGTCACAGAAATTTTCAACCGGTTTTGTACAGACCAACTAGAGACAAGCCGGTTCAAGAATAGGTGCTTACGGCAGTATCATTTGGGGAAACTCCAACTTCATATTGGTCAGTCAGAACTTCATACCAGTTGCCGGATGATGCAAATGCAAGGTATCCTGTAGCAGCCAAACATCTAAGGGAAGACTGCTACGTGGATAACATGTTGAGCGGGACTGAATCCAGGAAAGGGGTAAAAATCCTAATCAAACAAATGACGAAACTATTGAGGTCAGGGGGCTTAATCAACGAAAGTGGACTTCCAACGATCCAAAGTTGTTGGACAGGATCCCCGAAGCCGGTAAGGAATTAGGATTACTTGAGATCATGCAAGAGTCCTCAATTATCACCCTGGGACTGATGTGGGATCCAATAAGAGACGACTTCCACCCGAAAATAGTAAAATATTATCCGGAGCAGACGCTAACAAAACGCCAATTGTTATCAAATATTGCTGGAATTTTCGATACACTTCAGTGACTGGCACCAGTAATCATCGAGCAAGGGTTTGGAACTCAGAAATCAGATGGGATGATATACCCTCAGAAGAAATTTTGACGCCCAGGAAACGCCTCGAATCCGAACTAACGCTGCTGGAGGCGTGCCGCGTATCTCGTTGGATCAGCTACTCTTCAAAAGTCCGGTGTGACCTATATGGATTTTGTAATGCATCAGAAGCCGCGTAGCAAGGTTATCCAAATGGACGGTCGTAGAATAGTGTCGGATAAAGACATTAAAAACAAAGTTGACCTTACCGAAACTGGCGGTGCATTGTTATCAGCAGAACTGGTAGTGAAGTGAAGAACTGGTGTACCGCTCGAAACGTCTCACCATAAGGTCAAAGCTCTTCCTGTATAAAACAATGATCTTGCCAGTCCTCATGTATTCCTCGGAGACAAGCAAGAAGAATTGCGAATTCTTGGCCGCGTTCGGGAGAAGAATCCTCCGAAGAATTTTTGGCCCCCTACATGAGGATGGACGATTCCGTAGTCTATATAACGACGAAAGCCATGAGCGATACCATGATCGTCCGGTTGTGGATAAAATCCGGCTCAATAGGTTACGGTGGGCGGGTCACTTAATCCGAATCGATGAAGATGATCCAGCCCGGAAAGTCTATAAGGACAACATCTATGGTAGAAAAGGAAGACGAGGCAGACCCTGCCTAAGATGGAGCGATGGCGTAGGTCAAGATGCCAGACAGCTTTTAGGAATATCGAATTGGTGGACCTGGGCGCAAACCCGGAATGTATTCCTTATTAAGGCAGGCCTAGACCGGATACCGGTTGTTGCGCCGTTGATGATGATGATGATGACTCAACGATTGTGCTTTCTTAACTGAAGAAGGAACCGACTGAACTAAAAAGTTACGTCGCCAATCGAGTGGCGAAGATTCAAGACATACGGAAAAGGACCTGGATTTGGGGACACGTCAAATCAGAAGAGAACTCCGCTGATTGTGCTTCAAGACGCATCAGTTCAGGGGAGTTACGAAGACACAATTTGTGGTGGAAAGGCCCGTAATGGCTCTCTGATCAAAATGGCCAGTTCGAAGTTGCTTGTTTCTCAGGTATGTCTAATGGTTTCGACTTGCTAACCCGGTATTCCAGTTTTGCGAAACGCGTAAGGATTGTGGCATACCTCAATCAATTTTCATGTAAATTGAAAGGCCCGATCACCGCCGGCGAATATGAGCAAAGTCGGCGAAGAGTACTACGATTGATCCAAGAGTCAGCATTCGCAGAAAAAATCGAGGCAATGAAGGAGAATGGACCGCTGGGGAAGAAACAAGCGAAATGACTTCCATTTGTTGATCATCAGGGTATACTAAGGGACAAGGGCAGACATCCGTCGCTACTGGCTCGAGATCACTACGTTACTCAGCTAATCATTCGTGAAACACACATGCACACGCTTCATCGAAGCGTTACAGCAGTCCGCAATATATTAAGGATGCGTTTCTGGGTCCTCAACGATCAGAAAATAATATCTGACGAGATACATCGATGTCTTACATGTGTACAATACGCGTACCAGCGTAAACAACAGTTAATGGGCGATCTTCCGGCAGGCCGGATCACGCCAAGTCCGCAATTTTTGAATTGTGGCGTAAATTATGCCGGCCCATTCAAGGCACGAATGTCAAAGGGTCGTTCAACAGCAACCCTGAAAGGGTATGTCTGCGTTTTTGTCTGCATGGTGACGAAAGCGGTACAGCTGGAACTAGTGAGCGATTTGACGACGGAAGCCTTCTTAGCCGGCTCAAATTTTATTGGGACCAACAACAAATGGATAAGGAGGTACAGCAGGCTAATATCTGCGCCGGAAAAGGTCACTATGATATCATCGAAGGACGGTATTACATGGCGTTTAATCCCAATCGCTACGCCCCACTTTGGCGGGTTGTGGGAGGCAGCTGTGAAGTCAGCCAAACGACAATTGAAGTGCGTTTTCGATGAAGATCGATTGGTACCAACGTTCGAGGAGTTTACCACGGTATTATGCAAAAATTCGAGGCCCCTGGTACCCCTCTCCAACAACCACAACAATTTGGAGGCCTTGACAACAGATCATTATTTGGTTCATCGTCCGTTAAAAGCTCTATCGGAAGTGGGCAGGAGTCAGCGTGACCTGTCTGAACGATGGCAGTAGATAAAGGCTTTGTATCAGATATTCTGGAAGAGGTGGACTCGGGAATACCTGCATTACTTACAAACCCGGGCCAGATGGGATAAGGAGACTCCCAATATGAAGCTCGGACAACTAGTTCTTATTGAGGAGAGAGAAACACCGTCGGGAAAATCGCCACGGGCTCGTATTATTCATCCCAGAAACGATGTGAAAATACGAGCAGTTACCGCGCGTTACCATGGTTTATTAGAGAAGGAAGTTGTCATCGTGAATCTATGCCATTGGAATAACCAGAAGAGCCACTACCAAAGGAAACCGCGAATAGAAAACCTGCTAAGGAAAGCGAAAGGACTTTAACTAGGAAGCCAATTTCAGCGAAAAGAAAGCATCCAAGAATGCCGCCGGCCCCAGACCCTAGTGGGCCAAAGCGTAACACTAAACCTGAAAGCACGGCCATGAATGAATACGAAATTTGGAAGCCTGAAGTTGGGTGCTATGTTGAGAAATTAGGACAGGCCCGACTTATTCGACGAGAATTACAGATCGAGTGAATTTCCCAGGTCACGATGTGATCAAGGATCGCCGGAATATGAATGATGCCCTATGTCAGTCACAGACAAAGTGCAGAGAAGCTGAGAGAGTAGGACCAACTACCAATTGTAACGTGCTGATAAGACATCTAGATGTCAAATGCAAAGTTGTCACCCGCAAAATCGATAAGCTGCTTGACCTCCCGGCGGCAAAAAGAAAAAGAAGAGGTCTACTAGGAAAGGTGTTAACAACTGTGTTTGGTGTTAACGAGGAAGTCTAGAACGACATTGGAGGAGGATCTTCGGCAAAGGCCAATCCACCACGTTGCAATCAATGACAGGATAACCGGCTGTTTTATCAGGATGGACTCAGGCGGTCTAAATGGGCAGGTTGTGTCTACTTACTTGACAACAGTGGACTACTTCGACGAGTTGGATACAAAGTATAGCCGAATCGCGTCCACATTGTACGGCCATGGCGACATATTGCGGCTCGTAGACAAAAAAGCCCTGACAAAGTCCTGACTAAGATAGGCCCGTTATATGGGGTAGACAAAGTTCCACTAGAACAGCTAAGAATGGTCCCGACGGACAACCTGGTAAGTAAGGCACGCTGTCCGTATAGGAAGAGGAGAATGAATCTACCTGAAAAGGATGCAGCATACCAAAAGGCGGCGAGGCGGTTGTCGCTGGAAGGTGGGAACAACGATGGGATGACGCGCAGAGGGACCGCCCAGATTCTGATTCCTCGTATTGAGGAGTGGATTCAGCAGCAACATGGTCAGATTAACTACCACTTGATCCAATTCCTGTTACAGCATAGTGATTAACGTGACTTGAATAAAGGAGACGCGGAATGAAGGATGACTAAAATGACTTGCAAGATTTCAACTTAATTCGCTTTTATGGTCTCAATTGTGCAAAGGAAGGGACTAGTTAGGGATCTTCTCCATAACAAAATAGTGATTTAAATTAGCAAAAATAAGGAAGTCAGAAAGGCACCTTCTAGTCAGGAACTCTATAAAAATTTCACAATATTTCATACAAGCATAATTTTTACTCTTTAAAAACCTCCAATTGTTTTTGTCAATTTGTAAGGACTGGGTTTGAATGGCTGTGAGGGTGATGGGGTAGGGATTGAAGGCGGAAAAACTGGGTTGGGAACGGCATTAGGAATTTCGTTTTTCCCTCGCTGTTGTTGAAATGAGATCCCCACCTTTCAAAACGAGACCCCCACGTCCAAAACGGTGTCAATGGGTGGTGTTTGGAATCCCTTCCCTGGCTGGCTATATACTTCGTGCTGTCGCTATGTTTGAATGTACCCGGTTCAGTGGTTGAGGACCTCCCTTTCCTAGAAGTTATATCGTTTCACCTCTCATGGAAGATATCGGTCCAGAAGATGAAGCCAAAACTGATGATAGTGATAGTATTGTCAGTTGGCGAACTGGAAGCCCGGAATAACCCGGTTGTTCCTATTGCTATATCCAATGATAGCTAGCTAATGGTTGCAGACTATCTTTCGAGGGCAATGACTGTTATTCTATCAAATCTGGGTTACCTTTTATATTTGCTCTGCTTCATAGACAGCGCAACCGTTATGGGGTTTGAACAAATTTGTGGGATTAAACTAATGAGGCTGGTAGAAAGAAGAACAAGAAGTCCAATTTCATTGGCGTTTTGCGCATAGGACGATACAGAATTGAAGCAAATTATAGATTGACTTTGGTTTCAAAACTTGCACACGCGAAGTGTGTAGTGGTGTTTTCAGAAAATAGTAAGCAAAGTCGTTTGTTTTTTCGGAGCCCGCGGAGCCCAATTAGAGTTGTAGTTTGCCGTTTTGAAGCCCTAAACTCCTCCGTGATTTTTATGTTAAGAGCGAGGGGAATAGAGTCAAGCGGGCTCAGACCTTGAGAAGCCCGTAGCATTTACCAACAATAGCAACTCACTTGTTTACCTAATATCTGCACGCTGGCTCTAGCTAGACCTGGGCCATAGCAAAGGAACTGCCTAGGATCCCTCCTCTTTCTCCGCAGTCTCCGCAATAGGAATCGTAGGATATGCGGAGTCTGGTGGCATGATCCCCATCAATCGGGTATTTCTGTAGTACGCCCGATAAGCCTTCGCTATCTGAAGTCAATAGTTGTTAAATAGAGCGACTAGATTCCAACCTTGGTAGTCGCCAATAGAACGTAAATTGTGTTCATCGAGGAACTACCAAGAGCAGAACCCCACCTGGCAAAATTCCTGGTGAAACTCGGCTTACGCATCTGTCAGCACTTCACGGGAAGGAGATGCAGGATTACATTGAGGGTATCCACTGGATAGGATTTCATTGAATCCTATTTAGCTTGCCACAATGGCAGTGCCCATCCAGAAAACTATCTTCGACCTAAGGCCGCATTTCCTTACAAAAATCCTCCTGCAGGAATAGAAAACTATACAAGTCTTCCTAGAACTCAGTTTTATGTGTCGTTTCCAATTTAATTTCGAATCCAGAATTCCACCCAGATTCTTTACATTAGATGGAAATTCCGTCATGCTATTAATATAGTATGCTGACCCTCAGTCCAGGTAAAGGAGCAGAGTTTGAGGCAACGTACTCTGTACTATCTTCAGTATAACAAAAATAAAACGCCTCGAAAAAATTCTAGGGCATCCACTTCAGTCGCCATTGCAGGACGATCCCCGGTCCTGTCGAGAAATGGGCAAGGGTTCTTGACGCACAGACGGCGTCAGGACGTAAGTAAGTTAATCCGAGAAAAACAAATACGTGTCTACACGCTAAATCTTCGCACTGTCAGCGGCAGTCATCTGCCCAGAACTGAACGATTTAAATACCGTCCGCGCTATCAGCCAATGAAGAACTGCGCTATGAAATTAGCGCAACCTGAATGATCGACATATCAACGAACGTCTCAAATCTCAAATTTACCGCAATGTCGTCGGTCCTTTCGCTGTCTATGGTTCTGGGTGTTGGTCAACTATACAAGGCAATGAACGGCACCTTGCGGTAATGGAGACGAAGATGTTAATTTTGAATAAGCGGCGTGACACGTTTTGATGGCATCGGAAATGATCAATATGGGGCTGCACCACTCGTGGAAAAATTTCGAGAGAGGCATCTTCGATGGTTTGATGCCACGCTCTACATACAGAAAGGCAACCGTGCTAGTCATGCCAGGAATGTCCTTTTCTGTGAATTTGCCTTTGACATAAGCCAGTTGAGATTTGGAGAAGAGCAACCTTTCGACGCTCGTTTTTAAGTGGATGTTCAGCATGTGTTCTAAGGTCTTCTACACGAATGATGTAACTGAAAGTTCTTCGCAGACACATAGCTGGATCTGTCTCTTTCTCCCCAAATGGACGGTACGTATCGGAACAAAATACAACCCCGGGAAATTACTACAAACCAGAGAACAACCCTTTCTGTTTCTGGGGAAAATGTTGATGGCCAACCAGATCAGCCTTCTAGATAGATTTTTATTCCACCTCGGTGACAATGTATTTTTACTGTATTTCGTAAGGCACAAGACTTCTAGGCCGATTTCAAATGCTTTCTCCTGGGTACTGACCTTTGACTCTCGTTCGACTGTCGTGAGAATACCAGGATGTTTGTTATAAATAGCTCAGCCGAATCTGCTCCAATTGATCCTTCTGGGATGTCTGAAAAGTTTGGAGGAATCGACAGCTAGTTTTATAACCAAAAGTAACCAACTGTGATCGCAGAATGATTTTTGGTAAGATAGTCTCCAGTTTTCCACCTTGAAAATACCATTGTCGATAAGTAGGTTGATACGAGTACCGCTTTCCAACCGTCACAGTTTTGGGAAACGGGGGATGAACGGGGATTCATCATTTTGTCACAGGGGCCGAGACAGAAAGTAAAGTCTTTAACTGATTTACAAGAATTGTTTATTTCACGTTTTAGACACGAAACATATTGTGGTCCATATCGGTCGGCGTCTCGAACTCGACTCTTTTGCTACCCATCGTTGTCGCGATTGCTCGTTTGTGACAGTTCGGCCACTCCTGACAAATCGGACTCCTGGCCGGGCACGTTCCCCGGGACTTCTTCGTTGTCGCTCCCATCGGTATCGTTGTCGAGGAAAGGTGCAGCTGTGCACCACGGTTTAAGATGTTCGGCGTGGAACACCGAATTAAAGTGCCTTTGTCGACGTTGGAGACCTTCGATATCTTCAACGACGTATCGGTCGAACCTTAAGACTTTCGAAATTACATACGGCCCTCGATATCGCGGCTCCAGCTTTCGAGAAAACCCCGTCGAAGGAGCAACGTTGGTAATCACGACCAGATCACCCTCCTGATATTGAGAAGGCTTCTTGCGCTGCCTATCGAATCGCTGCTTCCATTTTGCCTGCTCGGCTTCAATCGCTTTAGTTGCCCTTTCCCGTCGGATATCGATACTTTCTTGTGAATCGTTCGCTTCATCGTAGATGGCTTGTGCGAGACGGTTATGAACAACGTCCCGCAATCGAAAATCGAATATGAGATCGTTCGGACTATATTTGGTCGTTGCATTTGTATTGCTGTTCAAAGTCCACTGGATGTCGCGGGTAGCTGTGTCCCAATCTGAATCGCTTACACAGCTGGCTCGAAGACATTTGCAAACCGTTTGATTAATTCTTTCAATTGAGCCGTTGGCTCGAGGTGTTCGAACAGCTGTTTGAATGTGTTGGATCCCGTTTAATTTACAGTATTCGGCAAAGTTGTGAGAAGTGAAAGCCGTGCCTCGATCGGTGACGACAATAGCTGGTAGCCCAAAATACTAAGTCAATTCATTCAACGCTCGTATTACTGGCTGGGTGTTTACGCTACGGACGGCTTTTAAGACTGTAAATTTAGTAAAAGGATCGGTGATCCCCAGGATATATTGATTTCCTCGTGACGTCTTCGGCAGTGGTCCTACATGATCCAGGTGCAATCGCATGAAGGGAATAGGTTTCACAGTGTCGATGTATAGCTGCCCTTCGGCCTTCCCTGTCACCGTCTTATTGTACACGCATTCCATGCATGCTGATATATATGATTTGACATATTTTCTCATTTTCGGGAACCAAAAATCTTTCCTCAATCGATCTAAAGTTTTCTCCGCAGCAAAGTGTCCCATGTCATCGTGGTACGTACGCACTACTCTCCATCGCATTGCCGTCGGTACAACGAATCTCAACTGATCGTCAACTTTGCGGTACAAACGGTTATTTTTGTAAACGTATTCGCGTCGAATCTGTGTCGCTTGTTCAGAGCTCATTCCTTGAAGAACTTTGACAATATTTGCTAACTTCATATCCTGCAGCTGAATGGTCGTCAAGAAATCGTGTTCATCGAGTTCCACCTTAAGGACGAGGTCGGCGACTGTCTTGGTTGGGTTTGGAGGCTCTACGGGTGCTCTGCTCAGAGCGTCTACATGTCGCATGCGGTCAGCACTTCGATGGATGTATTCACAATCGAATTCCTGAAGACGTAGCCACCATCTAGCAATGTGAGGATGTAACGGCGTTTTATTTTTCGTAGATGTTATTGCAGCACAATCAGTAATGACACGAAACCTCTTTCCGATCAAAAACATTCTGAACCGTTCCAGGCTGTCGACTATGGCTAGAACCTCTAGCTCATGACTGTGATATTTCGCCTCGGTCTCCGAGCACTTCCGACTGAAGTACATGACAGGTTTTAACCCGTTGTCGCTCTCTTGAAGTAACACTCCAGCAATTCCATTCGAACTCGCGTCCGTGTGGACTTCGTGCTGTCGCTTGACGTCGTAGATCTCTAAAATCGGTGGATGGTAAAGAGCTCTTCGTAAGGTATCGAATGCTTCCTGTTCAAGAAATGTCCATGTAAATGGTTCCGCATCCTTCGTTTTCAGCAATCGAGTTAACGGTAAAGCTATCTGAGCATATCCTTGAACGAATCGTCGAAAGAAACTAGTTAGTCCAAGAAACCGTCGAACCTCGGTTCGATTACTAGGTGTTGGGAATTTCTGGATTGCATCGGTTTTCACTTCACCGGGTAGAAGACCTTCCTTAGTGATTCGATGTCCCAAAAAGGATACTTCGCTCGCTAAAAATGTACATTTCTTTATATTCAATGTCATACCGATTTCCGCTAATATTCCTAAGAACTCATCCAACGCTTCCAAGCCTTCTTTGATATTTTTGCTCGGTATGATGATTTCGTCAACATAAGATACTACTCGTCGTTTCATTCTCGATGTGATTTTTCGGATTTCTCTTTGGAATTTGAATGGAGCGTTGGTCAATCCAAATGGAGCTACGTTGAATTCATATTGGCCTATATGAGTGGCGAAAGCCGTATACTTTTTCGATGATTCGGCAATCGGGATTTGGTAATATCCTGAAATGAAATCCAGTGTAGTAAAGAAGGAATTTCCGGCCAATTGTGCCACTTGCTCTTCCACACTGGGAACTGGGAATGGTTCCTTTACTGTAATCGCGTTTAATGCTCGATAATCGATACAAAACCGGTCTGTACCATCTGATTTCGCGACCAGTATGACCGGAGATGAATATTCCGACTCGCTCGGTCGAATTATTCCAGCTTTCAGTAGCTCGTCGATCATTTCTTCCACTTTCAATCGCCTCGGGAACGGAACCTTGTAGGGCTGTCGACTGACTGGTTTGCTGGTTGTAACACGGATTTCCATTTCGGTGGAATTTGAACGACCGATCGTTGATAAATTAGTAGAAAAACACTTATGCCATTTTTCCAATACTTCAGACAGTTGTTCTTTATCGATTGACGATATTGGTCCGGTTCGTATGTTCTCGAATTCCGATTTCATTTTAAATTCACGACCACGAATTGTGCAGCACCTACCTTCTTGCAGTAGAATATCGGTTCCAATGAGTATCGGCTTGTCCATCTGCTCGTCGTCCACTATATACAAAACTCCCTCCAGTATCAAGTCGTCAATTCTGATTGTTGCAATTATTTTCTTATTGCAAATGTATACAGCTCCACCGAACCCTTTAAGTTGTTGTGCTGGCTCGACTTGTTTAATCTGTCCAATTCGTTGAGCCTCAGACTGTCTGATCAAAGAACAGCTACTTGCTGAGTCCACAATACACTCAAATTCATCGTCGCCTATTTCCACTGGCTTCGTTAGCAATTTGTTGTCTGTGTGTTGTGCTATACGATTTATTGTCTCTCGGCGGTTGGCTTCTGTTCGCGCGGCTGTCGGGCAGTCATTCTGCGCATGGCCAGTTCTATTGCATTTCACGCATCGTGGTCTTCGTTGCGGCTTCGGACAGTTCAACGACAAATGCCCTCTTTCAATTGTAACATAGCCTCGAGTTTTGATTTGCAGCATTCAGCAGCGGCGGCGATCGGAGTATATTCGTTCGTTCACCCCGAACGCTATTGGAACTATCGTTGGTTCCCGGATCGTTCGCTACAAATCGTCGTATGGCCACTAGCATTTCGCTCGGCGTGTTGAAATGCATCGTGGCTATGGCAGTTTGTAATGGTTTCATACAAAGCCCTCGTCGTATGTAATACACGATCGTTTCGTCGTCAAGCTTCGCCCGTCGTCCCATTGCGCAGACGGGGAAAAAATATTCTTCGGTTGTTTCGTTGTGTGCGCGACGGCTGCTATCGAGCCGCTGTCGATATCTTCTGTCGTAAATCGACTGGGGAAATCTGCAATTAGCGCTTTGGAGAATTCTTCCCACGTTGCAAACGTCGTTTGCAATCCGTCAATCCATCGTTTCGCCGGGCCTTTCAACTTAGCCTGAGCGGCAAACAGAACGAGGTATTCCTCCCAGTGATATACCTCAGCCAATTTTTCAATTCGGTCGATGAATTGTTCGGCTGATGGGGACACATCGTCGGGCGGGTCAAATGTTGGTAGAATCCCGATAACATCTCGTGGTTGAAATACGTATTCCGCGGTCGGTTGACGAGTTGACGCCATCGTCTCGTTGCGCCGTCGTAGTGTCGGCTCGATATCGCCGAAAGCCGTTGAATGAGTCGGTGCGGTAATATTGAATGGTGTGCGTTGATGATGGGCTTCGGCAATAGCATCGTCGTCCTGGGGTAGGACAGCTGATGGAACGGGTGGAACAGGTGTTACGGGTGGTACACCGACTTGGCCGTTTTTAATGGCCGCCATTATTGACGCCACATTTTCCACCAAAGCGGAAACCGTCTGTCGAAGGTCGTCGTCATTGTCCTCGATTTCGTTGTCGGACAATTCGATTTCATCGCTACCTTCACTGTCAATCAACCGCTTCACTAAATCCGGTTTTCGCCCGGCCGATCTCAACTCCCGGTCGCGCAG
This sequence comes from Hermetia illucens, assembly GCF_905115235.1. Taxonomy (NCBI): domain Eukaryota; kingdom Metazoa; phylum Arthropoda; class Insecta; order Diptera; family Stratiomyidae; genus Hermetia; species Hermetia illucens. The sequence goes on along the minus strand of NC_051853.1, from coordinate 13,239,299 downwards.
CAACTTCCGTAATACCGGGCACGTTAAATCTGCGATTGGGAATTTTTGTCGCGGCATTTTGCATTCACCGAAACCGAAAAGGAAAATCCCACTTCTGATCTGTCACAGGGGCCGAGACAGAAAGCAAAGTCTTTAACTGATTTACAAGAATTGTTTATTTCACGTTTTAGACACGAAACATATTGTGGTCCATATCGGTCGGCGTCTCGAACTCGACTCTTTTGCTACCCATCGTTGTTGCGATTGCTCGTTTGTGACAATTTATATTAATTTCTGAGCTATCCTAAAGCGTATGCCTCACATTGGCCTTATAACTTATCAAAAGGAAAACATTCTCCACTGCTATGATGATCGTCTGATACTTAGTTCTTTGGTCGAGCTAATCGATCGTCAACCTTGTAATTTGAACAAATGTACACGTCCTCCCTTCTCGTCTGCTCCATTTTGAACACGTTTAAGTCCCGGAAACCGAGGTAGACTCTTTCTGGCGAGGACATAAGCTCTAATTCTGTCCCAATCAGTATCCCTTATCTTGAGATCGATTGCGTTTGAAGGCGGTTTCTTTTGTTGCTTTCCTAGGCGTTTATAATGTTATTCGTCGATATTCTGCTGCATTTAGCAATGTCCTCATTTTTTCCGCTCGTAGACAATACCGACCTCCTTATTTTTCGCAATCTTGCTCAGAATATGCATGGCCTTCTGGTACTGGCTCCTAAGTAAGATTTCTGCAGACCTCCACTTCTTGGCTAGCTTACGCCAGCCGACACGCTTGCCGGTCCTTGTCCCTTTGGAGATCCCCGACGTCAATGATTTCGGTGTATGAGTATCTAAATCGGTTTAGATTAGATGATTCTCCCTTTTGTCCTGAATATGGTTGCATACCTGGAGCCTGGAAAACTCTCTGAAAAGCATCATAAGCCTGCAGAACTTCGTCGGAGCAATGCTGACGTCGGAGGAAAACTGGTGCACAGTGAACTCTGCAATCAAAAAGATTCAGGCGGAACTTGGTAAAGCGGAGCGCACAAGGAGAGTCGAAAAATTGAAACCTTGGTCGCTTAAAGCGCAGTCTTCCCGGATAAGTAATACTTTGCAACGATTCCGAGCGGAAAGAAAAACACAGAGAATTTCCAAGTTTCATTTCTCTCTGCTCTAAAAGTGCCAGAGTCAATACAATACATTCAGGTACTATCACCTTGGCAAAAATCTACCCACAGGCTCCTTATCCCTACTTCCACCACCCAAACTTAAGTGAAAATCAATATTAGGTTAAGTTTCCCCCCAAACAAAGCCACTGACATTGAACATCGAATTGTTCGTGTGCAACCAACCCCATGCAAATAATATGCACACAAAAATAAATTCCTTGTGGCATATTCATACTCAAAATTCCTACATCGTTTCCTTGTCCCTGGAGTCACTCCAACCAGACAAACTAGCTTTGGAACGATTTAATGCGGCAGTTAAACACCACTTTCTTCGTCGATTTCTTCAACGACGTCAGAGTTAACTTTTGTCCAAGGGGTAAACTTCAACGTCCTGGAACGAAAACTGTTTTCTGGTTGCTTTCCTTGTTCTCATTCGTTCAGGAAACTTTTGTCAACACACAAACCAAACTCTGAACTGACTGGAATGACTTTCGTCGAGTCGGACCAAGTTCCGTAACAAGCTAAACCTTATGCCCGATGATACTCACTCCTTGAGAAACAGTAAATGTCGGGTATTTTGAAAATGTTTCAAGGATGAAGGATCATAATGATTTGAGCTTTAAGGAGTAGTGGACACTGGACTCGATTTTTCCATTCGAATTGTGCAATTAATTTCCCGATATCAGGATATAGGGATATTGATACAGACAAACGCAAAACTAGTTCCAATACGGTCCTTATAGTCCTTGTAGGCCATCTCGAGGATATTTGTGTCGAGCGCTACTCGTCAACTTCCTCTGATAAAAACCTTACGGGCTAGACTCACCCTCGCAAGAGGGATGTACCTCTTCCCTCGCCCCCTCGCAAACACATCCTTCTAAACTTCGGATTCAAATCAGGGTCAAATGCTCTTCGCATCGTTGCGCAAAGTTTATGAGTCTCTGGTCAATTTAATTTTCCCTTCTTACTTCCCACGCAAATAAGGACGATGCCCTTTTAGCCACAAATTTGATAGAACATTTCCGCATATTTTCCGGGAGTAACATATCATGCCGCAGGAGCAAGTAGAGGCGGCGAAGTTGAAATAAAAACTTAAACTTTTCTACTTTAATCACTTTAAAGACGCCTCTCCCAAGGATCCATTTGATGCCTCTTTAGCGGCCACTCAAGTCGTTGAAGTCCAACTGAAAGTTTTTCTCGGTGAAAAGCGAAAATGGCATCATCCTCGTCTGTCTTTGATTCGAGTTCAAGCTTGAAGGATGCAGAAGAATCACTTTCGTAGCAAATAATGTTCAGAAAGAATAAATCTTCGGTTAGTCACACCTAATTGAGTCCCTATCATAGTCCTGGGACGATTAATAGAAGTGGCGCTGCCCACAGTTCGCCCGTCTAGTTGGCCACTTAGCGCAACTCTCCAGGCGGCTAAATTACTGGAGCAATAGTGGTCCTGGGGCGCCACAAAATTTATTGCTTGGCCAGTTGAAACCAATTAAGATACCATTCGAAAGGACAAATTATGATTTAGTACCATAAGGGACTATTACATTCCTGGTTGCAATGTTGGGTTGGTGATAGTGGTTGCATGGAACATGGGAATTTGGCTCTCGGTTGAAGGAGATGGACACAATTTCAATTTCTTGGTAACTCAGGCAAGGGATTAAACTAAAGATTTCCCAGTTGACTTTTCAATAGATAGATAATCTTCACCAATCGTAACCAGTCCTGTTGCAATTTCTGCAAAACGCACGATGCATTGTGGCTGCACACAGGTTTCTGCACTGACTGACTATAAAGTGAAACTCATTAGTTATCCTGAAATTGTTTTTCTTTCCCAAACCACTGACCGCAATCTGGTTTTCATTGTTTACTGTCACAATGCCACGTTGACGACTACATACCGAGTTTTTTCTGCTTCGTAGTCCTTCCTTCCTGTGGTGTGAGTCGACAAAGCCGACAAGGAACAGTCGACTGTAGCCGCGGCGTAAGTAAGTGCACACATGTGTTACTTAGGAACAAAAGGACTTCTAACGATTCGAACTTGAACCCAAGATCCCATGCGACAAATATAGTATTTGCCAACTTAAAAGCCTAAATAGAGTGAGGGAAAATTGTACGCAAGGATTCAATCGATGTTTATATTATTTGAAATATGTTTTCTGAATTAAAGGATGCTTTCGCTGGCTTGCTTCAAATAAATATCACTCTAGCCTTTTTCACCTTACTAAGAAGGCGTCCCCAAAGGGTAGTTTATAGTACGTCAGGATGAAAGCGTGGGCTGGAAGGCCTTCTGAACTACACCAGCAGCTCTATTAGCAAACCCTGCCGTGGAGATGGCTGGAATTTTATCCTTTTCGGCCAAAACCATAGGTGGAGAAATCGAGAAAACTGCCCCAACTGTCTGCTTCGAGGACATCATACAAGCCCTCATAGGGTGGCTGCAGCGATCTTAGGGGGAAGTCCACTCTAATTTGAGCATTCATGCTGGAACCTCAGAGACCTCTTCTTTGATTTTTCCAAAGTCTTCTAAGTTAAAATTTAGCAATCTCTGCAGTGGTGACCCTGAAGAACATCGCACCCTGCGGAACCCAAATCATCGTGCTCAATCAAACCCCGAGTAGCTGCACCCCAACATTGGCTTGTCACATCGCCTGAAAATTCTACGTGATCAAGAAGAAGCTCGATTGTCGTGCCGGCAGTCCCACAGTGGTTCCGCCAACTCGAGGTGCAATTTACGCTGCCCAGACGCCATAGGTTTCAAGAATGCGCTGGTCGGCCTAAACAAGGAATCAAGGCTCGTCTTCCATGTGTTGGAGCAGGGCTCATATGAAATACTGAAGGAACACCTAAAACGACGTCTGTCAGTGAGTGAGACAACCAAGCTGAGTCACTTGCTGACGGAATTCACGCTGGGCGACCGGACAACCAGTCAGCTGGCTGGGAACACGATGGAAACGACTCTGCTCCAATCGTTGTAATTGCAGTGCCTTCCGAAGGGCACGTGGACTCTGAACTCGCTGGACATGCTGGCGACAACCGCCGACAAAATCCATGAAATGCACTCGCAGCCCATGATTGGTAAAGTGTCGCGCCAGATAAATTCAATGGCCAAATTAGCAACCACCGTAGGAAAATTAGCTGACATCGTTGCTTCTCTCCATCCCGGACGAAGCCCGCGAAGCAGGTCGAGATCCGCTTCTCGAAATAGGCGCTCGGGTAGTAGGTCGTCAGGACCCTAGACAGGTACCGGGCTATGTTGGTACCACCGAACGTTCGCGGAAAAAGCCACAAAATGTACCACCCCTTGCACCTTTGCAAGGGCGCCTGTCGGTAGCCCTGGTAATAGCTACCCGAAGGACAACACCATATCGTCTTTCCGTTTACGACCCCTTGAGCAAACGCAACTATTTGATTGATATAGTCGCTGAGGTTTCGGTTCTCCCTGTATCGAAGTACCATCGGTGAACGCCTCAGACTTTGGCGGCAGCAAATTCATCGTCGATCCGCACTTATGGCTACAGACAAGTGGACCTAAGTTTGTGACTTCGACATACGTATTTGTGGCGTTTCATTATAACGGACGTCAGCCCTCCCATTTTGGGTGCGGAATTCCAGACTTCTATGGTTTGTTAGTGGATCTGTAACACAGGTCCCTCATTGATCCCATAACCAACCTTACGTTATCACAGACGATCTCCACTTACCCATCATTTTTGAAGACGTTGCCGACCGCCGCGTTCGTTCACTTCTAGCCTCTCAAGGCCAGTAAAGCATGATGTTCAGCACCACATCAACACCACCGGTTCTCCTATTTTCTCTAAGGTGCGTCCATCACCATCACAGAAGTTCGCTGTCGTGCGGATGGAAGTCGCTAACGGGTTCCTAGCTCAAAACACCCATCTCGCTTGGGTGATTTTCGGTTTGGAAGAGATTTGTGGTTCCAAGGTCACCACTACTCATGTGTCTATGGAAGAGTTTGAGCAAAGTTTAAGGAACTTTTGGGACATGCCCACAGATAAGGGTGCAGAGAACAACCTGGCGAAGGAAAGGTGCGAGCACATGTTTCAAACTGAGCACTACCGAGAGGCCGATGGACGATATGTGGTACCTATCCCTTGGCGACAGGAAGATATTAAGCTAGGAGATTCCTTTAGTAAAGCAGTCCAGCTTTTCCTCGGGCAGGAGGAGAGGTGGATGAGAAACTCCGAGCTCAAGCAAAAATCGGACGAGTTCATGTCTGAATATCGAGACTCGGGACACATGAAGGAGGTTCCTCAGTAGCTCCGGAGTGATACCAGTGGGGAAGTCTATTATATGCACTATCTGAGCGTCCTTCGTAAGGATGCAATAACCACTAAACTCAGAAACGAGGAGGACCAAATTAAGTTAAGGATTCTGTGGGGGAATGATCCCGCGCAACCCGTTACAGAATACTTTCTAAAAACCGTCACTTACGGAATGGATTGTGCACCCTGGCAGGCAATAAGGACACTTCATCAAGTTTCCGAGGATAATGGGCCCGACGAGGAGACTAAGTGGGTGATTAAGAATGCATTTTATATGGACGATTTGCTGTACGGACCAACAACACCGGAGGCTGCTAAGACATTGATTAGGAAAATATCAACAACGTTGGAGAAAGGAAAACTCCCCCTGACCAAATAGGCCGCCAAAAGCAGGGACCTATTGGAGGGGTGTAGAAAAGTCACTCCATGTGGGCGCTTACGTTAATTTGCAGAAGGCTGAGAGTGACATTAAAATTCTCGGACTGCATTACAATCCTCGCAAGGACCGATTCCAGTATAACATAAAGGTACCCTGGTCATGAAGCTCACCAAAAGGAAGGCGTTAAGTGTTGCCGCCTCACTGTACGATCCAATTGGATGGTTGCTCCCTGTTGTCATGAAGCCGCGGATGGAAATTTAGAAGCTATGACAAGAGCGACTTAATTGGGATGATAGGGTTCCAGAGCCAGGGCATGGGCAGTTTCTCAAGATATTCTCTTCCCTGGAGTCCATTAACGAAGTCCATATTACCAGGTGGATCAGCAGCGGTGATATATAGTCGCATCAGAATAGGCAACGATTATGTCGTGCCCTTGCTTGCGGCCAAAGGTCGTGTTACTCCCTTAAATTCCAGGTTGAGTCACGAATCTCGGGGCTGCACTATTCCAAAATTGGAATTAGAAAGTATTGTCCTAATGACAGGTGCTCCGAGGTAGAGGGGAGGAAGACGGGGCGGCAACCCTGTCGGCTGAACCAAAACCAAGTGGCCCAGAAGAACCTCCACGAGGTGGCACCGGGAAACGCTGTATCACATTGGCATGCCGGTCGTGATGCAGTAGGCGAATGCTTCGAGGCCTAGCAAGGGCGATCAGACCCGAGTCTGCACGGGGACTCATCTGAAGTGGCTTCGGTCACGAAACCTTACCAGGGGTATACTGGTACCATGGGAACCGGGGTAGCCCCTGGACTCTTATACTTCAGGAGAAATCCTGTCGTATCTGAGTACAGCTCGGTTGTTTGCGGTTGGCCCCCTTATGGGAGTTTCATGGGGGCTGTGGTTGTGCTCAAGCGAGAAGGGACCTTCGGGCCTCGACGTGGTGTTGCGTATCAACACGGGTGCCGTACTCCATAGTTCGGTAGAGATTGAGGTATTCTTGCATCCACCAGTATGAATGCTAAGCCATGCACTTGGTATAGACTGGTACCGTTGTTTGCTTGTCGCAGCGGGCTCTGATTGTGGTCACAAATTCAATCCGCGTCTTAAGAGGACCGTAGGATTAATCCTACGTTAAACAATAAGCCGTCCCGTAAGGGAGGGGGGTTTGGCCGCGAGGCTTAGATAGCTTCAATGGCTCATGTGCAGTAGAACACTAGGCTTGTCCTAATGACAGCATTATTTCAAGACATAAGGAAGAGTCTGGGCGATATTCCGCTGAGGATTATAGCTTACACTAATTCGGAGGTGGCTCTCGCTTGGATTCGCAACCGAAAAGAAATTGAAAATAAGGTAGTGAAGCTTCGGGTTAAAGCTATTCTTAAGGTAATATCGCCGGCTGATATTCATCATGTTTGATCCAAGTGGAATCTAGCGGATTGTGCTTCACGGGGCAGACGAGCGAGTACCAAAGAATGAGTCAGAGCAACGAACGAGTTAATTAAATTAGGATTTTGTGTGCAGCTAGAGGAGTTGGTTACTATCGGTAAGGAACTTATTCTAATGTATTCCCTTTCAGCAGCGGCGTCCAGGGAGGTTCAAGAGCTTCGTAAGAAAAACTCAGGAAAACAACCGAACGCGGATCCACAATTTCAGGGCGTGAAGCTAGGCGAGATTTGCTAATGAAAATCAGGAGTTTCACGGGCCAGATCAGCATTCGTTACTTCTCCCAAACAGTATCCATAACCGCGAGGCATCGTCCATTGTCATTTTTTGTCGGCCAACAGTCACAACCATAGAGAGCGACAAGGCGGAAAACACAATGGTAAACTTTGGACTTGAGATGTTCGTTAATGCCAATTCATCGAAGTTCCAATGATGATGGTGCGCTGATAGCATAGATCTGAGATGTTTAAATCGATCAGATCTCGACAAAAGGATAAGGAAATGATAATCTCTACCAATTTCAATTCTTCCCGCACAGAGCCTTTATTTTGAAATGGTAGTTTTTGTTAATTCGCTTGAACCACGGGTGCATTCTTAGACTAGCCATTTTACGTGGTTATGAAGATCTTATGGAAGGAACTTATTGGAGGAAACTATTTGGATTTACGAAACTATCCCGTGGTCAGCTTCCAGCAAACAATTTCTTTAAAAAAATACTCATAAGTAAGCGATCAATTACCATTTGAAGCAATTCAACGAACTCCTCTCATTCAATATCTACAAGAATCCGACAAGCAAACAGCGTACGATCCCAAGTGTATCTTTTGATAGCGACTAGCATACGAAACAATAATCCACCGATAATTGACAACCCCCCCCCCCCTCCCTGAGCATTTAATCTGAAGTCTGCGACTCCCTTTTTTCCCTTTAATTCTACCTACTTGCTTCCAAGACCTGTTTCCATATTCCTTCTAGCCTATGCCCAATCTATCCTTTTTTTGCGCAGGAAATTTTATATATACCGAACTTGGTCGTTTGGCGGATTGAGCACTCGGCTGATTCAAGAAGGGGTTTAAACTGACTGTCAAAAACGATACCCAAACCCTGTTTCCCCAGTTTTCTTCACAACGAAACGGAGCACTTGCCGTCTAAGCATTCTTGTTCGTTTGGTGATGGTCAGGTCGGAGTATGTTTGGTCTCTTTCATCACGCTTTCTGGGGAAATGGGAAGGGTTATCACCCGGTAAATCATGTGTTTAGTCTTCCTTCCAAGCCATATGAATACCTAATAGTACATCAGATAATACTTCTGTCCAAATCCGGGTCGATAATCACGAGGTCGTTTCAAAATCGACCATTAGATACCTGGGGGTAATGATCGATGCCAAATTAAGCTTCAAGGGACGCCTGGACTATGGTCGCGAAAAGGCTGCAAAGGTTAATTCATCTCTAGCAAGGATGATACCCAATAGAGGAGGGTCAAAATCTAGTCGCCGGCTGCTTATCGCAGAGGTGGTGAAATCCATCCTGCTATACGCCGCTCCTCGCTGGGCGTGCGCACTGGATAACACAGCAAACCAGGGAAAAGTAAGTTCGGCATACCGATCAATCGCGCTGAGGATGTGCAGTGCATACAGAACTGTATCAGGTGAAACAATGTGTGTCATCGCGGGAATAATTCCCTTGGATGGTGAATGAGGCACACTGTCTCTTCCGGAGATGGAGGGTGAATCCGGCTGAAGTGACTGCAGGCTTCCTAAGAGCCAATAGAAAGGGGCTGTACTGGAGATGGCAAGAACGGTGGGATACTTCCAAAAAGGGCCACTGGACCCATACACTGATCCCGTATATTGAGAAATGGGTCGAGTGCAAGCATGGAAAATTAAATTACCACCAAACACAGTTCCTTATGCGATACGGGGGATACAGTAGTTGTTTCGCCCCGGGTGGTATGAGCCTCCAAATTTTCCCGAATGCGCCGCTACATCCGAGGACCCGGAGCATATTATGTTCCACTGTCCCAGATTCGCGAATGAAAGAAGGAGGTTAAACGATGCCTTCAACGTAGTTATCGGACCACATAATTTCGTGGAGAAGATATTCAGGTCCGCAGCAAACTGGAGTGCGGTAAACGCAACAGTAACTGCGATGTATGTGTGGGTGTATGGTGGGGGAGAAGCTACAGCTTCTGAGCACTCAGGCCGTGTTGGCCCATTGTACTCGCCTCCCCCGTCTAACGGAATATTCCGGATTCGTTAAAGTATCGCAGGATTTCCGTTAGTGGATGTGATGCTACCCGTCGCAATTGGAGGACATCGGCACCAAAGATCTGATGCCTGATGCGTCCATAGGCGGGGCATTCACATAGGAAATGCTCCGTGGATTCCGGTTCCTCATTACAGGAGGGGCACGTATCATCTTCGGTAATTCCTATTCTGAACATATGCCCAGCTAGTGAATTATGGCCTGTCAGAATGCCCACAATACACCTGCAAGTCCTCCTGCTTTTCGACAGGATAAACTTTGCGGTACGTATGTTGGGTTCTGGCGGGAAAAGTTTGGTGTGTCGAGCAGCATTTAAGCTCTGCCACCTGTCATTATGGGAAACTAAGTAACTGCGATACGGGAGAAGCTGAAGAAAATGGAACGAACTCCGAAAGCGCGACGGACGTGTGACTTACTTGTGCTAATGTAAACCAGAGCCCTCCTCGCGTAGTAATACTTCACAGTGGTCCTCCGAGCATATGGGCGGAGAATTGGGGGGTGGTGTTAGTGGATGAGAATACCACACACTGTTGCAACCTGGCGCAGCAGCGTCTTTCTTTACGATTTCCACATCCACCCATAAAAAAATGTATATATCGTTATATTATGTTTTGTTATTTACCCAAAAATCATGCGGTAATATACTCGTAGGTCGCAGTATGGTGCACGATGTTGAAAGGTTTGGTGCAAATCTTTCTGTTACTAGCGGGTTTAGTATACTTCAAAATTGAATGCTTGGTAGAAATTTGCTTCACTCTAAGGCATCATATGTAGAATGGAAACATCACATTAAGGGTAGGTAGGTAGGTATCAGTGGCCGCTCCGAGGAGCCCAATTAGCGCTTTGGTGCGCCGTTTTGATGCCACATACTCCTAAGACCGTGACTGTTGTTATGGGAGCAGGGAAGCAGAGTTCAGCCGGCTCGGATCTTCAGAGCCAACCCTTAGCATTCACGAAGGAAAGCAGCTCTCCGACCCTGCAGCTAGAAATCTCTCTCTGAGGTCCCCAAAGAATGGTTTACCCAGTGTCCGCAGCCAGACTCTAGCCAAAGCTGGGCAATCGCAGAGAAAGTGCATCAGGGTTTCCCTTCCTTCTCCGCAGCTTCGGCAATGCGAGTTGTAGGGTATGCCGAGCCTAGCGGTATGGTCTCCTATGGGCCAGTGTCCCGTGCAGACCGCCGTAATCTTGAATGCATTTGCACGCGTCTGGCACAGGAGCTCTCGTGATCGGGCTATGTTATAAGCGGGCCAAATTCTCCTCGACTTGGCACAGCTTGCCTTCGCCATCTCAGGCCCGCGGCTGCTAGGTAGTGTGAGTAGACTCGGCCCCCGACAGCCGCCAGCCCATCACATTAAAGTGAACACCATTCCCCATCGGCTTCAAGTGTTCATCTTTATTTAGATCTCCCGGTGTCCTTTTTCGACGAATGATGAGCGATTTTAACATTTTTGAGCAGAAAATAACGAAGGAAGATGACTATTTTCGAATTCCATTGTCATTATAGTCCAGAATCTTTCAATCGATTCCTTGTAAAAGAAAACATCCAAAATTAATTTCGAAGGAAATTCTACTCATATCGGAGTTAGTCAGTACTCTTTCCATTTCAAAAAGTTATTCCATCTTGTCCTTCAGCTCCAACAGCGTTAATAACTCAAAAGTCCTTTCCCATTTTCCCAAGAATTCACCCACTTTTTGCATACAGTGTACTCCTATCAAAAAATTTTAAATAATAACATTTTCCGGGACATATTTCCCACTTGATACCTAGGGATTTGCCCTTTTCATTGCCGAGAAGAGTGGCTGCAAGAACCTAACCACCTCCCCTTGCTCAATGATCCGATTAAGTGGATTTTGTCAGTTGTTGCAATGCAGTTTTTGTCATCTGTGTTATGTGAAGGTTTACTCCGTGGTCGCGGCCGACGTCCTTGTGGGACCTGTAGACGCCAGGAGCAGCCAACTCCTCGGGGTTACATGAGACAAATCAATTTTCCTCGTAGGGCAAATGTTTTCCATCTGGTCGGAATAATAAAATACAAATTTTCCTACTGTCAGCACATGTTGTGGTTTTCGGTTTATTCTTGGTTGCCCATTTCGATTTCCCTTGAATTCAGCATTGTCTTTTGAATACAGGACGACAACGAACTCGGTTTCTGGATGCATATGATGGTGACATTTTCCTTCCATATTTGAACGTGCGGATGGTTTGTAGGACTCATTTAAGGAGGAATAACGTGTCGTTTCGGTGGTACTTCTTGGATGCAATTGGCTTGACTTTGCCGGCGTTAACATCCCTCCTGCTTGGCGTTTTGGCAATTGTATCCTTTTATTGGCGCTCCAAGATACTCCAGGACTAAATGAATTTGCTGAAATGGGCTTATGTTATTTGTTTGGCAATCAAATTGAGAATAGATGGTTTGGGATACCTACATATATTGAATTTCCTTCAGGTTTTAATGGGGGCAACGAAGAGGATGCTCGTATGCATGAGCATGTTCTCAGAAGCAATAAAGGAAATGTCTTGGGTTAATTTTATAGGTTGACATAATGTTTTGCATGTCTTATTGAAACAGATAAATTTAGAAGGAAACCTAGTGAAAACTTAATGGGAAATTATGCTTTCAGCTGTGATATATTCAATTATGCCCTCAATGGTTTTTAATATTCATTAATAGCGTCCACCACCTTAGGGCGACAGATCTCTTTGTGGTCCCCACAAATTGTTTAGGTAATGTCCGCAGCCTGATTCATGCTAGAGCTAGGCATTAGCTTTTCCTTTTTTTTGTGCGTACACGGAGGTGGAAAATCTTAGAAAGACACGTCCGCCGCAGCTCCGCCGCCCGAACGGCGGAACTACAGCGGGCGCGTGTCGGATTCACACCCACTAAAAACCACCCCCGGTCTCTCCAGCCCCAGCCCCGCGGGACCACCATTGAGGTATTACTTCGCGGGATAGGTTTGCTCTTAGGCACTCATCCTTCTCCTATTTACGGCTTTCCTCCTTCTTTGTTCCTTCAGCAACTCCTCCTGCATTTCGATGATTGCGAAGCCAACCGCAAGCCACTTCTCCTCGGACTCCAGCATCTCAGTAACCAAGCTCTCCGGGGTCCCGCTCCTGCCTAGCACCTGGTTTAAGCTCCTTCCCTCCATCGCAAATCGTGGGCAGTGAAACATCACATGCTCTGGATCCTCCGGTATGCCATCGCATCTGGGACAGTTCGGAGAATCATCCAACCCAAAGCGGTGCAGATACTGCCTGTAGCAACCACCGTGCCCCGTGAGGAACTGGGTAATGTGGTAGTTGGTCTCCCCATGTTTTCGCTCAAGCCACACCCTAATGTTGGGAATAAGCCTGTGCGTCCACCGACCTTTCGTAGACTCGTCCCATCTGCGTTACCAGAGATCAAGCGACTCTGACCTTGCCGCATTTCTACGCTGTGCATGCCCCTCCATATGTCTTGCATTGTACAGGACACTCATTTCTTTGGCCAGGATGTCAACCGGGATCATGCCTGCCACCACCAACACTGCCTCATCTGATGTGGTTCTAAAAGCACTGCAAACCCTCAAAGCCATCCGCCGGTAAACCGAGTTCACCTGCTTCCGTCTCTGAGAGTTTGCAAGCGCCTCTGCCCACACAGGCGACGAGTGAAGCAGGATGGAGCGCACCACTCCGGCTAGCACCAACCTCCGGCAATGTTTCGGTCCACCAATATTTGGCAACATTTTTGCAAGTGCCGTGGTGGCTGCCTTTTGGCATGCATACTCTAGGTGTTCCCTAAAACTCAATTTGGTGTCAATTATTACCCCCAGGTATTTGATAGCCGGCTTTGATACGACCGTATGTCCACCGACCTCCACTTTTACAGTGTTATTTTTTCTGCGTTTCGTTATCAAGACCGCTTCCGTTTTCGCGTCCGCCAAGGTCAGCCCGGCCTTTTCTAGCCAGGACTTTACCGCTCTCACTGTTTCTGTTGCGTAAACCTCCACATCTTCTGGGTGTTTTGCTGCAACAACCACAGCTAGGTCATCGGCAAAGCTGACAATCGTAGTCCCCTCTGGGACGGGAAGAGCAAGCACCCCATTATACATGATATTCCACAACAGGGGACCAAGTACCGATCCCTGTGGTACCCCGGCTGTGACAATGTACTCTTTGGGGCCCTCATCCGTCCCGTACCAGAGAGTCCTCTCTAAGAGGACGTTTTCCACCAAATTCGCCAAGTATCCGGGGACACCTATGGCCGAGTTGAATGCGTTTTTGACATCCAACGCCACCACGGCACAGCAGCCGCCAGAAATCAGCGCACCTTTTGCCAGGTTTACCACCATCCCAATTGCGTCTACCGTAGAGTGGGCGCGTCGGAAACCAAACTGGCGTTCCGACAAACCATTGCTGCCTTCAACGATGGGCAGGAATCTGTTGTAGATAACTCTCTCCATCATCTTCCCCATTGTATCCAACAGGCAGATAGGACGATACGACGCTGGGTTTCCAGGTGGCTTACCAGGCTTCGGAAGCAACACCAACTTTTGCTTTTTCCACTGGGCAGTGAATATTCCTTCTTTTAGACACGCCTCGAAGGTGTTGGCGAAAAGGTCGGGCCTAGTCTTCACTGCCAGTTTCAAAGCTCGGTTGGGGATGCCATCCAAACCTGGAGCCTTGTTGTCACTGAACCTACTACATATTTCCCGCAGCTCCTCCACAGTTACAGGCGGTATTATGCCGTCATTTAGCTGGACGAAAATTTGCCTTCCCCTATTCTCGTGGTGAGGGAACAGAGTGGTAACAATCTCTTTCAGGAGGCGCGGACAGGTCACCTGGGGTGATTTCTGCAGCCTTTTTATCACCACTCTGTAAGCCTCGCCCCAAGGATTTATGTCGGCATGGTCGCACAGCTGTTTGAAGCAGCTCCTTTTGCTCCTCCGAATGACTTCCTTTAGGCGGCCACGCAATTGCTTGTGTGCCTCCTCTCGACCGTCGCCACCGGGTTTACCCCTGAGCCTCTGGCAAAGCCTCCTTGCCCAAAAACGAGCGGCTCGCAAACTTGCGATTTCGTTGTTCCACCAGTAGTTGGGTTGACTACTGGGGAGCAATCGCCTTCTGGGCATAGTAGCATCGCATGCTTCCGTCACCCATCGAGTGATCTGGGTGGCTTTCTCTCCAGCCGTACCATTCAGGGATATGTCGGATTTGAGCACCGCGGAAAACGTGTCCCCCTCGAAAGCTTTCACAGTCCAGCCAAGCATACCACCCGTTCTGCGAAAACTCCATTCTGCGAAAACTCTTTTTTGAGCTCGATCCGCCCTTGATCTCTATGCAGATTGCCTGGTGGTCGCTGTGAGTATAGTCCTCACTGACATGCCAAGCGATTCTGCTGGCTAAAGGGGCACTCACGTATGTCAGGTCCACTATAGACCCCAGGCCCCTTCCCCGGAAAGTGTACGAAGACCCAACATTCGCCAGTGCCACGTCCAGCTCCGCGAATGCTTCGAGGAGAACACGTCCCCTGACATTAGTTATTCGGCTGCCCCATTTACGAGCCCACGCATTGAAATCGCCTCCTATTATGATCGGCCAACGTCCTCTTGTATCCAAAACAAGAGCAGCAAGCATCCACTCATACTCAACGAGTGTAGCGCTGGGTGGAGCATAGTAGCTGTAGATGTGGATGCCCTTCACCTTCGCTCT
The DNA here is from genome assembly GCF_905115235.1 of Hermetia illucens. Lineage (NCBI taxonomy): Eukaryota > Metazoa > Arthropoda > Insecta > Diptera > Stratiomyidae > Hermetia > Hermetia illucens. The sequence goes on along the minus strand of NC_051853.1, from coordinate 13,224,099 downwards.
GATGAAGCCCTCCTCCGGGTGCTCCATTATTTCCTGGAAAGCTTGTTCTTCACAAGTCCACAGCGCTTGGCCCGTTTGCTCTTTCACCCAAACGCTACCACCGCGGTTTTGGTATGGTTCACTTAGTATGGCCACTTCGATGTTTTTCTCGCGGATGGTTTGCGCGAGTAGATTCTGCGCCGCCTCGCAGTGGTTGAGGTACATTTGTATCAACCTCATCTGCGATTTGTGCTAAGGGCTCTCCTGTATTCCGGGCACCTGCTGCTGCCCGCAATGTGCCAATGGTCCACACCCTCCTTTCCTTTGCACAGTAGACAATTTGGGTCAGCTCCGCAGTCCTTGCTGATATGGCCTTCCACTCCGCATCTCCTGCATTGCTTTGACCTGGGTTGTGCATGCCTTCGCTAGGCATTAGCTAAAGAAGTGCCTGAGGGTTTCTACCTCTTCTCTGCAATATCGAGAATACGAATTGAAGGCAAATGCCCCGTGCAAACCGCCGTGTTTGTGCGCTTCTGGCCCAAAAACTGTCGCAAACAGGTCTTATTATGGAAAAGAACAATCCTCCTTGACTTATAGCTGATGGTGACCGTTCACCACTTGAAGTCAGCGGTGTCAAGTAATGATTTTAAATTCGGCCTTTCGAAATGTGGAAACATGCCTTGGAGAGCACCTGTAGGACGCAGAGTTGGCGGAGAAAAAGGGAGTGACAGAGTTCAATCGAAGGGAGGGGAACACACTTTCTTTCTCTTCGTCGGCCTTTGTCCCGTTCAGAAGCGAGGGCGGCTCGTCTTGATGGGCTACGTCATTTTGCTTGGTCAAAGGCCAGATCTGGATAAAATCGCGAGGTTTTCAAATTACCATCCAGTGCATCATCGATGCTGCTTGCAGACGTCAGCAACTTCAGGCTTCCCGATCGGTGGAACTATGATGGAACACAAGCCGCCATCATCAGTCTACTTGTGGCAGCACTCAAACTTTTGGCAGGTATCGCTGAAGTAAAGTTTTAGATGCCTTGGCTTCGGTCATATCGCGAAGACATGTTCCAGTGCCAATGACAGGTCGAAGCTATACCGCAGATGCGGAGCGGAGGGCCACATCAGCAAAGACCGTGGAGCAGTCCCAAATGGTCTACTGTACAAAGGGAAGGACGAGGTGGACCATCGACACAGCAGATACCCGGGATAGAGGGCCCTTAACACAAGTCGCAGATGAGGTTAATACAAATCAACCTCAACCACTCTACTCTCGCAGACCATCCGCGAGAAAAACATCAATGTGGCCATAATTAGTGAACCATATCGAAACTACGGTGGTAGCATTTGGGTCTAAGACTCCACCCAGCCCTACACTTGCCGAGTATAACCAGGTGTTTGCCACTCTGGTTTAAGATGCAAGAGGACGTTTGCCGACAATAATTGCAGGCGACTTTAATGCGTAGGCTCTTAAGTGGGGCAGCCGGACAACTAATGTGGGAGGACGTTTTCCCCTCAAAGCATTCGCGGAGCTAGACGTGGTACTGGCGAATGTTGAGGCCTCGTACACTTTCCAGAGAAGAGGCCTGGGGTCTATAGTGGAGCTGACATACGGGGCCTATCGGTGTGGAATATACTGACAGCGACCACCAGCAATTTGTATGGAAATCAAGGGCGGATCGACCTCGAAAAAGAGTTCTCGTAGAATACCGGACAGCGAAAGCTTTTGACATATCCCTGAATAGTACGGCTAGAGACAAAGCCACTCAAAGCACCCGATGAGTGGCGAAGCATGCGATGCTACTATGCCCAGAAGGTGATTGCTCCCAGTAGGTAACCCAACTACTGATGGAACAACGAAATCGCAAGTTTGGGAGCCGCATATTGCCGGGCTAGGAGGCCTATCAAAGGTCCAGAGGAAAGCCCGGTGATGACGGTCAAGAGGAGGCACAGAGGCGTGGCTGCCTAAAAGAAGGAGGAGCAAAAAGAACTGCTTCAAACAGCTGTGTAACCATGCCGACATAAACCTTTGGGACAAGGCGTACAGAGTAGGAATGAAAATTCTGCGGAGATCACCCTAGGTGGCCTGTCCGGGCCTCCTTAAACAGATTGTTACCACTCTGCTCCCTCACCATGAAAATAGGGGAAGGCAAACGATTGTCCAGCTAAATGTAGTCATAATACATACAGTAACAGTGGAGAAGCTGCGGGAAATATGTTGTAGGATCACTGACAACAAGGTCCCACGTTTGGATGGCATCCCCAACCAGTTTTGAAACTGGCGGTAAAGGCTAAGCCCGACTTTTTCGCTAACGCCTTCGAGACGTGCCAAAACGAAGGAATATTCCCTTTCCAGTGGAACAAATGAAAAGTTGGTATTGCTGCTGAAACCTGATAAGCCACCTGGAGACCCAGCATCGTGTCGTCCTATCTGCCTGCTGAATACAATGGGGAAGATGATGGAGAGAGTCATCTACAACAGACTCCTACCCATCCTCAAAGCCAGCAATGGTTTGTTGGAACGCCAGTTTGGTTTCCAACAAGTTGATTCTACGGTAGACGCAATTAACATGGTAATAAACCAAGTAAAAGGCGCACTGATTTCAGGCACTGATGTTGGCGCTGGATGTCAAAAAAGCATTCAACTCGGCCAACTGGAGCAGAATTAAAGGGGCATTGGCTGTCATAGATGTCCCCGGGTATTTAGCGAATTTGGTGGAAAACTAAAACCACCTCTCAGAAAGGACTCTCTGGCACCGGACGGATGAGAGAGGGGGGTGATAATTGACACTAAATCGAGCCTTAGAGGACACCTAGAATATACATACAAAAGCTAACCAGTAACACCGCGGCACTTGCAAAAATGTAGCCGAAAACTGGTGGGCCGAAACACTGTCAGAGGTTGCTTCTAGCCGCAGTGATGCATTCCATCCTGCAAACTGGAAACAGAGATGGAAGCAGGTGAACTCGGTTTACCGACTGATGGCTTTGAGCGTTTGCAGTGCCTTTAGAACCGCATCAGATGAGCGAGTACTGGTGATCCCTGTCAATATTCTGGCGAAAGGAATGAGTGGGCTAAACCATGCAGGACGTATGGAGGGGCACACAGAGCGTAGAAATGCAGCAAAGGCAGAGTCGCATGATCTGTGACAACGCAGCTGGGACGAGCCTATGAAGGGCCGGTGGACGCACAGGCTCATTCCCAATATTAGGGTGTGGCTTGAGCGGAAACATGGGGAGACCAATTGCCACATTACCTAGTTCCTCACGGGGCACGGTGGTTGCTACAGGTAGTATCTGCACCGCTTTGGGTTAGATGATTCTCCGAATTGCATACGGTAGCATACCGGGGGGTCGAGAACATGTGAGCCTAAACTAAGTGTTAGGGAGCAGTGTGAGACGGGAGAACTAAGTAGCAGGGATGTTGAGGCCCGAGGAGAATTGGTTTACGATTTACTCCGCAATCATGCAAATACGGGAGGAGTTGCTGAAGGAGGAAAGCCGAAAGAAGGAATAGGACAAATGCCTAAGGTTAAACCTACCCTGCGAAGTAATAACTAAATGGCGGTCCAGCGGGGCTGGAACTGGATAGACCAGGGGTGGTTTTTACTAGATACGAATCCCACAAGCAAGGTATATATATACATACTAAACCCAGTTTTGACGTTTAAGTGCATCGTCTAGCGGCCGAGCCCAAACTTTGCTAATAATAGGAAGCTGCTAATGTAAATCATCCAATTAGAAACTCCGGGCAAACATCAGGTGACCTTACTGACCACAGAATATTCAATATGATTTCCAGACTTGTCTTTGACAAGGCGTACTCTATCATAGCCACTGAAAGAGGATAATCGTGGTCAGACAACCCCGAGTCGTTCGGAATCCCGGGCGAAGATAGCTTCGCGTATGGGTCGGTCATGCAAGGAAAATCGGACTCAGGGATGTTTTATAAAAACTCAATCAAGGCCCCAGCCCTTCGAAAAAATGAGGACCATAAACCGAACGGAGATATTCCCCATTTTTCAAGCATGTTACACATGTGTGGACAAGATCGCATCTTCTCATTTAAGCATTTAAGCTCTGCCACCTGTCATTATGGGAAACTTGTTCCCAGTTTTTGAAAACATATTTAGCCAATGCTACTGATACCCCAATTGCTGGCTCCGGTCCCGGCATAGGGGAGATTGACCCCTCTTTTGCTAAAGCGTCCGAGATTTCATTTCCCTCTATGCCACAGTGACCAGGTACCCAGAGTAGTTCCACCGTATTGAATCTAGACATAGAGTTCAAACGGTTTCTGCATTCCTGAACGATTTTCGAGGTGATCAAAGGACTGCTTAATGCCCTCAGTGCAGCTTGCCTGTCACTGCAGATTGCGATGCGCCTGCCCTTCAACCGCTCCTCAATCACCCAGTTTGCTACCCTTAGGATCGCATAAACTTCGGCTTGAAAAACCGTGGCATATTGTCCCAAAAGAAAAGCCCACTTCTCGTTTTTATTCGAGAGGTAGACTCCGGCTCCAGAATCCTCTTCTGTTTTGAGCCATCGGTGTGGAAGACTTCCGTATATCCCACCATGCATTCCTCTGGGTCTTCCCAGTCCTTTCTACGCTTCAGGGCAACTACATATCTTCTACCAAACAGATGTATGGGGACACGAGAATCGGAAGGCATTTTAAGAACTGGATTCAGTCCTCCCAGTAACTCTTCCAATGCTCTGTGCCCCCCACATCCGTTGTTTTCCCATAGATCTAATCGAATTAGTCTATGAGCTGCTCTCATTGCAGTGCTTTGAATAAATATATCCAGGGGCTGCAAATTGAGTAGTGCATTCAGAGCTGCGCCGGATGTCGTGCTCATGGCACCAGTGATACCCAGACAAATAGTTCTTTGCAGTGCGGCTAGTTTACGGTGAAAACCTTTTTGTCTCACCTTAACCCACCACACTACGGATGCATATACGAACATCGGCCTAATGATGGCAACGTATATCCACATTACCACATGAGGCCTGAGTCCCCATGTCGAGGCAAAGGTCCGTCTGCACAGCCCATAAGCTGTGAGACCTCGCTTCATCTTTACCTCTATATGTTTGTTCCAAAGAAGGTTTTTATCTAGAGTGACCCCAGATATTTCACTTCTTCAGAGAGTTGAAGGGTAGTACCCCTCATCTCAGGGAGACAAAGTCCATCTAGTTTTCTCCTTTTTGTGAATAAAACCATTGTGGTTTTATTTGGATTAACTGACAAACCATATCTAAGGCACTAGCTGTCTATCAAATCAACGGCGCGCTGTATATTCCTACACACCGTTCCAAGATCCCGCTCAACAGCAAGTACAGCCACGTCATCAGCATAAGCTTGAGCGCGTATTGGCAAATTTTGCAGTTCGCATAGCAGTGAGTCGATCAGCATACTCCACAGAAGCGGCGAAAGCACACCTCGTTGGGGGCAGCCTCCGTTGCTTTCGTAGTCAGGTAGCGATCGACCCCTACCTGGGATCCACTTATTTAAAGCATCATCAACACCATGCGCTCTGGCGGCATCACAAAGTTTTTGAAAAGGCGCACAGTCAAAAGCTCCTTCAATGTCCACGAACACCCCCATCTCGTACTCACCATTCAAAGTTGCATCCTCTATCTTTGTGACCAAAGAATGAAGAGCAGACTCACAGGACTTTCCACGTTGGTAAGCATGTTGGTTTTCACTAAGTAGGTGTGACCTAAGTGCGTTTCCACGAATGTGACGCTCCACCAGTCTCTCCAAACCTTTCAGCAAGAATGAAGTCAAGCTGATCTGTCTGAAATTCTTTGGATTAGAATAGTCATCTCTCCCAGGTTTCGGTATGAAAACTACCTGAACCTGTTGCCAAGAAGAAGGCACATAGCCCAGAGCAAGACATCCTCGAAAAATATTTCTTAGAGGTCGCTCTAAATGCTCCATACCCTCCTTTAGCATTGGCGGATAGATGCCATCCATGCCAGGTGCTTTGAAATGTTCAAAAGACAGTATGGCAGCTCTCACCTTTTCATGGGTAACAACCGCTTTCGCAGTGTTCCAGTTCCCCTTGCAACGCTTGCGTGTTGAAGGGGTTGCAAGAACCGTCAACTCTCCTCCTACCACTTCTCTCACCCGTTCTCCCGGGTGATCTACTTCCAGGAGGGTCTGTACTGAGTCCAGTCTGGAGCTCGTGAAAGTACCGTCGGGTTTTCTAAGAGAATCCAACTTGGCCGACTCATCCCTTTTGAGGACTCTGCACAGCCTTGAAGTCTCCCTTTCGCCTTCCAGTTCCTCACAGTACGCTCTAAAGGAGTCTCGTTTCGAGCACCTCACGAGCCTCTTATATTCACGTTGTGAGTTCCTGAAATTTAACCAGTCTTCGTTCTTGTTACTTTTGCAAGCACGATTTAGAAGTCGCCTGGTTGATTTCCTGAGTTTTTGCAGTTCTCGGTTACACCAAGGAACCGTTTTACCGCTTTGGCCTCGGGAAATAGGACAAGCCTCTTCATAGCACTCTAAAAGTGTGCAATTCAGAGTTTTCAATTCATCTTCCAGCACCAAAGGAGTCCTTAGTCGCCTAGGGAACTGTACTTTATTGCCAAGAAGTTCATTGAACTTTGCCCAATCCGTTTTCCTAGGGTTCCGTCTTTGTACTGCAGACTGTTCGCCCGCAATAGTCAGATTGAATTCTAGATATCGGTGATCTGACAGTGAGACCTCGTCTAGCACTCGCCAGTGTGTAATCAACTCAAACAATTTTGGGGTACAGATTGTTAGGTCAATTACTTCGCTTCTTCTCGGTCCCACGAACGTAGGGACGCACCCTACGTTTGCAGTCATAAGACCAGCTGAAGTGATGAAATCAAATAGCTTCTCTCCTCTTAGATTGCATTTGCTACTGCCCCAACAAATATGTTGAGCATTCGCATTGCAACCTATTAAGAGTTCGAGACCACTTGATTCTGCATACGCCACCAGATCCCTAAGTTCTTGCGTCGGTGGAGGATACAAAGAATCATAGGGTAAATAAGGGGAGGCAACTATGATGTTTTTCCTCTCGCCATTTATCTGGTATTGTATGATGACCGTAGCTAAGTCCTGGGAACAATATTGTCTCAGCATAGTTGCCACTAACCGTCTTGACATCAGGACGCAAGCTCTCGGTCTTATGGATCTTTCGTCGTAGAAGATCCTAGCCCCCTTTATTGATCCAATGCCACAGATTCTGTTAAATCGAACCCACGGTTCTTACACCAGAAAGATATAGGGGAAATCCTGCAGCGTTGTCATTCTTGCTGCCAACAGGTAGGAGGGAACTTTGGCATGCTGCAGGTTGATTTGACCAATCTTTATGTTTTTCGACATAAACTTAGTCTATTGTCTTATGGAAAACAGTTAGAAGCGTATGCGGCAGTCCGCGTATGACGGGGTTTCCCCCACACCGTACCGCCAGAGACTCGATCCCCTCGTGATTGATTTCTCTGAGAAAAGCCGTACTTGGAAGTACCGCAATTCCCATGTTCTCATCCACGAAAGATCTCATCTCATCCCGCAGAGCATTCGTCTGTTTTCCACTTAGCACCTTAATTGATTTGCGGTGTCCGGGTTGCATAGATTCGATCACTCGAACTGGCATCAAGTCAGTTCCGTTCACGACTCTGGCTTTCCTTCCTTCCGCCTGTTCCTTGGAAGGTGTAGGAGAAGTTACTAGCAGGTAGGTAGGGTAGGTAGGTAGGTATCAGTGGCCGCTCCGAGGAGCCCAATTAGCGCTTTGGTGCGCCGTTTTGATGCCACAAACTCCTAAGACCGTAACTGTTGTTATAGGAACAGGGAAGCGGAGTCCAGCCGGCTCGGATCTTCAGAGCCAGCCCGTAGCATTCACGAAGGAAAGTAGCTCTCCGACCCTGTAACTAGAAATCTCACTGAGGTCCCCAAAGAATGGTTTACCCAGTGTCCGCAGCCTGACTCGAGCCAGAGCCGGGCAATCGCAGAGAAAGTGCATGAGGGTTTCCCTTCCTTCTCCGCAGCTTCGGCAATGCGAGTTGTAGGGTAAGCCGAGCCCAGCGGCATGCTCCCCTATGGGCCAGTGCCCCGTGCAGAATGCCGTAATCTTGAATGCATTTGCACGCGTCTGGCACAGGAGCTCTCGTGATCGGGCTATGTTATAAGCGGGCCAAATTCTCCTTGATTTGGCACAGCTTGTAAGCCTTCGCCATCTCAGGCCCGCGGCTGCTAGGTAGTGCGAGTAGACTCGGCCCCCGACAGCCGCCAGCGGAACACCGACTGTGTTCCCCGAGGGACTGCCAAGAGCAGAGCCTTGCCTGACCAATCCGTCAGCCCGCTCATTCCCTTCTATGTTCCTATGCCCGGGAACCCAGAGGAGAGTGATCTTGAGCGTGCCGCCCAGATGGTTGAGCGTGTCTCTGCACTGCCCCACCAACCGGGAAGATGTCGTCGTTGAGTACAAGGCCTTGATGGCCGCTTGGCTGTCGGTCAGAATGGCTATGTTACGCTTGGGACTCGAATCACGCTCCAGCCATCGACAGACTTCCAATATCGCCAATACTTCCGCCTGGAATACACTGGCGAAACCTGGGAGACCATACGACTTGGATACACCGTGTGTATTCGAGAAAACCCCCGCGCCGACTCCATAGGCCATCTTTGATCCGTCCGTAAAGAATACCGTGTCATAGTCTTGCAACACGCCGCCGGTCTTCCACTTTGCCCTGGTTGGAAGGTCCACAGCAAAGTTTCTCGTGAAGTTCAGCTTGCGTGTGACATAGTCCGTGGGGGATGCCCAGATTTCTCGAGGTATTTCATCTAGAATGTTGCTGTGGCCGTAGGACGTCGCTGCCCAGCATCCGGACTCACGCAGTCTTACGGCACTGCACGCTGCAACATATTTGATGTGGAGGTCAAGGGGGAGGAGATGCAGGAGTACATTGAGAGCATCTGCCGGGCAAGACTGCAGAGCCCCCGTAGCACCTGCACACGCGGTCCTTTGAATCCTATTAAGCTTCGTTCTATTGTATTTCTTCTTCAAAGCCTGCCACCATACAATAGATCCGTACGTCAGGATCGGACGCACTACAGCGGTGTACATCCAGAGAACCATCCTCGGCCGGAGACCCCATTTCTTTGCAAAGGTTCTCTTACAGGCATAGAAGGCTATACAGGCCTTCTTAACCCTCAGTGCTATGTTCAACCTCCAATTTAGCTTAGGATCCAGGATTACACCCAAATACTTCTCATTAGAGGAAAGAACCAATCTTTGTTCATTCAGCCGTGGTAGATGGAATTCAGGTATCCTTGTCTTGGTGGTGAATAGCATCAGTTGCGTTTTGGTTGGGTTTATGCTGAGTCCGCATCTTGCGGCCCACAGGCACACCTTTCGCAAAGCTCCTTCCATGATGTCGCTCATAATGGACAGAAACATCCCAGATACTAGTATCACCAAGTCGTCGGCATACGCCACCACCTTCACCCCGCTGCTGTCTAAAGTACGTAAAATTTTGTCCATTACTATTAACCAGAGCACCGGTGAGATAGCACCACCCTGGGGCGTGCCTCTGTTCACAGCTCTGGTCAAGTGGTTGCCTCCCAGATCGGATTGGATTATCCTGGTACTCAGCATGGATATAATCCAATGCGTGAGATACCCCTCCAATCCAATACCGGTCAAGGCTTCCTTGATGGCGTTGGTACTGACGTTGTTGAAGGCTCCTTCTATATCCAAGAAGGCAGCAAAGGTATACTGCTTGTACTGCAGCGACCGCTCAACCGTGCCAATTACCTCGTGGAGGGCGGTTTCTGTGAATTTTCCTTTGAGGTAGGCATGCTGGGACTTAGAGAAAGGCGTTCTCTCCATAATCGTCCTTAAGTGAATGTCCAAGACGCGTTCTAGGGTCTTCAGCACGAAAGAGGTCAGGCTAATTGGTCGAAAGTCCTTCGCGGACTCATGACCGCACCTGCCCGCTTTCGGTATGAAAACCACCCGTGCGCGCCTCCAGGACTGCGGTACGTATCCTAAAGTGATGCAGCTCCGGTAAATCTCAACAAGCCACGGCACAACCCTTTCCTGCTGCTTCTGTAGCATGACTGGCATTATGCCATCTGGGCCCGGAGATTTGTATGCGGAGAAGCTGTTTATAGCCCAGCCGATCCTATCCCCGGTAATTACCGATTTGATAGTCTCGCACAGCTGGGGTTGCCGCAAACCCTCCAAGCGAGGTTCTGACTCACAGTCCTCCTCGCTGGAGGGGAAGTGCGTTTGCACCAGCAGCTCCAAGGTTTCACTAGAAGATTCCGTCCAGGAGCCTTCCGACTTTTTAAGGAAGGATGGACTCTTATGTTCCTTGGATAGAATCTTATTGAGCCTCGCGGATTCACTAGTGCTTTCAATGTTCTGACAATAGTCTAGCCAAGACCGCCTCTTGGCGGTCCTGATGGCCGACTTGTACTTCTTTAGGCAGTCCTTGTATGGCTGCCAGTATTTTTGCCTGTAGCAGATGTTGAAGATTTCTCTGGTCAACTTCCTGAGACTAGAGAGATCTTCGTTCCACCACGGTGGCAGGGTCTTTTTGCTGTACTTAGCAGGGCACGAGACTTTGAAGGCGGTATCAAAAGCCTTCTCCAGAGCCCCGACCTTTGACTCCAGTTCGTCTGTCGTGCCAATCCTACCAATTTGCTCACCGGAGAGTTTGTTCTTAATTACCTGACCAAACTTTCTCCAGTCAGGTAGGATTCACTCTGTAGTCCCTTCCCCAGTGCGAGCTCCCATACGGGAGGCACACCGGTCCTAATCCCCGCGAGACGCGTGGATATAAGCCCTGGTGCGGAGCACAATAAAGCGCCAGCAGATGTGTTGGTCTTACGCTTCTTGCGCGCATTACCGCTGACAGAAGAGTCTGGTGCGTCCAGTGTAGATCTTACTAGTTTATCCCCACCTTCCGCCGGAGATTCCGCTTCCTTGCGTCCGATTTCTCTGGGCGTTACCGCGCATAGTGGTACAGCCACGTCCATGTCCTCATTCCCAAGGTGCTTCATCTTCCTTCGCTGTGCTCTCTTCTGCCGTCGGCTTAGAGCCTTTTCAGGTTCACGGTGTCCGGACCGCTTGGATCCATTTCCACACACCGGCGTTAAACCAGTAGCGTCCACGTCACCAGCTTCCCGTTCTTCCGCTCTTCCCGGTAAGGATGAAGGAAAAGGTTCTGACAGGCAGGATTCAGCCTGTAGTCCCCCCTCCTTAGTGGCCGAAGTTCCCTTCCGCCGGGCCCTCCTCTTCCGCTTGCGGGTAGATTTGGGCTGTAGTACCGCGGACGAACCGGCCGTAGTCGGATTTCCAGTTTCTCCCAATTTGAGAGTTTCCGTACTTTCCTTTCTGGCTAACTTCGGCGTAGGCACCAAGTGCAGTGAGTCGGAAAGCATGCCTTCTACAGATTGATCTGTAGGCCTCGGCCGCGACATGATTGCTCATGGTCGCGGGTGGATTCGAAGCCTGTGACTTCCTACCACTTGGAGAGTTTAAATCCATCGTTTCCATATTCATATTTTTGGACACCCTTAGTGTAGTAGTAAACTACTACAGGCTCTCCCACCACGACAAGGTGGTGTCCGAGGGGGAGTAAACAACAAGGATGACTTAATACCCTGCATGGTGATTTGAACGCCTCGCGATTGTATCCAGATCAGACCTTTGACAGAATAAAATGGCGCAACCGATCAAGACGAGTCGACCCCATTTCTGAACCGGTCAAAGGCTGAAGAAGAAGATATACTCTGTTTAAGGAATCATTTTGTCACTTCTTCAGTATAAGGTCTTCTAAAAAAAGGATCAAATAATTGCCGAAATACAGGACTTGTATCCAAATCAAATTTTTAGCTTAAGAAGGAGAAATCTTCCAATTGTTTTCATCAAAGAAGCTTCGCTAACCAACATTCTCCACTCTCAATCACCACGTTGCGTGCAATAACTACAAAAAGTATCCCAGAAGTGCTCAAGCCTTCCTGAATCATCTAAATCTGTGACACAATTTATGGAACTCAAACAAAATATCTTTTGCTTCTTCCCTTTCCTATTAAATCTTTTTCATAAAAGTGTCTCCCAGGAGAAGTTCAACAATATTTCAAATTAGTCAAAACTGTCACACTCATCTAACGAATTCAGTATTTAAAGAGGAGTTTCCAGCCTGACTTTAACTTCACTGTTCACAGAACAAAAATCCATAGAACCCAGGCGGTGCATTCCGAAACAAAAGGTTGAATAACCCAATGGAGCAATGAAGTGATATGTGTACAGCTATCCTTGAAGGCCAAAAAAAATTACTCCATTCACTGCCTCGTGTCCAATACCAAACTGAATGTTTGACGGCATCCACCTTGAAAACTATAACATGTCTCCCTTCATCACAGCACGATACTGTCACCACGTCAAAGAGAAACGTTGAACAGATTCCACACTCAACAGCCCCCTGAGCAACATCAAAACAATCCCCTTCATGACCAAAGAGCAAAAGTTCCGAGCCCCAATCGAGGTACTCACTTCACCCAACGAGCTGTAACCCACAAATACGCATGACACGCTGTCATCTTCAGAACCTACACGGAATCCTCTTCAGCCGCAACGGTTCGAAGGACGAAGAAGGCAGGCACACATCTTTACAATTCATGAGCTCTGGGGGTGGTACCAAATTTCTTTTGTTGCCACTTGAAAGCCAAAAGGTACAAGCCCCCACCGTCTTATGTGCCATTGGGATTGGAATAATTTACGCAGCGCCCACATTCTACACCAAAAAGGATATTTATGTGCGGCCGTAGGACGCGACATTGAGTGTTTAAGAGTGTTTACATTGAAAGGAATCGTGGAGACGAACATGATATTGAGGAATGAACTGACCTTTTCGCTACCTTTTCGTCTTATCACTCGCGAGCAACTGTGAAAAAAGGATATCCCACCCACTTAAATATTAGTCCTGTTGGTGCTCTGGTGTTGAGTTGGTGAACTTTTGAGATGTTGTTTTGTTCTAGGTTTTAGGAGCGTATGAGGATTCATTCAGCTCCTTTTGAGAACTTGAAATTGGGGCAGGCATTGTGTATTTTCTTTGTCATTTTCGGGGAGAAAATACTTTCTTGTTTTTTGAGGAAGTTATCCTAGATACAAACGGGAAAAAAAAGTTGGAAGGGTATTTCCTTAAGAAGTTTGTTTACGAACCTAAGAATTGCTCAGGAAACACTAATGAGCTAATAGCTTTGATCTTACATTTCCAGAAAGAATGGTGAATTGTTTTGTCAATAGGTATAAAGGTAAATAGGTATGTATGGTTACTACAAGCCTCTACGTGAAACATAGGCGCATTAACAAAACCATCTTAAGGAGTGGAGGAAATTCTTGCCTCCATAAGTCTCCATTGTGCCTGGATAAAGTCAGCAAAAAACATCAATAAATGGCTCAAAACTGAGGAGGTGACAAGATAGATTCCTTCCTACTTTATAGGTACAACCAAAAACGTTATGGATGTAAAGTCCCAAAAACCTCTATTGTGCTCGTACCAATATTTTTTTTTTTATGGATGGAGGTGGAAATCTTAGAAAGACGCTGCTGCGCCAGGTTGCAGCAGTGTGTGGGATTCACACCCACTAAAACCACCCCCACTCTTCCGCCCCTCCCCGCGGGACCACCGTGAAGTATTACTTCGCGGGGGATTCTCTGGTTCGCTATACCAGCTCCTCCATGTCACGTCTCCGTCGCGCCGCCTTCCGAGCTCGATCCAATTCCAGGAGTTTTGTCTGCACCACGGCTACTGCCTCAGTTACAGCCATCCAGTTTTCCTCCGACTTCAACATCTCTTCCACCAGGTTGGAGGGCTTGATGTCCGCCCCTAAGATGCTGTTCAACCACCTTTTCTGCTGCAGAAATCTGGGACAATGGAACATAACGTGCTCCGGGTCCTCGAGTGTAGCACCGCATTCAGGACAGTTGGGAGACTCGTCCAACTCGAAGCAATGCAAGTACTTCCTATAGCCACCGTGTCCCGTAAGGAACTGTGTCAGGTGGTAATTCAATTCTCCGTGCTTTCGGTTGACCCATTTCTCGATACATGGGATCAATATATGGGTCCACCTGCCCTTGTCGGAGTTATCCCATCGTTGTTGCCACTTGCCACACAACTCTCTCCTGATGGCTTTTCAGAAATCTGCATTCACCTCGGCTGGATTTGCCTTCCGTTTTTCGTAGAGCCAGTGTGCCCCACTCGCTAGAAGATCTATAGGGATCATTCCTGCGATAACACACACTGCCTCCGTCCTAAATGCGCTGCACACCCTTAGCACAATTGGCCGGTATGCCGAACAGACTTCGGCCCTCCCACGTTAGGCATCATCCTTGCAAGGGATGAGTTGGCATTTGCTGCCTTCTCTCGCGCATAATCCAAGTGTCCCTTGAAACTCAGCTTGGCATCGATCATCACCCCCAGGTATTTGACAACCGATTTTGAGACGACCTCACGATTACCAACCTGGATGGTAACCGTGTTGTTCTTCCTACGGTTAGTAATGAGGACCGCCTCCGTCTTTTCGTCCGCCAGGTCCAGCTTGGCCATTCGTAACCATGACTTGATGGTATGAATGGCTTCATTTGCATAAAGCTCCACGTCCTCGGGATGCTTTGCAATTGCAACTACCACCAAGTCGTCCGCAAAACCAATCCGCGAAGGCCAAGCACTCCGTCGTACACTATGTTCCACAGCAGCGGTCCCAATACAGAACCTTGAGGCACACCTGCTGTCACAATATACTCCTTCGGCCCGTTGTCCGTCTCGTACCAGAGAAGTCTGTCCGAAAAGTAACTCTCGATGAGCCGAGCCAATTAGCTAGGAGCACCCAGTTTGGCCAAAGCGCCCTTAATCCAGCCCCAGTTGGCTGAGTTAAAAGCATTTTTGACGTCCAGCGTCACCAGAGCACAGCATTTGCCCATGGCCATTGCATTTCGAGCCAATTCCACGACCTTTGCTACTGCATCGACCGTAGAACGGGCTCGCCGAAACCCATATTGCCGCTCTGAAAGACCACCCGCAAGCTCGATGAACGGGAGCAGCCTGTTGTATATTACCCTCTCCAACATCTTCCCCATGGTGTCTAAGAGACAAATAGGGCGATATGAAGAGGGCACGCTGGGTGGTTTTCGGGGCTTCGGTAGCAAGACCAGCTTCTGCCTCTTCCACTGGGCGGGAAACACTCTTTCCGCCATGCACGATTCGAATGTGCTTACGAACCACCTTGGTCTGGCCTTGACCGCTACCTTCAGAGCCCTCTTCGGAATTCCGTCCAATCCCGGAGCCTTGCTGTCCCCAATACGTCTGCAGATTTCCCAAAGTTCCTCTCCGGTAACATCAGGGATCGAGAAGACGTCCTGCTGAGCTGCCAGTTGGGGTTCTCTTTCGTCCTGCTCCTGCTGCGGGAAAAGAGTTGTAATTATTTGCAACAAGAACCGTGGGCATGTCACCTGAGGTGATTTTCGCCCGCGGATCTTCTTCATTACAACTTGGTAGGCTGTACCCCACGGATTCGTATTAGCCTCCATGCAGAGCTTCTGGTAGCATTCCCGCTTGCTTCCCCGAATGGCCTTCTTAAGGTTGCTTCGCAGATCCCTGTATTCCTCCTCACGCTCCTGGTGCTCCGGCCTTCTCCTTGTCCTGTGGGAAAGTCTCCTTGATCGGAGACAAGAGGATCTCGAGGCAGCGATCTCCATGTTCCACCAGTAGTTTGGCCTCTTGCCGTGGTGCAAACGTCGTCGTGGCATCATAGCGTCGCATGCTTCGGTTACACGCTGAGACAGCTGTGTGACCCTTTCCACCGCTGTTCCATCCGGATCATGGGCTCCCTCCAATGCGGCCAGGAATGTCTCCTCGTCGAAAGCTCCGATAGACCAGCCAACCGCCTTAGCCTTTCCACCTCCAGAGCGTCGTTCACTACTTCCCCGGTTCCCAATGCGGAGGAAGATGGCCTGGTGGTCACTGTGGGTGTAGTGCTCACTCACTTGCCAAGCCGTCTCCCTCACCAGCGAAGTGCTAACAAATGTCAGGTCAACGATCGAACCCGACCCTCTTCCTCGAAAAGTGGGCACGCATCCAACGTTGGCCAGCACGATGTCCAACTCCGCAAATGACTCCAACAGAATTTGACCTCTGGTGTTCGCCGATCGGCTTCCCCACTCCAGGGCCCACGCGTTGAAATCGCCCGCAATGATTTTAGGGCTGCGGTCTCTAACATCCAACACCAGACTGTCTAACATCTCCTCATATTGTGCTAAGGTTGCTCTAGGAGGAGCGTAGCACCTGTAAATATGGACACCGTTGACCTTCGTCCTTATAAAACCGGCAGCCGGAGGAGCCATGACTTCCTGAATGGCCTGTCTTCCGCACGCCCAGATTGCGGCGTTGCCAGACGCACCCACCGCCCAAGTCGCACCGCCATATTTTCTGTACGGCTCGCAAATAACCGCGACATTGACATTCGACTCTGGAATGGTTTGCGAGAGCAGGTCCTAAGCTGCCTCACAGTAATTGAGATTGATTTGTATCAATCACATTTGCCTGTGCGGTTCAGCTCCCTCCTATATACCGGACATGTGCTGCTTCCCGCAATATGCCGGCCGTCCACGCCCTCTTTCCCACTACATAACATACACCGTGGATCTCCGGTGCAATCTTTGATGAGGTGGCCCTCTTCCCCACACTTCCTGCAACTCCTCGACCTATCATGCTGGCTAGTGCATGCCGCCGCAAAATGGCCGAAATCGAGGCATCTGAAGCATCTCTTAAGAGATATTTGCTCCCTGAGCCTGCACACGACCCAACCTACTCTAACCTTGTCCGCGGTAATCAACTTAATAGCTGATTCCGCCGGCAAACTAATAATAGCGGTCTGTGTGCCACCATATGCCTTCTTCATCCTTTTTATGGCAATCTGGTCTATATCGCCAAGGTTGAACTGGTGCTTTAGCGCAGCACAGATGTCCTCCCGTGAGGTGGCTTCATCTAGGTCCTTGCATTCAACCACTATCTCCTGTTTCCGAGCTCTTATCTCAGCTTCCTCTCCAAGTATACTTTCCACCTTCCCACGGAAGTTATCGGCCGAGTTGATGCGCCATCAAAGCGCAAAAGACGAGTCGACAAAAATAAAAAAGCACAACTGACAAGAAGTCCGATTACTGACATTTTGGGTAATGAAACTAGATTAGGCAACCATCCAAAAAGCAGAGACAAATTCAAGCGACATTGGGTTCTACTAAAGATAGACCTGAAGTTCCAGAGACAACAGTCGAACAACCAAAGCGAAGCACGCACGACCCGGAACCCCAAAATCTGCCGACATAGCCAATTTGTCGGTAGTTAAAAATAAGAATAGAATTAGCTTGCTCCCTCCGTTTTTTCTGTATGGCTTGTTATCAAGAACATCGACAAAAATGCTAAATTTGAGATTACCAACCTACCGGCCGACAGGCTCAAAGTCCGGCTTATTTGCCCAATACTCATAAGAAACTCCTCCACCTAATCAAGATCACCAAACTGGAAGGTTATTCTTTCACCCTAAAGGAAGAGAGGAAGCCAACCCTCATGCTAGAAAGAATCTCCCTTCACAAATTCACTCCCGAAGACGTGGTATCGGAAAATAAGGAATTAACACAGGTTACGCCAATCCGCGTATCAAGGCTTTCCACTCCGTAGCCCGAGCCAACGACACCAACTTGAACCTTTTCCGTGTGACCCTCAATTCTAAGGCAGATGCTGACATAGTCACTAAATATTCTACTTCTTCAGGAGATCAGCTGTGAGAAACCCAGAAAATGGTATGTTACTCAATGTTTTAACTGCCAACAATTTGGCCACGCTTCCTCAAACTGCGATACGACCCCAGATGTGTCAAGTGGGACTGCCCCGTTCGACTCTACAAGACAACACCGATAAGGAATCAACGGCATCCCTCAAATGCGCAAACTTTGGCCAACTGGGTCACCCAGTCAACTTCTCCAAATGCCCCATAGACTGGAATCAATCCAACACAAAGAGAGAACTAAAAGCATCCCGCACTCCCGGTCCTCTCCGATCTCCCCTCCTTGACAGACATTCCTCTGTTCGTGTTTCTCAGCCTAGCCCTGTGCTTCATTCCAACTGGACTACCCCTCTCTTACTGATCCCGTTTTTCGCCACAGTTGCAGGGGTCAAGTATGACCCGAAACCCTTAGCTCTTTATCGTCCCCACATTCATCAATTCCCCTGGAGCTTCTTCATAGAAGCCAGATCCCTATTCAATATATCATTCTCCACCCTGAAGAACACAATCTCTGACTTCTGTCACAACTACCTCCGTCTCCCCCCTCGAGATAACCCCGAAGTGCACTTACAATTCCTCTTCAAATTGCTAAAACAACCAAAATAAAGGAGCTCACACTCAACACTAATTCGTTCATTTCTATCGGCAAACGTTTCGCTCTCCACAAGCTCCTCGAGAATTCCAATCCTAACCTCGCTTTCCTAAACAAAACCAAACTGGGGAATCCCCCAACGTAAAACTAATTGCTCCCGGTTATATTAATTTCCGCTACGACGCGGACAGAGGCACAGCCATCCTAGTCAGATCAGGACTTAGGGCAAATAGCATCCCATCGGCTGCACTGGAATCAAACTTCTTGTTAGCAGTAGTCAGACTTCCTGTGAAGGGTGGAGGCATCCTCCATATACTAAACGGCTCTCTCTACTTCCCGAGCGGCACAGGTCACCACCTCACTCCCATTCTGTCCGAACTCTGGGAAATCGCGGCCAATTACGACGTCATTCGTCATCCTCAACGGTGAACTTAACACGAGGCACATATCTTGGGCCGAATCAGTCAACAACGAAAAAGTAATGTGCTCTTCGATTGGTCTCAGTGAAGCCCATTCCTTAGCGCGGACATCATTAACGCTGGAGTGCCATCTTTTCCTCTTGGGTCTTCCTTCCTAGATGGCTTTATAAAGTCCTCCAATCTCTGAGCATGTATCATAGCTGCTCCTCTTTGGCAGTCCACTCCGACAACCATGCCCTCAGCCTCTCTCTGTATCTGCAGCAAATTCTCCCCTTCCTCCACCATCCGCGTAAATACAGATCCTTCAATATGATAAATTGGGACGATTTCCAACGCGACTTATCCAGTGCGCTGGGTCCTCCCATGAAAAAATCGCGCATCCATTCATCATTAGTTAAGCTACATACTTCCATCTGGAAATTCAACTCTGCTTTCGAAACTATAATCGGAAAACACGCTCCACTTAAAGAGCTTAGATACTACAAGTAAAGGTGCCTTTCCCCCTCAACCCTCCTCTTAATCCGCGATAGAAACAAACTACTGCAGCGCAGCAAACGATTATTTCACCAGCTACGGAACAGATGCAACGCTGACTACCGTCTCCTCTACGAACTCATTAGAGACCTGTCCACCAAAATCAATGGTCCGAACTGAATGCGTCCTACAAGAAACTCCTCAAATTCCTCAAAGCTGGTCCACAAGTTTTCTCAATAATTAATCGATTGGCTAGAAAAAAAAACCTTCTCTTAAGGTCGACTAGTATCGGATAAAAATAGGTAGCCTCCTGAAGAAAAAATATCCGCCTGCATAGACTACTTCAGTCATTCGTTCAAAGCCAAATCGCCAACGGGCCCCCGTCTGGAAGCCGCCCCACTTTCTGACATCGTTCCAGTCGCCAACGAAGCTCCGCTTCCCGCTACCGCCATATATCCTGGCACTTCAAGCATCCATACCAGTGGCCCCAAGTTAAAGGTGGCGTCCCCACCTAAACAGCTCTTCATCTCCAGGCTAGCGTTCACAACGTCTACGGACGATGTTCTGGAGTATATAAGGAGCAAAGTTGGTTTACTTTCTCCTCTGTCCTGCATTAAACTCGACAACACCGACCGGGTCATTGCATCTTTCAAGGTTACTTACCCACACGAAGTTGATGTCCTCGGCAACCCTTCTTTCTGGCCTGAAGGTGTATTCATAAAGCCGTATAAGCGCCCCAATTCGCGGGTAAATTTCAGGGCAACCCGCCTGCCTCGCCGAGCTATATAACTGGATCCATGTTCACTGTCCGTATGTTTTATCAGAACGTCAGGGGTTTAAGAACCAAGCTGGGGGCCTTCAATTTATCCGCGCTGGCTCAGCAACACCATACCATCTGTATCTCCGAAACCTGGCTAGACGATTCCATATTATACTCCGAGCTCCCCGAAGGGTACTCCACTTTCCGTTGTGACAGGGACCGGGATGCTTCTCGTAAGTCCACTGGCGGTGGAGTCCTAATTGCTATAAAAGATTCACTCCCCGCTGAACTCGTCTTCTGCTCCTCTGGCTTTCCTTTTGATTGTGTTGCTCTTCGTGTCTCCCCGCCCAACTTCCTCCCGTTCATTGTTTCTTGTGTTTATGTCCCCTGTGCTAGCCCTTCTCACCTGTATGAAGAATTGTTTGACAGTTTGTCTGAACTCCTTACCGTCAGATTCCCTTCCCTCCCTTTCTTCCTATGTGGAGATTTCAACCTCCCCATGCTCAACTGGCCTAATCATCCTAGTCTTCCAATTCCTTCCAACAACCTCTCCCATTCTTCCCTCCCACTTTCTTCCTTTATGTATACTTGCTCTGCCCTGAATTTCAATACCACCAAAAACTCCTTGGGCCGCACTCTCGATCTCTTCCTTTCCAACCTCCCCGAGCGCCACCTCTCTTTATTTCCTGGCACATCCCCGTATGTAAAAACCGACGCTCACCATCCCGCGGTTGAATTTGAAGCGGAGCTCCCTCATTCAAAACCCAAAACCAAGCGTAAACCCACTAAGTTCAACTTCCGCAAAGCCAATTTTGACGGTCTGAACTCAGCTTTAGCGTCTTTCAACTGGGTACATATATTAAGTAATTCATCGTGTGATCAAGCTCTTAACACCTTCTACAATATCCTCTCTGATCTCCTCTCCTGTTATGTCCCTTCTTCCCCTCCCTGCCTACGTTCTTACCCAACTTGGTTCACAACGGAACTTCATATTAACATTCGCTTGAAACATACACTGCGGAAGAAGTGTCGGGCTTCTAAAAATGACGCCGACTTTGCTCACTTTAAAGCTATAGGATCTACTGTGAAGTCAATGGTCAGAAAAGGGCGTAAAAGGTACCTATTGAGCGTCGAAGCCGCCCTTGCCCGCGGTAACTTAAAACCCTTTTGGTCTCACGCTCGCAACTCTCGTAATCCAACTCAATCTGTCCCTTCTTCTATCAGCTCCGCTGACTCCACTGCCAACTCCCCACAACAATCCTGCGACCTTCTCTGCACCTACTTCTCTTCAGTGTTTTCACCCTCGAGCCCTCCACTCTCTACACCTTTCATAACCACAGACTCCTCCGAATCACTAGCCATTCCTCTCCTTACGCCTTCCTTGGTTGAATTCCTCATTGGTGACCTTGACCCCAATGTCGGACCTGGCCCCGATGGGCTTCCTAATCTCTTCCTCCTTAACTGTAGAAAACACATTTCCCTCCCCCTGTGTATAATCTACAACAAAAGTCTAGACGAATGCTACTTTCCCCGTCTCTGGAAAGAGGCCCTTATCATTCCTATCCTCAAGAGCGGAGACCCTTCCCTTGCTGTGAACTACCGCCCCATTTCCCTTCTCTCCTCTTGCTCCAAAATCCTAGAAAGATACGTCAACGACTGGTTGACCGCGCACTTCGGTCACCTCATTGTCAAAGAGCAGCATGGTTTCGTGAAACATAGATCAACGGCTTCAAATCTTCTGGTCTTTACCAACTTTATTGCTAAACGCTTGAATTCACGACAGGAGGTACATGCTGTTTATACTGATTTCTCCAAAGCCTTTGACACCGTTGACCATAACATTCTCCTCTCTAAACTTTCTTCGCTAGAGTTCCCTCCCTCAGTCATCTCCTGGCTGTCCTCCTATCTCTCATACCGTTCCTGCAAAGTTTCTTTTCATGGTCACTCATCTGGTTCCTTCTCTCCTTCCCCTGGTGTTCCCCAAGGCTCTATACTTGGCCCGCTACTCTTCCTTTTTTTTATTAATGACCTCGCCTCCATCCTCACCTGTCCGTATTTGCTTTACGCAGACGACCTTAAATTGTTTGCCTCTGTTTCGTCTCCATTGGACTGTGCTCTCTTACAATCCAACCTTGATAATTTAGCCCGTTGGTGTTCGGTCAACAAGCTAACACTGAATGTCAACAAATGCCACTGGATGCGCTATTCCCTGAAACTCTCCCCATCATCCTTTTCCTATTCTCTCAGTGGTCAACCCCTTTCACTACTGACCTCCTTCAAAGACCTGGGTGTAATAATCGACGATAAACTTCGTTTCAATTCCCACTTCGTTGACATCATCAATAGAGCTTCCAAAATGTCTGGTTTTATCCTACGTTCCTCGTCCGACTTTACCTCAATCCAGCCCTCCTTAACACTCTTCAATTCCCTTGTCAAAAACATCCTTGAATACTGCTGTGTAGTCTGGTCCCCCTACCGCATCCGTGACGGCCGCGCTCTTGAAGCTATACAACGCAAATTCACCCGGACCCTCTTTTACAAAAAGAACCTTCCACGGGTTGATTATCCGTCACGACTCCGCACCCCCAATCTCCCCTCCCTACAGCAACGCCGTATTTTCCTTGATATGTGTACTCTTTTCAAACTCTGCAATGGTCTGATGGACTGCTCCGCCAACTCGGATATTACTCTCCGTATCGCCTCGTCTCATGACACACGTAATGCGGACATTTTTTATGTGCCCTTCGCCGAGCTCGAGATTTACTTTCACTCTCCGATCCCGAGGTTTTGCCGGTCCTACAATGCCCTACAGCTTGGTTCATTTGACTCTATGTCCCTCTCTAGCTTTAAGCGCAAAATATGCCATTTACTTGCTCCTCCCTCTGAGGACAATATGTAATAAGAAATTTGCTTTCTGTGGGAGGACAATCCTCATTAAATAAATAAATAAATAAATTAACGCAACCTGGATGAAGTGCCGTTCCACAACTGGTGTTCTTTGTGATCGACGTATCACCGAACATCTCAAATCTAAAATTTACTACAATGTCGCCGCTCTCTATGGTTCTGAGTGTTGGTCGACTATAAAAGACAATGAACGGCGTCTTGCTGTAATGGAGACAAAGATGTTACGTTGGACTAGTGGCGTCACACGTTTTGATCACATCCGAAAAGAGGATATCCAGAGGATATCCGCGATCGATATGTGGTTGCACCGATCGTGGAAAAGTTGCGAGAGAGACGTCTTCGATGGTATGGTCACGCAAATCGCGCTACCGAGAATTCACTTGCCAAGATTGGTCTGAACATCGAAATCGATGATAAACGATCAAAAGGGAGGCCTAAACAACGGTGGCTTGATACGCTTGATGCGGATTTAAGAGCCTCGAGATTGCACCCAGATCAGACATTCGATAGAGCCAAATGGCGAAACCGGTCACGACGAGCCGACTCCGTTTGGGAACAGGTCAAAGACTGAAGAAAAAGAAGAAGCACTGATTAAACGAAAACGATAAAGATAGGAGACTACAACTTTGAGACCGTTGAAAATTTCTCCTATTTAGGGTCGAAAATCACAACCGATAACAGCTATGACGATGAAATCCGCGCACGGTTGTTGGCAGCCGACAGAGCCTATTTCAGCTTACAAAAACTGTTTCGCTCGGTCTCACCATAGGGTCAAAGCTTTTACTGTACAAGACAATGACCTTGCCAGTCCTTATGTATTCCTCGGGGACTTGGGTTCTTAGAAAGAAAAATTGCGAACTCTAGGCCGCGTTCAAGAGAAGAATCCTCCGAAGAATTTTTGGCCCCCTACATGAGGATGGACAATTCCGTAGCCTATATAACGACGAAATCTATGAGCGATAGCGAGCCTTCTGGATCGTGGATAAAATCCGGCTCAACAGGTTGCAGTGAGTAGATCACTTTATCCGTATGGATGAGGATGATCCAGCCCAGAAAGAGGCAAACCTAGTCTGAGATGGAGCGATTGCTTAGGCCAAAATGCCAGACAGCGTTTAGGGATATCGAATTGGTGGACCTCGACGCAAAACCGGGGTATCTGGAGTTTCTTACTAAAACAGGCCTAGACCGGATACCAGTTGTTGCGCCGTTGATGATGATGAAACGGGCTCTTCGTTTCTGATTTCAGATGCGCAAAATTTAGGTGCTGGTGCAGTTCCAACGCATTCTAAGAAGAATCCGTGAAATTTTGAAAAGGACCCGTGAGGGACAGAAGTGAAGAACCCCTTCCCCCACAGTCCCGGGCCTGACTAGTACAGAGGCGTGTAGGTGACGAGGCATTTCAATGACGCTACACTTAGAAGCTAGCAGGCCTGCGCTGTTAACTCAGACATTCTCTTTAAGGTTTGAGATAGTTCCACCCTCGTGGTTGGTCATGGTCAGCCCGGATGGTCATTTTGGAATTCCCCACTCTTAGCTTTACGAAAAGGTCTTAAAAATCATATGAAAGTAACAAATTAATTAAGTCTTTTAGAACAATTTAACTGAAAATATATAATATCTACCCCTTGCCACACCCACTATGTTTCCAAGCAGTCTTAAGTCTTCTGGATGAGTTCATACCATGATTGCGAAATAATACTCGATGGCGAGTATTACAACGGTATTATCGAAGTCATCAATAAATATCCCAGATTTCCTCTTAATGAAATAATTCCCTCCAAACTGATTTCATCTCTACTAAAAAGGAATGTTCACTAAAAGCTCTTCTTATGACTCGCAATGGTCAGATAAAAGAAAGTCATTTCCACTAAGTTGATAAGTCCGGGAGAAAACAATTTTCTTACTTTGTCGATAACCATCTCCTCCATATATTCTATTATCGCCGAAACCAACATACATATCCTGAACACTGCACCCGAACGAACTTGCCCAGTCGTCCTGAAAATATTCACTTCGCTGCCAGCAAGCCCAACCGTCCAGGCCCTGCCCCAAATAAAACATTTTGCTAACAACCCCCCAAATGTTACGAACCAATTTTCGTGGTTATTAGCTCATTATGAGATTATTACAGTAGATAATATTCGGCCAGGATCGAAATGTCCAGCCAAGAGGAAACGAAGAAATAAAGAAATTGACTTAACATCCGGTCAAAGGCATTCGATGGATGTCCTTTTTGCCAATTTTATTGGTTGGTCGGGTTGCCAGGAAGGTTTGTGAACTTTCAAAAGATTCTGAGCTACTCCAAATGCTTCCTTCAGGAGTATATTCTTATAACAGATCAACACTCATCTGGAGAGAGAATACCTCTCAGAGAAGTGCTGTGAAGTCCTCGAAACCAGATGTCCTTTGAATTTAAGGTTGATCTTCTTCGATCTCAGTGTCTAGTTCCCAAAACTATCTAATATGTTATCTCCCCAAAGAAGACACCGGCAACTCCCTTCCATCCAAATGTATTTGACCTTTCCACGACATTTTCCCGGTACATATCCTTGCAACTCGTAATATCGTTTCACTACCCAACACTTATATTTAGGACGAGATAAAGCAGCCCCAACAGCATTAAGGGTGGAAATATTATCAGACACGTTATCATTGAACTCCATTCGGTTCGCATGTTAAACTTATTAAATATTTTTTTCGTGGGTAACTTCCTTTTATTGGGCACAAATTGCGATAAACAGGATTTTTATAGTCTGACGAATAGACCTCGCGAACGTTATGGGGTAACGATGAACTAATGAAGCCATTTGAGGTTGCTATCTTGGACGACATCTTTTGTTTTAATGGTGGACAGAAAGATATCAGTAGTGAATTCGCGCTGGCAGGAGAGAATTATGGTTCCTTGTAATCAAGCATATATAAAACAATATGAACATCATGGAAGGACATAAATCGCTACTGAACTAAAATGCCAATTGTTTCAGGGCAAGTCCCATTTATAGAGGTGTAAATCGAATACTAAAATTTAATCCAAGTATTTTTACGAGTATTTATAGGTTTTTGATGATTTTATAAACAACTTTACGAAGCAGGTTAAAGGATATGCCCAGATATTCATAGTATTAAGATACATCAATGGTAGATGGTGAAGGTTCAAGCAATGTATTGCATCCTAATATTTGCGTCATCCAATTTGCTCGAAGTGATTTTTCATTTTGGCTCTTTTTACAAAACAATCCAAGAAGGTTCAATGTCCGTCTGTCTGTCTGTCTTTTTTAAGGAGATGGAAATCTTCAAAACACTCTGACCTGAACATGCCCACTGAAACCGTTGACTTTAACTAATTTATTTATAAATAATCGCAACATCCACATTAGTTGTACAAAAATACGAAATTAAAAAGTGTTTTAGTTTAATAAGTGTTTTAGCTTTTACGTTACAGCTGCCGACAGTCTGGCAGGCAAGATTCGAGTCCTCGGATTGACAAACGTCGTTCTTGACATTTGCCATCCCAGTCTCCTGTCAGGCCGTCAGCTGTTTCCACGGCCATTGAATGCATCGGGAGAGGCGAATCCACAATGGCGCTCAGGTTCGCGCCTCCAATGTATCGCCACATTACTCCGCCCCCATCTGTAACCGCACAGGTTCAACCGAGCAAACCGACCACATAATCCCGCCAAACAGAGTCACTGTGCGAAACTCACACTCCGCGGGTGCTCTCTTGAAACAGCCGCCGGCTCATCGAATGCTTTCAGCCTCGACAAGACCCACTTACGCCCGCCTCGGACGTCGAGCTTGAACGAGTGCTCGCCTCATTCCAGAGCTATAAAGGGCCAACGTATGGTGGTTGCAGGGGCCTCCGAGGACCTGTGTACACGTCTCGGAGTCCTTGGGGGTATTGATCGCCGTTATCGCGTGTCAGGACGGTTGAATTAGTCGCAGCTTCGAAACCGCGTCTTTGAGCAGACGTAGCATTCCAGAGTCGCTTACCCTGCTTTGATGGCCAGCACAGGGTCGGCAAGTAGGCGCAGATTCTCTCCGTACGCCATCTTCGCGGGGCTGGCCGTGAACTCCTCTCGGTTGGCTATGCGGAGGCCGAGGAAGACGAAAGACAAGGACCGTGACCGCGACGGCCTTCAGCATCCGGTGTCAACGCTCCACCGGTGTGGATGGTAAGCAGTAGTCCTATGCGGTTTAAAGACAAGGAGTTTCCCTAACAACACGAAAAGAGTAGATTCGAATTGCATTCCCTGTTCTGTGATGATTACGGCTGGTACACCAAAACGCGGAATCCACTCTCGACACAGAGCCTCGGCACCTGATTGTCCCGTAGTATCAGACAGAGGTATTGCTTCAGACCACTGCGTGAACCTGTCGATGATTGTGAGGCAATATTTGCATCCGTGCGAGTCTCACAAAGGGCCGATGATGCCGAGATGGATGTTGTGGAAGCGCTTGGTTGACCTAAACAGTACCCCTACTTCCTTTCGTACGTGCTTGTTGACCTCGCACTTCTAGCATGCGATGCACTGTCTGGTCCAAGAGTCTACGACCCTGTTCGTGGACGACCAGAAGTATTTTTCAGTGACTAACCGGTTCGTCGTCCTGACACCTGCGAAAATCGGCCGGAATGAATGGCCTGGGTCCCTTATCTGAGGTCTCACAGAGTAATTTGAAGTTTGAGCCGAAAATAGGTAACTTCTTGAACTTGTATTTGGAGTTTGCTTTGAGGCTCTGCGTCGTCTTTTTGTGCCTCGGCGATTGCCGTATAATCGACCGCGGTGGGGACTGGGACCCCCGAGATTCGTAACAAAGCGTCTTCAAGAACATTGTCTTTTCCAGACACGTGTTGGATATCAGAAGTAAACTAGCTGATATAACTCAAGTGCCGAAGTTGGCGAGGATCGGCTTGGTGGGGCTTTTGTCTAAGCGCGATAGCAAGAAGCTTGTGGTCTGTGAACACGGTGTACGGACTACCCTCAAGGAAGAAACGAAAGTACAGGGTGCGGCAACATAACCTCCCTTTTTAAAATGCGCGCCACTCAGTTGATGTCATAGCGGAGCGCTAGTGGTTTCGTTCAAGAGGGGATACTGTAAAGTTTTGTCCCGACATGGTTCAGTCGCCATCTTGCGTTGGAATAGTGAGGAGCGTGCCTTTGCCGTTGAGGTTTACTTTTTAAGCGGATGTTCGGTTATTGCAACACAACACATTTCGGAGTCGCTTTAATTTAGCCCCGTTGGCTCCCGTCCCAGACCGCAAATCAATTGTTACATGGGTCACACCATTAGATCACCTGAGAACATTGAAGCAGTGAGAGCGTCGATGTTGCGATCGCCACGGCGTTCTGCGCGCAAACACGCATCTGCCCTTGGACTATCCGATCATTCTGTGAGAAGAATTCTTCGTGATGATCTTCATTTTCATCCCTATAAGATGGCGATAGTGCAGGAACTTTCAGAACGTGACTTCAATTCTCGGATGAACGCGTGTGAGCTTCTTCTTGATGTCGTTTCCGAGTGTGCTATTGTTTTTTTAGCAATGAAGCCCATTTTCATTTGTGTGGGTCGGTTAACAAGCAAAACATGCGCTACTGGGCTGACACCAACCCTCGAGAATTGCATCAAAAGCCTTTGTATTCACCCAAAGTCACAGTGTGATGTGCAATTTCCTCAGCTGGAATTATTGGTCCCTGATTTTTTAAGGAAAATGAGGTTACAGTAACAGTGAATTCGGACCGGTATGTAAACATGCTACAGAATTTTTTTTTCCTACGGCTAGAAAATTTGGATTTGGGGGACACTTGGTTCCAACAAGACGGTGCAACAGCACACACTTCAAGAGCATCGATGGCTGTTTTGAGGGAACACTTTCCAGAGCGCCTTATCTCAATTAGAGGCGATTTGGCATGGCCGGCACGCTCTCCCGATCTGTCCCCTTGTGATTTTTTTCTATGGGATTTTTTGAAATCCCGTGTTTATGTGAACCGTCCAAGAACCCTACAAGATTTGAAGACCAACATCCAAGAAGAAATTGCTAACATAACACCTGCTATGCTAACAAGAGTCATGACAAACGCCAGAAATCGGTTTACGCAATTTATGGAGAATGGGGGACGTCACCAAACAGATTTGATCTTCAAAACAATGTAAATAAAAACTTTAGACATGCACCTACATTATAAAAAATAAATAAATATTTTCCGATGCATACAATAGTTTTTATTGAGTTTTGAAAAAAGGAAGTTGTGCTGCCGCACCCTGTATTTTATAACGAGGTACGCGGCAAGTAGTTCACGATCGTAGGCGCTGTAGTTGCGTTGAGCTGTTTTGAAAAAAAGCTCAACAGTTGCCATATTTGATTTTGGTGAAAAGCGGCGTATCTGAGGCATCGACAAACACAGCTAGGGGAGCGTCTAACTGAGGAAATACCAGCAGTGTTGCCTCAACAAGCTGTTATTTAACTGTCTCAAACGCATGGACGGACTCAGCAAACCACGCAACCTCGGGGGAGTCTTTGGTTTTGGGCCCAGGAAAATAGGCGTTAAGAATCGCTTGGTGATCGCTTTGGACAAGAAACGACAAAAGAGGGTTAACTCGCCCAAGAACCTTCGCATATCCTTCACTGTGGTTAGCAGGGGAAATCTCTTAATTGCTTCAGCCTTGTCTGGGACAGGTTGGATTCCGTCAGAGGTTATCAAGTGGCCGAGAAATTTTACCTGCTGCTGTCAGGATCTGCATTTTTCATCGTTTAGGACAAGCCCGGCCTCAAAAAGACGTTGAAAAATGCACTCGTGACGTGGATCATATTTTACTCATATTTTGAAGATCACTCAGTCATCAAACTCTTTTTTCGCAACAGCAAGCTTCTGGATGAAATTGGGGGCCCTTTCCAAAAGATTGGAGAGCCGGTAGTGTTGATGTGGTGCTGCACATCGTGCTTAACTCAATGAGAGGAATTACTTTCCGTAGTTATGCGGTTGTCGACAATGTCCTCGAAATAATCGAAAGAGTGTCATCTTTGCAGGAAACAACGTTCTCCTTGGGTCCCTCATCGATGTCATACCAACGCGTCCGTCCTCACAAGGAGCTATTGACAATAGCAGTGATATAGGTGGGAATACCAATCGTTGCGCAAGACTTTCATATAAGGTTCCATTTGGCCGAATTGAATGCATTTACTGGTACACCACCTTCCGTAAAGTGCATTTTCTCCAAGTCAGTATCCTTGCCTTTCGACAATCCGGGGTAATCTATTGTAAATTACCCGTTACAACATTTTTCCTATAGTGTCTAGCAGACATATGGGTCTATAGGAGGTTTACCAGCCCTATATAGCAGTAGCAACTTCTGCCGCTCCCATGATGTAAGAAAGAAACCCTCCAACATGCTCGCTTTAGACAACTCCGCATCATATGCGGTCTACATTTCACGGTAAGCTTGAGGTCCTTATTCGGTATCCCATCCAGCCCCGGGTCTTTACCGTCGCTAATTCTACCGCAGATATCCAGCAACTCATCTCTGATAACTGCCGGAATTGGCGTCACACTTAAAGGTCATGGGAAGGTGACAGCACCCCCTCCCTTCTAAATGATTTTTAACAAGAGGGTAAGATACGTGATCTGGGGAGATAGACGGGCTCTGAATCGTTCCGTCACGATTTGATAGGCGGCTTTATGTTCGCTTGCGAACAAAGCTCATTAAAGCATTCCCTTTTGCTCCGTTGGATCACTAGCTTAAGCGGATTTCCTTGCATGCAAAAGGAGCATTCCTACCTACCGCTCTCTGGGCCGTTCGTCTAGCTCGGTGGCAAGTCGATTGTTGGCTACTTCACTATTCCATCAATAATTGGGTCTTCTCGTGTGGAATGAGCATATCTTAGGTATCAGTGCGTCACATGCTTTGGCGATGGATTGTGTGGCATGGAGAGCTCTATCCGTTAAGCTGCCTACCTTGAAGGACTGTTCCAGAAACACCTCCATGAATGTTTGTTCATCCTTTACTTGTGGAGACCATTCTGGCGTTCTATTCGATTTTGGTTTTCGGTATGCGGGTCGTCTGACCTTTGGCTCCGGCCTTAGTGCAAGGATGATTGCCTGGTTTTAGCTGTACGTAAAGTCCTGGCGCTCAAGGTGGCGGCGAGGAAGGCGGGGAAGCAACCCTGTCGGCTGAGCCAATACAAACAAAGGCAAAAAGGAAACCTCTGCGAGGTAACGCCGAGAAACGCTATATCAGAACGGTTTGCTGTCCGTGATGTAGTAGGCGAATGTCCTGAGGCCTGGCATATCCGCTGATAAAATCGTCAAATTCTAGATTAATGTACTTTTACGCTTAACATATTGACTTCATTTAGTTGTGTGAACACGGTCGAGCAGTGGTACGAACATGCTGGACCAATAGCGCGATTAAATAAGGGATTTTATGGGTTCGAAGGAGCGTATCGTATTGTGGCGCATCAACACATGTACGGCACCCAACATAACCTTCGTTGGTCAGAGCTATATCTACCTAGGATGCTTCTAATAAGTATCGCCTTCTTGTGTTTGTTTCTATATATTGTATGGCTTAGCGGCCGCACATCCATATCGCCGCACCATCGTGAAGGTTTCTGCAGGGTTGACTTATGATAGTAATCATCATCATCAACGGCGCAACAACCGGTATCCGGTCTAGGCCTGCCTTAATAAGGAACTCCAGACATTCCGGTGTTGCGCCGAGTCCACCAATTCGATATCCCTAAAAGCTGCCTAGCGCCCTAGCCTACGACATCGTTCCACCTCAGGCAGGGTCTACCTTGTCTTCTTTTTCTACCATAGATATTTCCCTTATAGACCCGCCCACCGCAACTATTGAGCCAGATTTTATTCACAACCAGACGGTCATGGTTTTGTGGTTATGTAGACTACGGAATCGTCCATCCTCATGTAGGGGGCCAAAAATTCTTCGGAGGATTTTTCTCTCGAACGCGGGCAAGAGTACGCAATTTTTCTTGCTAAAAAACCAAGTCTCCGAGGAATACATGAGGTCTGGTAAGATCATTGTCTTGTACAGTAAGAGTTTTGACCCAATGGTGAGACGTTTCGAACGGAACAGTTTTTGTAAGCTGAAATAGGCTCTGTTGGCTGACAACAACCGTGCGCGGATTTCATCATCGTAGCTGTTATCGGTTGTGATATTCGACCCTAGATAGGAGAAATTATCAATGGTCTCAAAGTTGTAGTCTCCTGTCTTTATTCTTGCCGTTTGACCAGTGCGGTTTGATTTTGTTGATTGGTTGGTTTTCGGTGATGGCGTCGCCATCATATATTTTGTCTTGCCTTCATTGATGTGTAGCCCAAGATCTCGTGTCAACTGTTCAATCTGGATGAAGGCAGTTTGTACGTCTCGGGTGGTTCTTCCCATGATGTCGATATCGTCAGCATAGGCCAGTAGTTGGGTGGACTTAAAGAGGATCGTACCTCTTGCATTTACCTCAGCATCACGGATCACTTTCTCGAGGGCCAGATTAAAGAGGACGCATTATAGGGCGTTCCCTTGTCGTAGACCGTTATTGATGTCGAATGGTCTTGAAAGCATTATCTCATGGGGAAGAGAATTGAATTCAAACTCATCGACTTTTATCAGGTTAGAGTTCCTGCGTAAGTAGTGTCAATAGCGTCAGACGCCAAGTTAATAGCCACGTCGACTTCCTTGTCCGACAGATTGCGATTATTTGAGAGCTTTTTCAAGTTGAGCTTTGGTACTAACTCAGCCCCGAATTTATCCCAGTCCGTGTGGGCGAAAGACCTAATTGTGGTCATTACTCCCTTTTTCAGAGAAAGAGGTGAGGACAGTTTGAGTTTGACCCCGAAATGGTCGGACATGCCTGGTAAGGTATCACATGATATTACCTGAAAGCTTTGCTTCATTTCTATAGACAGAAGGAAGTAGTCTAATATAGATTGACTACTGGGTCCTGACGGAGAATTCGGCAAGACCATCACGAGATTGGTAGGCGAGAAAGGGTCGTGGATCCATTTGAGCAGGGTTTTCCCATTACAGTTAACGGCCATGTCGCCCCAGTGAGCGCGCCTGGAGTTGAAGGCGCCTCCAAAGACAAGGTAATTAGATTTCAACTGGAGATCGCTCAAGACTTTCAGTCATGGTCCAGTTCCTCATTTTTTGATAGGCATCTTATATAAACGGAGACTTTGAAAATCCGCTATTTGCCGTTTTAATGAAAGCCGCTGCAGCGGAACAGGTCAACAGATTCTCTATGGCGACTTCCTCGAATTCGTAATCTTTCTTGATTAATAGGGAGCTGGTGTTGTTATCGCCCCGGATAGTATTATATCCGGTGAAGTTCACATTATGCCTGCTTTTAAGATGGGTCTCCGAAACGCAATAAATGTCTGCTTTCAAAGAGTCGATCAACACCTGGGCAGTGACACGTTTGGCGTGAGATACAAGAAACGCAGAGTTAAAAGTAACGATACTTAACTCCATAAATTAAGAATAAGTTTGATGGCAGCGAATTGCCGTTGTTCATTCGTGCTGGCTGAGGTGAGGGCTCCAACCAATTCACGAAATGGAGCCGGCTGGTTTGGGAGAGACTTTGTTGGAGGTGGAGGCGCAGGGGCCACCCGGGGCAGTGATTGTTTCCTGGCTTGGGCGTAAGATACGCCTGGTTTGGCCAAACTTTGCGATAGTTGTGCTACTGCCTGTTTGGTCTACTGTGCTTCTTTAGATTTGCGGACTTTGGCAGCTTCTTTTCGGGCCAACATATCTTTATATGCTGGGCAACCGCGGAAGCTGACGGGAAGTCCGACTTTGCCGCAGTTGCAGCATTGCGACACCTCCCACGACATCTCCCTCGAGTATTTATACTTTTCGCTTATCGTAATCCTTATCTGTTAGCCATCAAGTTATAAATCTATTCGTAGACATAAAGTATTATCGCATAACGATCATTGCGGCGCAATTTACAATAATTCTGTTCTTTTACTTCGTCTTCTTCTTTTTCTTTAGCCTTTGTCCCGGTCACAAGTGGCTCCTATTCTTTTACTTCGCCTTTTTCTTATCAATATCAATTTCGAGGTTTTTTTTTAATTCAAATGCGGCCATCTAACGACTGTTTACACTTTATTTAATCTCTCAATCACCCTCCCGCACGCCATCTATCATCTCAAGTCGCAAAATCCCAAGAACCACGAATGTCAACGCGTTTGAATGCCGGTTGACAGGTAGTTTTGCTAAATTAGCGTTCAGTGCGCTGCGCGACTGTCGTCCAAAGTGTTTACTGTATGGTTGGGCTTGCATCCACGAAAAGGCGAATATTGGTAAACAATGGAGGAGGACGACCTTTTAACTCCGTACAAGGAAGTGTCGTACGAACTCTACGAGAAGCGCACACTGGACAGTCCGTCGTGGGAGACTGACAACAGCTGGGTCGACTCTTCAGTGGAGGATGAAGTCGACGAGGAACCGAGTAACCACGCAGCAGGTAATTGATGCAAGGACACTGCCTGTGTGGCGTTTGTGACAGTTTAATTGTAGTTGCAGAGGAGGTGGTCCCTGAGCCTGAGCCTGAACCAGAGCCGGAGCCGGAGGTGAAGAAGCCCGCGACGCCAGAAGTAGTGGAACCACCCGTGGAAGCGCCGCCAAAACGGAAACGAGGGAGGCCCAGGAAACCTAAACCGCCTACGCCCGTTCCAACGCAAGTACAAAATGTTGCAGCAGGTACGGATCAAGATACTAAGGAATTGGGCAGGACGCTCGGTAGTAGTAACCCATCAGGTACACTTCTTTCCGCGCCAGTTCGAATTGGCGACTGAGTTGACTGATTGGCGGTAGATTCCCAGCCCTAAATTAGGGATGGAGGGTAGTAACCAGATGACCTAATTCAAATATTTTCCCTTTCCTAGATACGCCTGTGCAAATACCCTTCAAACGGACCCGCGGGAGACCGCGGCGAGGCGAGCAGACTGTGAACTCCCAGAAGCAACTTATGCAAAGCTTAAAATGTAAAAACTTCTCTCCCCTAAAATCCTCTGAAACACTCACAACTCTTTTTATACAGACATAATCCCAGACGGAATGAAGCGCAAGACACGACCCTCCCGGCTGCTGGACGACTACGATTCATTTGTGCCCAACAAGAAAATTATCGTCAAATCGGAAGAGAAACGTGGTCGCGGGCGTCCCCGAATAAGGCCCCCTAAAGTGCGCCAGTACCTCCCTGATGGAACGCCCCGTGGACGCGGCAGACCTAGGCTCAAGCCACTGCCAACTGCGAGTACTGTCCCAGCTGTGAAAACGGAAAATGGGACAGACGACAATTCTGTGATCAACCCTGGCCAAGTTGCTCCTGAAGCCAGCAATCCTGACGAAAGCCCAGCGATTAAGAGCGAAAGCGGTGGGAATGCCAGTCAGACGCAGGGAACCATTCCAGCTCTCAACGGCGGAGTTCATATAAAACGGGGGCGTGGACGCCCAAGGAAGTATCCAATCAAAATTCGAACATTTCCCAAACGAGTGGCCAGACCCGGCAAGAAACTCGGTCGGCCACGGAAAGGAGAGGAGAAATGGCGTAAAATTATCCCGGCGGATACTGAAGGAACGAGCGAAAAGTGGCAGATAAAGCTGACGGGACTCTTCAAATATGTGACGGGAGGAAAGTATCCCAGTTTAACGGCGAACGGCATAGACAAAACGCAGAAGGAAGTGAAGACAAAGGAACACCATTCGAATGATCGCAACCAAACTGCGAACGACACAAAGAAAAAGAAAGAGAAACCACTAAAGACGAAAATCGAGGAACCAATCGCAGCCAAGAAACCCAAACTTGATACCTCGCTCGAAAGCGCTCCTGCACAGACAGAGTCGACAGCCTCAGCGAATGTTTCACAGGACGAGAATGTGAAAAGTCGGTTGGTTGCGGACGAGGAAACGAAGCCATCACCTCTGCAACTCCAGGAACCCAACAGCAATGCACACATGGAGAAGGACCCTCTACACATCGACAACAACGTGACGACTCCCGCGGAATTCAGTGACGAAATTTTCACGATAGAAGACTCGAGTGACGAGGAAAGCAGCGATTCCAAGGAGTCCCCTGAGGCGGCCATTGTCAGCAGGGAATCTATCGCGGGGCTTCCAAAGGCGGCCAACAGCAGGCTAGAAATGCAAAGTTAGGGTCCATCCAGCCTCCGTCGTCTATTCCGCAAACTCATCAAGTGTGACGTGTTTAATTAGTTCTAAGCCTAACTGTAGTTAAATTATACTTTGTTAAGATTTTTTCAGGCGGTAAACCGATACTTTCCCCCGCACGCGGGAAGCTTTGTCACGTTTCATGTCTCGTTCTGTATTCTGTTCTCGAGAATGTGCATTTCTTTTACAAGATCTAAGGTCTAAAGGTAGCCGAGGTTAGGAAAAGGAATATGTTCTGTGTTTTAAGCCATTTTAGCGCGTTGATTCCTCTTATGTTTATGTCTAGTTTCTAAGGAGATATTTTTCAAAATAAGTTCATTAAAGTGTAAAACTCGATTTCAAATTCCATGGGTTTTGATGCTTTGCATACGGCAAAGGAAAGTGTGACCTCGCAAGTGGACGTAGAAGGGCAGCGACGAAATCTGCCACCGATATGATGGTCACTTCGGTGGCGGTGGTAGCTTGTCTTGATCGGTTGAGCGCCACCTTATCCGGTCATAGACGCGGTGTCGAGAGGCTTTCAAATCACCTCCTAGCCTATCAGGCCGTCATCCTTTCGAGCAACCTTTCGGAGTGGTGAGACGTCGCTACCTTCCAGAATGGCAGTTATTACGTTGCTGCTTCAATAACGACTGAAACTAATAAAATCTTGCTGATAGTGCTGTCGTCAAGTGGCTAATCTCATTCTGCTCTCTCCCCACATCACTTCCCTCTGAACAGATCAGAGGTGCGAAGGTGTCCCCGTCGATATTCCAACTCGATGGCGACCAGGGCTTCCAAATATACGAATTTCAATCGCTCGACGCTAACGTTGGTGTGTTTTCTACGTCCTGAAGGACGCGCGATGTCAACATTTCATAGGCTGCCGCTGATTCCTCCAGCGCAATGGTACATGTCATATCGCTTTCTAACCCCCTAGCTCGCATTATACCTGCGTGTGCTAGGTAGTCGCCTCGAGAAAGTTTCTCGGTGAAGAGCGAACTGCTAATGACCGACACATCGGGAGTCCCCGGAGCCTTCGACCACTCCTTGCCGACATCAATGGGGTGATGTGAACCTAATTCTATCAAGGTTGTAGCGTGTATCAGAAGCCAGTCCCTTCGAGATCCTCATCGGGTAGTGTGCATTAGTAGACCACGTCGCCCCGAGCAAGCACTGATCCGTCTGTGAATTTCGGGAGCAGCTAAGCATAGGTCAACTTCAGGGAACTGGGGTAAAGACCTTACCGCATGCGGCCTGCGGCGTTCCTTCAGGGCGGAGTTGGAGGAGTTTCCCGTTCATATTTGGTACTACAGGTGGACATGCAGAAGGTGCACGAACAACAGAAGGAACCGGAACCCTCCCCTCCCTCCTCAGAGAATACCGCCAGTGCCACACGGATCGCAAACAGCCCGTTGCAGAGCGAACGGAAAAAAAACGAAAGGAGATAGGGCATCTAAAAAAGACTTCATTCAGGTAATTTCCAGGCATCCTGCCTAAAATAAAGGCGAACACGTAAAGCGTCAAAAGAAAGGTGGAGAAACGGAGAAGAACTAGACAACCAGCTCTGTATATTAAACCGACGGAAAGCAAGACCTTTGTAAAAGTCATCAGCGAAATCCGGTATAGGGTCAAGCCCGAAAATAGAGGAGCAGCTGCGTTTTCCACTCAGAAAATGAAGACAAATTCCACCCGAGGACAACAGTTGCGCAAGGGGCTATTTTGAGAGAAAGCTTTGGTTTCAAGCTTAGAACCTACGTGCTGTCTGGAAATCCGAGACATTGCCTCACAGAAAACGGAGTAGAAGAGGCCATCAAGCGCGAATGTCCGGAGATAACCAATGCCCGGATTGGTATCACCACTGCGAACGCCTGAGGCCGAAAATTAGTGGAAGTTGCCGAGCAATACGCGAGGAAGCTTCTTAACAGAAGAAAAATTGGTTGGGTAATATGTAGGATACGAATTCGAACCGCCCCAATCAAATATTATAGATGTTTAGATTATGGGCACATGCTGGGGACCTGACAGGAAGGCAACGTGCCACAGGCGCGGTCGGGTGTTTAGAGCAGAACTGGAAAGAGCTGGACGCGATTAACATGATCCACAACCTACATATAAATATGCACCGGAATGCAACCGCTTACGAGTTGTTCAGCTTCATGTCACCCTGAAATATCAGGTACCGCTGCCATCTGGGTTCGGGACAGTACCCACCTTAGAGTTCTAGCCGAAAGGAGAAGGGCGGCTGTGTCTGAATTCGGTGTTTAGGGATAACGTTTTTCAGTGTCTGACACCTAATGAGATGATACCGGACTTTCAACGCAGCCTTAATGCTCTGAAGGGCCCTATCTTGGGTATAAAGGAGCGGGTCATAGTCCGGAGTGCCTTCAATGCCAGGAAACTTGAACAGAAACAGAACCTGTAAATTTAAACAGTCTGCCGATGTAAATTTCGCGTCAGAACCACTGGTATCTCCGGTGGACGGGTAACGAGTTCTGGAAAACTTTTCGGCAAGCGACCATCACTACATCGCCTTGGAAGTCGTTGCCACAACCACTCTTTGTCGTGAAGGTGAACACCGGGAGGTTTGTCGAAACTCTTCAAGCAGGTAGGGCTGCGGTGGATGGTGGCACTGCAGCTGACACTGTCGTAAATTCAGTTAGAGACCTGATAACGACAAAATGCGGAGCTTCCACGCCAGGAGAGCAAACATTCTATATATTAGTAGACGGTGGAAATTGGAGAACTCCGGAAGGAGTGTCACAAACTCCGTCGCTTGACACGTCTAAACGACCGGGAGGAGAGATGTACCACAATGGAAGAGCAGAGATAAACCAAAAGGAAACTCCACAGCGATGGCCTGGCCTGGTCGAAAAAAACGAATGAGGAGTGGGTTACAAACGGCTAACCCGGAAAACCAGGGCTCTGCGGAAATCCTGTTCACTTAAGGCCTAACAGATGGACCGTACTCTGCCGGCACTATTCCCGGCATAGGCATACAAACTGGTGCTCCAGCATCGGCCAGGCGTACTGCTCGGCGCTTTCAACGCTTGCCTGAAAGAGGGCAATTTCCCTTATCGGAAGTGACGAGGCTTGCGCTGATCAGCAAAGGGAAAGGCGACCCTCAGTTGTCGCCTTTATACCGACCGCTTTGTAGACTCGCTCAAGCCATACGCGCTGCCGAAGACTTATCCCTACGATAGTTCAGCTTTAGATCATGCAAGTTATTGATGCCGTTCATCGAGCGGAGGCACACAGTCACCGAACTCGACGGATGGTGCTCCTCGTAAAGCTTGACGTCTGAAATGCCTTTAATTCCGTAAGATGGGAAGACGTTGTAGGCACAGTAGACAACACTTTCCACGTGCCGAGCTATCTCTTAGGGATATTGGGGAACTTGCTCTATGAGACGCTTGAGGCTCAGAAGAGAATGCAGCTCACGTCAGGGGTACGGCAGGGATCCATCCTACGGCCGGACCTCTGAAATGCTTCTTATGATAGTCTGCTTAGACTGCCAGAAGAGTTGCGTCTGGTCTATATGTTCAATTATAAAATTTATAAATTTATAAAATGGTACTAATTTTTGGTTCGAGGAAATAGGATTTCGTACCTCTGGTCGCCGGGCAAAGAAGCATACAGTTGTTAACGCTGCCGAAAGCATTTTCGAAATCGATGAAGAGCAGGTGAGACGGAAATCTATGTGGTCAATACAGGAGGATCTATAGGGGAAACTAAAGTCCTCCCTATCGAGCAAGCTTTCCTTAATATTTCTTGATGCTTTCTAGGATTTTTGCAGCTGTTATCTTTGTAACAGCAGGGAGCACACAGGAATCTCTCAAATTTTTACTCTCAAGACGGGTTTCCTTCGGAATTTGGACGATCACCACTTTTTCTACTCACTGGGAAAGATCTCTGATCCACACTGCTTACGGATGAGCGGAAGGAGCAGCTATGCAGAGATAGCAGGACGCGATAGTCAATTCCAAGGGAAGACCATCAAACCCAGCGACCTTACCGCGCTTGAGCGAATCGATGATTGAGATGATTTCTCTTTTGTTGGAAGAGTAGATCCTATCCGTATGTTGCGGTAACTAACCATTTCATCCAAAAGAAGTGGCGTTTCACCAGATATTGTATGGTTGAGAAAAATGGTGAAATGTTCTCTCCATCTCTTAAGCTACTCGTCGTCATAAATGACGGGTCTACCTTTAATTTCCCTGACAGGACCATTGCGAGAATTGTAACTATCTATAAGTACTGATCCAATACCACAGATTATGTTAAAACCCACCCACCCTACGAACCAGAAATATATAAGGATAGTCCAGCAACTTTTTCAGCTTTGCCGCCAGTAAATGGGAAGAAGCTTTGGCATGCTGTAGGTTGATTCGACTAACTCTTATGTTTGTAGCCATAAGTGCAGTCTAATAGGAAAATCGCCGCTAACTGAAAAGTCTGCTGTGTTCAGTGTGGATCTCATCGGAATTACCAGCTTGTCCTCACATTCCGCTGAAAGTTCCGCTTTCTTGCGTCCGATTTCTCTAGATGTCGCCACACGTGGTGGTGTAGCGCCGCCCATGTCTTCATTCTCAAGAAACTTCGCCTAATTTCGCGGTGCTTTCCGTTGTCGTCAACTGGAAGCATTCCCAGTTTCGCGGTATGTGGGCCACATGGATCTGTTTTCACATACCGGCGTTAGACCAGTTGTCCACAATACCAGTTTCCCTTTCTTCCGTTTTTCCGAGTACAGGCGGAGGAGAAAGTTCTGACAGGCAAGCCTGTAGTCCCTTCTCCTTTGCGACTGAAATTTCACTTTGCCGAGCCTTCCTCCCCCGTATTTTAAAAAAGTTAGGTAACAGTGTCACCGACCGATCGGCCGTAGTCAGATTTCCAGTTCCTCTCATTAAGGGAGTTGCTGTACTATCCTTTTTGGCTAACCGTGCCGTAGACACGGGTTGTAGGTTTTCCACTGAAGTGGAGAGCCTGTCTTCCACAGATTTCTCCGTGGGGGAACATGAATTAGGTGAGGCCTCCAAAATTCGTGCCTCAGCCATGACCTGATTTCTCAAAGTCGCGGGTGGATTCGAAGTCTGTGACTTCTTTCCACTTGGAGAGTTACAATCCTTTGTTTCCATTTTCATGTGTTTGTGGACACCCTTAGTGTAGTAGTAAACTACCACAGGCTCCCCCACCACGTCAGGGTGGTGTCCGAGGGGGAGATGCTGTGATCGACTTTCTAGTTAAATGTCGTCTCGTTAGCTTAGCTGACTAGCACTTGGAGCACCATCTTTCCACCTCACGAAGTTTTGGTCCTCTTTTTCAGAATATCCAACAAGTACATCTTTTTGTTGCATAGACAGTTCCTGGTTATC
Organism: Hermetia illucens; assembly: GCF_905115235.1. NCBI lineage: Eukaryota > Metazoa > Arthropoda > Insecta > Diptera > Stratiomyidae > Hermetia > Hermetia illucens. The sequence goes on along the minus strand of NC_051853.1, from coordinate 13,182,609 downwards.
TCGGGGTTCGTCCGGCTTTTCTCGCTTCGTCGCACGACTAATAAGGAGCATCGTAATAACTTTGACCAAATTCTTCAATAACTGCGGCACGTTGTACCTGTCTTTGATGAATTCAAACAGGTTAAGCTCAGGGAAAAGTGACTTTTCCAGATCAGAAAATGTATATTGATAACTTTCTACATATAAGGGACTCTTCTTCCCAGCTTCCTTTTCTTTCGGGGTGTTCGGGGACTGTATTGACCTATGTATGCCACCATCTTTGATTATGGAGCTCATTTCGAAATCGATAAGCTTCTCTTAAGTAAGTCTAGCTCACGTTCTTCAAGAGCCCGCTCTCTGTCAAATAGTTTGTCGATGTGTCTATCACACATATTTTCTTTAGGATATACTTCAATACGCCATTATGGAGTACCACTATTTCGTACTACCGTGGGACTGAAAAATTTAGGTGTTTTTTATTCTTTATTGTCCCCATAGCAGTCTACTCTTCTTGACCAGATGAGCAAACTCTAATTTCGGATCCAAAGCTTTACTACATTTAAATTTTTCAATCAAAATTACATTATTTATGCGAGGTCTTATCTTATGCGTAGTTTTATAGATACATCTGCGAAAACACTCTGCAAAGCTCTTCGCACCAGTTCGTGGAAGCTCCGTAATTGATTCTTATCTCATCAGCGAATATAATTATGGAGCCAGCTCTGGCCAGCGTTAAATAAAAATTTATTCCAATTGAAATGGAATTCAGTTCCTACTTGATATTCGTGGGAGTGTGTCTAGTAGACCTTGCGGTGGTCTCCAATCTGTGTTCGATCGCTGAATATATTCAAAATGTTAATTGAGATAACTTTGTTGATCATTGTAGTATGTTTGGCTCTGAAATGGGGCACGAAAACCTTTGATTTCTTTGAGAAACAAGGGATCAAGTACGTGAAACCATATCCTTTCATAGGAACGAGTACTTGGTTGTTTATGCGTGAGAATATTATTACAATCGCCAAGCGGTATTATGATCAATTCCCGAACGAAAAGTGAGTAAATACGCTAAGATTTATTTAGTATTGAGATAATGGGAGTATTGATGTAATCTGTAAATAGAATGCCACAAAAGTTTCTCCCAGCTATTTTTTGGTGAGAAATGAATGTACGAGGGTGGTTCAATAAGTACCCGTGTTAGAAATACAGACACCATTTTTTCAATTCTTTCTTTTTTTTATTTTTCAACATAGTTCCCTTTTAGAAAGATACAGTTCATCCAACGTTCCTGCCTTTTTTTTTAACTCCTCCAAAAAATAGGATTTGTCGAACTCTCCAAAATACGTCTACGTCTCGGCGACGACCTCCTCGTTTGAGCAAATTTTCTTTTGCCGCGATCCATTTCTTCATATTAGGGAACAAGAAGAAGTCGCAGAAAACCAGATCGGGTGAATACGGACGGTGCGGCAGCAATTCATAACGCAATTCTTGCAGTTTGGAAGAGGCAACTCCAGATGATGTACTAGTACGTTATCGTGGTGGAACAGGACGTTTTTTCGTCAAATGCAGCCGTGTCTTCTTCAATTTTCTGTCGAAGGGGTGTAATGAACGACCTAGAGGGAAGAGCTATCCCAGAAACCTAAAAAGTTGACGAAATTGACCGTGAAAGGCCGCCCGCAAAGATTGAAGCTCCATCAAAGTGCTCGATCGACATGTTCTTGCACACCTCTATGCAAGCCAGGCTCGGGAATGTGTGTCCTTTGATCCCTCACGTGTCATTAATACAAAATCAACTTGTCTATACAGATGCGTGGGTCTGCACCGGATTTCAAAATAGACAAAAAAACCAAGGATTTCGCGACGGCCTAACGAATAAAAACCAGAACGCGAGCTAAAACTGAAAAAAAAAAAACCGGCTAGACCGCGCGCATATTTCAAAATTTATATTGTACTGAATTTCAAAAATTTACAATCTACTACTTCATTTTTCCTTTTTCAATAAAAAAAAAATTCTTTTTGAGTTCGTGGTTGGTTCTATGCAGCGCACTAGGATTTTCTCAAGATCGGGCTGCGAAAACTACACTTTTGGTTTGCATTGTGATATCTCCGGAATAATTGTGACCCCAGCATATCCAGTGATCAACGGTATTCACATCAACTTAACATAGATCCGCAATGAATTTTCAAGGAAGGACAATATCCAAAATTGAAACACCACAATATTTGTAATAATCACGAATGAAGTCTTTAGGCAATTGTCCGCAATGGCAGAAGCCAAATCGCGAACGATACCAACATTGATGTTGAGCCAATCACTTCGAGTCCTTTCAGGTTTACGTGGAACGCCCGCTGGGATAACAACTCCATCGGCACCTTTTTACCCTCCTGTTTCTGTCGATGTCGGAAAAAGATCTGCTTCCAGAGTCCGGACAGGGGCTGCTCCTTACCGCCAGATGCTCCCGCGAAAAAAAAAATCCAAACTTTTCCTCTTCAGATGTTCCCACGCGAAAAATTTTCCAATCTCACCGCCAAAAGAACAAACGATCTCTCAACCTCCTCCCTTACTAAAAACCAGAACTCCAAGGCAAGGACGATCTCCTTTTCACTTGCCACTTGGTTTTTTCCTGCCTCAAGCCAAACTTTTCCTCTTGTCATCCGCCAGTCCAACTGTTCTTTCCTCAGAACCGCTTCCCATGCGGCTACGTTCGCCGTAAACTCTGTTGAGTTCATGTTGCAGCAACATGCGCCTGCGCCTACGGATGCGGCAAATCATTCCCCTCTGTCAACATTAATTCGGCCGAATGCATTCAATAGTGTGCAATCTGCAGCGAAGATTAGAGTAATTACACATTATGGAATGCATTATTTGAGTAAATTAATTCAGAAAAAGGCGAATGAGATTCCGCTCCCGTGGCGAAGCCGCGGTCACTACAGGGGTCCAATAATTCACAGTAGTATTGTCCAGAGATCGTTCTTCCTTTTTCTAAAAAATCCATCAGGGTAGCACCGTTCGCATCTCAAAAAATCGTTACCATGACCTTTCCGGCCGATGGGGCTGTCTTCGCCTTTTTTAGAGCAGATTCATCGGGAGAAATCCATTGTTTTGAGTGTTGCTTAGTTTATGGGGTACGATGATGAATCCAGGTTTCATCAATGGTGACAACTCGATGAAAAAGCTCTTCTGGATCTCGCTCAAATTGCTCCAAAGACTGCTTCGAAGTTAACAGCCGCGTTTGCTTGTTGTCCACGGCCTCTGCTACTTCGCGAACTTTCGTTCGTCGATCAACAAGAATCATGTCGTGGACTTTTTGGATTTTTTCCTTGGTAACCACATCTGCCGGGCGTCCTGGCCGCTCCTCATAAAAAAAGAGTTTAAATTCGTTGAACTACTATCTAACTGTAGTCAGAGATATCGACTTGCCCCCCTAAATAGAATCCAACTTTGCTTTTATCTCCTCCCATTTTTTCCCAATCCAAAAGAAAAAAGCGAATTACCGAACGATACTGCTATTTTTCCATCTGAGCGAAAATCACGAAACACGTCTTACTCGAATGGTTGCCAAATCCAAACTAACCTATTAATCAGTCTGGAATTTGATTTATCGTCGTTCCCTCAGGAACGCCCTCTGTCGTCAAACACGGGTACTTATTGAACCGCACTCGTATAGCTAATTTCCATTATAGTCTTTTTATTCTTATTCTTGTTCACCATTTCTAAGATCAGAGCATGGATACATGGATACATATATTACATTCAACATTGAAAGCATCCTCTCTCTTTCCTCAAACAATGGCGTTTTCTCTCCCTGTAGTATTGCTAACGTAATGTCATGAACGCATCCAGAACCCCAGGTAGTTTACTTTAATGCAATGCTGACATTGTAGCAAGTCATAGGATACAGACGAAGCTATTCGAAGGAGATAATTTGTTTGATAATAGTACGATTTCCACCAAATTTTCCAGTATAGTGCTCTATGTAATGAATGACCTATATTAATGCAATCTACTTACTACTTTGTACTTTCAGAATATATTCAACTGTGATTTCCAGTAAATTTACAGACCTGATTAGAGAGGTATATTGGGAACGATTTCCTTCGAGCCTGAGGTTCTTTCGGAGTTGGCAATATTTCGCAAAGTCAGCACACTAGACAGGGACTTTCACTTGGTAGCCCTGGTGTACCGTCCACCGTTTTAAACCATTAATATCCATTGTTTGGAATTTGGGGGATCCTATGTCCACATCTACTTGATGGTGGACCGGAACAAATGCAAAGCAACTTTTTTTGGTCGACACCCCCCGTCGTTTTGGGCCTAACACCCAAGCATTCAAAAAGAGGAGCTGACGGTTTCGTCCAGGGTAGAGGCAACTCATCAGACGGCGGTTTAAACTTGGTTATAATTGGCACCCTTGTCGTGTTTTTGCGATTATATAAAGGATCGTTTTCCATCTGTTGCCACTTTCGGTCACGCTGCTCCCAGAGCAAAGGTGAGACGGCATCTGCTGAGTTGTCTCTGCCCTGGATGAAACCGTCAGTTCCTCTTTCATCAATATCCATTTTCGCACAAGGATATGATCTATAAAATCCAACGTAAATTTTGTGATATCCCCTAGAATTTAGAGGCTTTTATGATGCTGTTAAAATATCTAAAGGATATGTCAATGCCAATTCCGGCTATTGCTAAAACAACTCATTTTTTTCGCAAAAGAGCCCACGTTCTTCGTAAATTTTTCTCCAACGATTTTTGCCTATCGTTCCACAACAACCGTATTCACCTGATTTAAGACCGCGTGACTTCTGGCTCTTCCCGAAACCCAAAAGACCATTACGGGGAAACCATTTTTAAACGATACATATAAGAGATACAAAGTGAATCATTATTCGCCCTGATAGCTATGTTTCGAGGATTGCGACAAAATATGTTACGATAAGGGTATTGTGTCAGAAGAGGATTGTTTTTAATTGATACGGAAAACAGTATCCTGACAGTCACTGGGAATTCTACCGGTGTGACTGGTGAAAAAATTAGGTCCTTCGCAACTAGATCTTGAAAATGCTGGAAAGTTCTTGAGAACGTTCAGGACTTATTATACTTTACTGTCATAAGAGTTGGACTGTGACATGCTTCATTTGAGGGTTCTTTCTTTGAAATACCTTCTAATGAAGGCTTGCACTTCAAGCTTCATCTTCCAGGAAACGGGGCCTGCCCTATTAAGCTGATGAAGCCATTTCGCCAAGCACTTGCATCCTATAGATATGGTCATATGTGGAAAACTCGTCTGTGTGACGCTTAAATTGAACAACCAATCTAAATTTTGCTAAAGTCTGCCGAGGAAAAACCGGGAAGAGGTAATCAAAGGACTCAATACCCTGAGTGCAACCTGACTATCACTGGAGATTGCGATGCACCTGTTCTTCAATCACCCGTTGATTCTGCATACGCTACCAGATCCCTTAGCTCTTGCGTCAGTGGAAGAGATAGAGTATCACGAGTATCACGATCACGATACATAGAGACAACTATAATGCTTTTCATCTTACCATTACCCTAGCGTCTGGATAGCTGAGTGGTTAGAGCACAAGGCTGTCGTACGGAGGTCGCGGTTCAAATCTCACTGGTGACAGTGGAATTTTTATCCTAATTTGACGTCGGATGCCAGTCGACTCAGCTGTGAATGAGTACCTGAGTCAAATCAGGGTAATAAACTCGGATGAGCACAATGCTGACCGCATTGCCTCCAACAGGGTACTGCAATCCTGTAGTGTATCGTTACGGTCTTGAATGAAGTGCTGTAGTATACTTCAAGGCCCTGATAAGTAGGTACAGAACTATTTCAGCATCTAAGTCTTGCTTCTAATGAATTTGACATCCGGATACAGACTCTCGGCCTAGAGGATCTCTCATGGTAGAAGATCCTCGCCGTCTTTATAGAATTTGGTAAATCGAACCCATGGCTCGTGTGCTAGAAAAATATAAGGCAGTCCTGTAAGCTGCCAATAGAAAGGAAGAAGCATGCGGCAAGTTAATTTGACTTACCTTTTTGTTTGTAGACATAAGTATAGTCTTAGATGTCCTGAGAGTTCACCGTTAACAGCTTGCTTAAAAATATTTCGGAAACCTGGGAGTCTTCGTTCCAGCTATTTGTGATCTGCCAACCCTATCGCCTTTAAGTATGCCAGTACTACATTTTCGACAATGGTAACGAAGGTCCTCAGAATGCACGCTTTCTCCAATTCTAGAAGAGATTCCAACGATATAAAGTGGACATTTTGGACCTAAGTAAGATGATAGAACTCTAGATTGTACTCCTCTCCCTCCTGCGGCAAACTACTTTTGCACTCTGGAAAGCCAAGTGCTACAGACGTGAAACCAATGTCGGGTTGTTTCTGATGGCTACCGCAAGGTGCGCTCTATGCACCTGTTAGCCGGTTTCTGACAGACTTCTAACTGAAAGGTTCCGGTTCAGGTTAAGGAGCATCACAATCGTACATTGCTAAGGATCAACGGAGACTTCCGATATATTGGAGGAGGATGCTTTCAACGAGAAATTACATGAAGTTCCGGAGAGGTTTCCTAAACGTGACACTATGATGGGCGATCTGAATGCTATAGTGGGCTGGTCGGACAAATGATGGGGAAGCATGGTCTTGGCGACTGTAACGATAATGGTGGAAGGCTTGTGGGTTTCTGAACCTTCCACCGCCTCGTCATTGTAGGTACTTTGTTCGAGCACGGAACCTGCCAAGGGATCCGTTGGGTTTCAACTGACAGACATCGTACGACCAATCAGATTGATCACTTAGTAATCAGCTGTAGATCTAGGTGTTGTCTCCTGGATGTACGTAACAAGAGAGGCGCTGACATCGACCTCGAAAGGGATCACCATCTGATGATCGCAAACTTTCGCTTGCGTGTTGCTTCTGCCGCTTCTCGTAGGGTTGGAGAGCTGCGACCTACCAAGTTAAACATCGACCGCTTATATGATCCAGCGATCGCGTGACTATGAGAATTATTTTCTTGACCAGGCAGCAAATCAAAAAAAAATGTTTCTCCGGTGCTGCCCAGATCGTCGGCCACGTCCCAAAGGGCTTCACAGGATCGACCCAACTGCAGAATTGTGGAGGTGGATCGATGAATGGAAGGGATTGATCGCTCTATTAGCCGCAGTTCTGGCAAGCGCTTGAACTGCGATACCGTGCGAAATCGCGGGATGTTAAACATAGTGTGTGTTTGTTTGCGCTGGTTTGCGAAGCGAAAAATATCGCAGGTCGCTATAATTTCTGAAGTGTATACCGCATTACGAAAAAACTTGCATGTAGCGGTAAACTTTTCGATGAATCCTCTGAAGCAGCTGAAGAGGCGGAAGGAAAAGTTCACCACTGTTCTTAACTGTATCACATTCGGCAAAGCTCCGTCTCATACGAATACGGGCTGTTCCTCCAAGCAGAAGAGATCGTCTCGGTCATCAATGCAGTCACACGGAGAAGAGTCGTTGGGTTCGACGGCCTCCCCCCAGCGTTATTTATTGCTGCACCCGTAGTTTCTGTAGATTTGCCGCTTTCACTCGTACTGAAATCTTCGTAAGATTTTTCCTAGAGAGTGGAAGAAAGGATGATCGTGCGCTTTCCAAGAAGAGCACCCGTATTGAATGTGACAATTTGAGGGGTATCTGCGTACCCCCTACCGTTGTAAAGATAACATAATTGTTAAAATAATCCTGGAACACATCAAACAACATCTCAAAAGCTTGCTCGACAAAGAGCAGGCTAGGTTCCGCTCCGGATCCTCCTGCATTGACCACATCAACACCCTCCGGATCGTTTTGGAACAGTGCGCGGAGTTGAGATCTTCGCTTCACCTGAAAGCGTTGGGCGGATTCTGTTGACAGAGGCAGCGCATCACTACTCGGATTTTGAAATTGAAGTACGCGATCGATGGATCCAGATGGTTGGAGGATGGACATCCTGACAGCTAAGCCCCGAAATGGTCTATATAACTTCAACGACGAAAGGTTTAACCGATATTTTTCAAACTTCCCAATATCAAACGCCTTATACCTAAGAGTTTTTGAATTTTATGCAGTTAGTTATTACATTTCCACCTATTATTTCAGGCTATATGGACTCTTCAACCTACGAGAACCATTTTACGTCATTCGCGATCCAAATCTTCTCAAGCATCTTACTATCAAAGAATCTGAATACTTCCTCAACCACATGAACTTCATAGACTTTGATAGTGATGAGATCTCCAGCAACATGCTCATATTACTACGGGACGAAAAATGGAAGCAAATGCGGAATGCTTTGTCCCCTGCCTTCACCAGCAGCAAAATGCGCGTGATGTTCGACCTGATCTCGGAAGTTGGCCAACAAATGCCTGACTACTTTTGCGAGCAGTACGTGAAGAACGGACTAGTTGTCCAGGATGTCAAGGATCTTTTTTCGCGATTCACCAATGACGTGATTGCTACATGCGCCTTCGGAATCAAATGTAACTCCTTCCGGGATCCGGATAATGAATTCTTCCAAGTTGGTCAGTAACTCGTTAGATTCACAAAACCAATGCAAATGATAAAAGTCTTGTTCGTCCTTTTCTTCCGTAAGTTGGCTAAGGCCATGAAGCTTGAAATCGTCCCTAAGAAAGCGCGGAAGCTATTCTTTACATTGATAATTGAAAATATGAAAATCAGAGAAAAGGAACATATCTACCGACCAGACATGATTGATTTATTACTAAAGCTGAAGAAGAACGAATTACATCACGAAGGTGAAGATGGGAAAGCAGAAAGTGATACTCCAGCGAAAACCTCCTGGTCTGAGGGTGAGCTTATTGCTCAGTGCTACATATTCTTCCAGGCCGGGTTTGAGACAACTTCAGGAACTTTGAGGTTCGTCGCCTATCAACTAGCTACAAATCCCGATGCACAAGCAAAACTGCTCAAAGAAATTGATCAAACACATGAAAAACTGGCGGGCAAACCACTATCCTACGACAATCTGTCTTCACTCAAGTATCTAGAAATGGTTATCCTGGAAACCCTTCGTTTATGGCCTCCGCTGTTTGTGACGGAGCGGCAATGTGGTGAGGAATTCCATTATAAGGACGATGATGGACTCCAGTTCAAGGTCCCTAAAGGAGCGTTCATTTGGATTCCAATTCAACCTCTGCACATGGATGCCAAATATTTCCCTGAGCCTGAGAAATTCAAACCAGAACGATTTGAGGACAAAAACGAAATTAACAGCACAGGCGCTTATATGCCATTTGGAATTGGTCCGAGGAGCTGCATTGGTGGGTATCTAAGTTGTCAAACAAGAAAATTCAGAATTGTATGGCTTGACAAAAATATCTTCCTCCGTAATATTGGTGTCTTCTTCAATTATGTTGGTAACTACCTTAGATCTTCTAAACTATTCCTTTCTTCCCTTTCAGGAAACCGATTTGCCCTTATGGAAATGAAAATCGCGCTCTATTATTTGCTGTTGAAGTTCACTTTTGAAGTTTGTCCTGAAACCCAGATACCAGCAAAACTGAAGAACTCCATGGCTGGATGGGTTCTTCAAAAGGAAATTAAATTGTATTTAAAACCCAGATCGGAGAAACTGAAGGATGACAGTGGAAGTCAATGAATATTTCGGCTTAGAATCCCTTGGCGTAATTTTGTTTTTAAGAAATGCATGACTTTACAGAGATCTTTGTTTCATATATATTTGCATAATCCAACTTTTTAAAGATGTTTATGACATAAAGTGTACTGGAAGCAAGAAAATCGTATGCAGAAGATTCAACTCCCAGCGTATTGCTCGATTTTTTATGGTGGAGAAAGATCATTGCGCATCTTCGACCGTCGAGAGTAAGTGCAGGATAAAAATTCCTGATATTAGTGCCATGTATGCGATGCAGTGCAGTTGTATGCACTTATGTGCTTGCGGACATTTGGCATTGCACAGCTGTCTATGACTTGTCTCATGGAATGGAGAAACACACACAAGGAAACCAACTGAACGCCATCGACACACCGACACACATGAACCATGCAGGTCACTGGCCAGTTAGCCACGGCGTCTCTATGTCAAAGATACACAATGACATTCCGTCCTCCTTTCCCGCTGGATTTGCTCCGCCTGTACACTGTCTTCTTCACTGTGTGGGTGGGTGGAGTGGGTGACGATCTTCCATCCAAATTCTGTCAGGAGATCAAGTGTTTCAAAGATGGTATGAAGACGGACTTTGTCGTGATTGTACACTTCCTTTTCATTAAATGGCACAATCATTGTTGTCGAAATTAAAATTATGCGGAACTATTATCACATTTTTCATTGATAATTTTATACCGGGCCTCCGAGACAACTTCGGGCCTAAGGAACTCCCCACTTTCGCACGACCGTTTCGTCAGGGTTTTACAAAAATACACCTTTTCCGTCCCAGAACCTTAACTGGATATCACTTTCCTGACAAACAAGGTTTGGTTGAACTTTGGCGGCTTCCACGAATTCGAATGGCGAGGACTGCAGGATAGACTAATGAGGAAAATACCTCCCAGGGAGTCAATCTATCATTTCCTGAGGGGTTTATATGGGACTCTCCAGGAGCTAACCCCCTCGTTTACCAAGATCGTTAGTGCGTGGTGGTAGCCGCACCCTATATGGGGTAACCCTACAATTCCCACAGTGCAAGAGAGCTAAACTGGGGAGTCGTAGACTACCTCCCTCATAGGTTGCAGTATTGGAACGGAGCCGCGCCGATACCTGGTCACCTTACCGTGATACGGGGGTTATGACAAGGGGGACCTTCTAATTTTCATACCCATGGGAATCAAATGTGTCAAATTAACAACGCAAAAAGGCAAATTATAACAACAAACAAGCAGGACCCCATATCGCAGACAAACTGGCTTATGAGGCCGAAGCACACTTCTGTAATGCCAATAACCATATGGAAAGTCAGTCAGTGGAGCCAAGCTAAACATTGCGAAAACTGCAACCAACTAAGGTTCTTGACGAGTAGAAAAGGGCCAGCAAAAGTACGCGTAAGGTTTGTATATCAGATTTCAGGAAGGAAAAAGCCGTCAGTGCTATCTAAAGGAAAGCTGGGAAAGGGAAGTGGCCTTTAAGGAGGCTCAGGCTAGACATAAGCCTTCGACAACAAAAACGAGGAAGAGGAGAGCACCAGAGATCAGCTCATAAAAGGAGAACACTCCTAAGAAGCTTAAATACCAATCCAAGAACAAGGAAATCTCAGGTGAGTCAACGGCAAAGGTAGGTGGAAGAAGGTGTTAGTCATGTTAGTGCAGTGAAGGGCATTTCAGGACCAAATACTCATTGAAGATCTTACCGTCAGGTTGATATGCGAGGGAGGGAGTGTCAAGCTCGTGGTTACACTTTCGGTGGATTGCGCAAGGAAGGATACGGCGAATTGGCTCACGGCCACAGTTCCTAAAGTGTTAGGCTGGAAGAGAGCAGAACAGACATGTGCTAGAAATGATATACAATACATGATGACAGTCTACCTTTTCAAAGCCTCATCAGTGGAGACGGAACAGCTGGACTTCTTAATAGATCAAAAAGAGGAGCTTCACACAAAGCACAGCGCAAGGCAAACTCCTCTCTTTCGGGGTAGGCGACCAAACAATTAGAGGCCATAATTGCCGTATCAATGCAATCATGCGCAAAGCATGGGGAAACCAAAGAATGATACAAGGACCCATCGGACGAAAAGCCTGCCGAGATAGCTGAAGAAATTGCGGAGGTCATAGAGGCCAACAGAGCAGGATCAGGGAAGTGGACCTTCTGCCTATTGAGGAGAACGACCTTAATTTGTATCTCCTAAGGCTCAAGACGGATAGGGAGTCACAGAAAAGGGCCATGTCGAAAGAGGAGACGATACTCCGACATTGGAGCAGTAATTTCCAAGGACAACTTTGGAATAGTGCTGGCTGAAGAGTCCTGGTGTACCGTGGTTTGCAAAGCAAAATTATTCTGGTAATTAGGGGTGTCTTTTGTGAAAAGTCATGCTTAAATCCAAATTAAAATATATATGTCTCTTAGAGTTCGTGACCGGAGATCTCATAGCTGCCCAAGTTCCATTAAAGTCAGGGGGAGAATGCAATCTTGGTATTAGGCTACTTCTCTAGAGACGACAATTGGATTCTACTGCAATTAGTCGTTAGAAGGGTGAAGTATTGCGAGAAGAAGGCCCTCCATTTCTCCTCGGTTGTGTTATTAACGCACATAATGAGATCTAGGGAAGCAACGACACGAATCGATGAGGTGGGTGTTTGAATTCATCCTCAGTATTGGGATGTAATGTAAGAACCACGCCAACAATCGTGTTCATCATCTAACAAGGGATACCAGATGTAACTCCAGGGAATATTCTTATAAACGGGCCAGCCAAGAATTGAAGGGTGTCTGAAAAACCGCCACTCTAAAGTAAGACTAAGACAACTACCTCATCAAGGGGTGTACCGTGGTGGAATAGGAACCCAACCAGAATGCAACTGGCACTAACGACACATAGTAATCCGTACAGTGAAATAGATTCAGGAAATTAAGTGAAGGGACTGAACAGACCACAAAAGCATCCAGGCTAAAAAAAACTATAGCCAAAGATAGCCCAATATTATCTACCTGCCTGAAAAAGAAAGATAGAAAGAATGAGGAGATCAGCAGGCGTACTCTGCTTCTTAAAGCTCACTTCCCGGGAAGGCAAAAATATTTTTTTTGACACCTCAGTAACAGATGGGAGGAGGAAAAAGGAAAATCGGGAAATAGCGAAAGAGATATACTGGGAAGGTAAAGCAAGATGGGCAGTAGGAATTTTTAAACCACTGAAATCACCCGGACTTTATTAATCTTTCCAGCACTACTTCAGAGAGTCTAGAAATCATTTTAGGATCCCTCTTAAGGGTGGTAAGCGGTACGTAAAGGCTTGAAGGCGACCGAAAGTGTCAGGGCATGCCACCGTGATGTCGATGATCTCTTCCCTGACCACGTTGTAGAAAGTGGGTTCATTATCTAAATTGAGGATCTGCAATTCGGTAACTATCAGATACTCTAGTAGTCTCGATCCTCTCGCGTTGATGTTTAAGCCTTTAATTTTAGCATATAGGTTAGCTCTGATGAATATTCCACTGGGAACTTCTGTCCCCGTTGGCCTTTTATGGTCAATTTGATCCCAAGGTAGCTTGGAAGTCTTTTGAAACTACAATGCAGGAGCGGGGTCTATCACTTCCATTGATGTATGCCAATGGCCAAGTCAGCATGTCGAAAGTTTACCATAAGCCCCCAATTTCCCCACCAACAACCCATGGTTCTTATATGAGGTATATATGTACATGTCTTGCAGCTATTAATCTGACGACTGATAAGTGCAGCCGCCGCTTTACAATGCTGCAAATTTATTTGAGCCATATAGCGCCTCATCTACGGTTCTTAATATCCAATTCAGGAACGTCGATAGTGAGGAAAGTTCCCGCCCTATCGGTTCTTCTCCTGCTTTGCTACCTAATAGCATCCAGGTGGAGGTGTTGAAATTATTTTGGACTCCCAGTTCTTCCAAGGCCTCAGCATCGGTACGCTTCTCTTCTGGATGCCAGAGAAAGCACTTTTTAAACGATGGCAGCTCGGAAACCCCCATCAGGGTCAATCGCGCACCCTCCCTCACATCGTTGAAAGAGGAGCAGTGCTATCTAAGCCACTCGTTCGTGCTTTCGTTGGCAAAGTTTATACGTAACTTTTTACTTTATACATCTACCGACTCAAAGCGTATGATAATCCCTTGCGCGGTCCTTACAGCTAGGAGGAGTTTCCTCCTAAGCTGCTTGGACTGCTTTGTATCGTAACCGGATGGGTTGGTGCCGTCATACAAGACCCATCTATCGGCTTCGATACCCTTGGCTGCAAATGAAGACTAAGCTGTTACTGGCCGAGCTTTTTTTGCAGCCATTGGAGCGGAAGAGTCGGGATTGTCAAAAGATCGCTGCAGCTTTCGTGTGCCCTTAACCGCAGATGCTACAGACGATCCTTTCCCTTCAACATTGGCATAACTCGGTGGTTGTGTTTTGCCCGAAGGCGGTTTACCCGAAGGCATTTTGAACGGAGGGATTGTTTTACCCGAAGTCCGTTTGCCCGGAGGCTGTTTGCTGCCCGAAGACAGATGCTTACCCGTAGGTAAGACTTTAGCCTCAGCAAGTACCGCCAATTAGAGGCTGGGGTCTGAAGCGTTGACAGAAGGGGACTGCTTCGGCTTGTCCGTTAAAGACTGGGTTTCAATAGGGTTGGTTCCCATTTGATTAGGTTGAGAATCTGAGTTTAGGCTCAGGTTCTCCATCGAAGAGCTCAAGGTTGGATCGTCAAGATCAAAGTGATGTTGATATCTTTTGTTTTTTAAGTGTTTAGTTTCTTCATAGTTGGCTGCCATGGTCTTTGTTTTAACGGGAAACATAAGTCCATCTCGGCAAAGCCCCTTTTTGCTGATACAAGGCTAGTGGAAACTGGGGGTTACCTGGTACCCAGAGTTAGCATCTTAAACCTTATGATCATTCAGCCCTCGGCACGGGAGTCACAACTTGACTTGGGGTTTGGATTACCGCTTAGCTTCAGGTGCCACCTCTAGTTTCCCGGAGGATCCTCCTTATTGAGCTCCCTCATCACGACAAGGTAGGTAATCGTCATCCCATAAGTCTAACTGATCATTATTTTTCTATCCATATATCCATACGCCACATCAAACTTTATTTCGCTTATAAACTTCTTTTTGCATTAATCTATACCTATACTCAGAAGTCTATTCAATAAGCTTGAAAATATAACCAGATAAGCTCGCGAGAATTAATTATTAAATTCAGAATACACGGATCTAGGGCGAAACCTTTGTGGGTACCTTCTTTCTACTGTTTTCCAAAAATGATCTTTCGCTTCTTGAATAAGAGCTCTGGTGTGAAAGAAATAACTTTCCCGTAAATTCCATTATCGATTATTTTCTTTCTAGAGCTTGCAATTACTGCGGTCAAATTTCCTTTTTCTTCGTTGTCTACAGCCATTGTCCTGTTCACAGTGGGATAGGATCGTCTAGGTCAATTTCGTCATTTTTAAGGTTCTGTGTAAACACAAAAACACAAAACCTCATTAGATTCGAGTCGATGCCTGTCTGTCTGTCTATTTTTTGAGGAGGTGGACATCTTCAAAAGACACTGACCTGAACACGCCAGCGTGTGGGATTCTTACCCAATAAAGCCACCTCCGACTCCCTCCCTGCCCAGTGGAACCACAATGAGGTACTATATCACGGGGCGGAGTCAGTTTTCTTTAGCTTGGTCACCTTTCGTCTCTACGCGCCTTGCGTAACTGTGCTTTTATAGACTCCTCTGCCATTTGCAGTTTGCTCTGGATAGATGCGATCATGAAGTTAATTCCATCCCAGTCTTCCTAGTATGCTAGCATTCTTCGCACCAAATCTTCTGGTACGACCACCTCTCCTAGAGTCTCCTCTAGGTTCTTCTTTCTTCGACAAATCTTGGACAGTGGAAGAAAACGTGCTCTGGGTCCTCTGGGACTCTGTTGCAGTTCGGACAATCGGATGAGGTGTCTAGTTTAAACTTGAACAGGTATTGGCGATATCTCTATGCCCCATAAGAAACTGGGTAAGATTATAATTAATCTCACCGTACCGTCTTTCCAACCACTCCTTGATGGCTGGGATGAGCCTGTGTGTCCACCGACCCTATCCCGAGCGTTCCCAACGCTATCGCCATCTATTTAGAGATTTCTCCCTTTCGACTTTCTTCGTCTGCTATAAAGGAGACATAGATTTTGCATTTTATATGTTCGTCACCTCATTTGCCAAGATGTCAATGGGCATCATTCCCAAGATGACGAATACTGCATCATTTGAGACAGTCCTGAATGCCGAGCAAACCCTTAGGTCTGTTTTTCTTCTTCTTCAGTTTGTTAGCATTAAATGTGACCTGCAATGCCTTTCTCCAAACTGGAGCTGCATAGAGCAGGATCAAACTCACTACCCTAGCTATCAGCAACCTGGAGGCATGCCGTGGTCCTCCCACGTTTGGCATCATCCTTGCCAGGGTCACATTTGCAGTGGATCTTTTGTCGTAAGCATCCTGCATGTCAGAGTGAAATTATGCGGTGTTTCCAACGATTGATTAATTGAAATAATAAAACTTGTTGTTTCTTTTTCGTTGGTGTGGGTATTTATTCTTGCAAATACCGATATTTCGGGAACCACTTGTTCCCTTCATCAGTGCAAACAACTTGTTTGCACTGATGAAGGGAACAAGTGGTTCCCGAAATATCGGTATTTGCAAGAATAAATACCCACACCAACGAAAAAGAAACAACAAGTTTTATTATTTCAATCCTGCATGTGTTGCTTATAGCTGAGCTTCTATAGCCTCTCATCACTCCCAAGCATTTGATGACAGGCTTAGAAGTGATGATCTGATTCCCAATTTGAATACAGGCATTATTTTTGTTATGGCGCTTGGTGATGAGGACCCCTTTCCGTTTTTTCCTCTGCAAGTATCAGACTAGAACACTCTAGCCAACCCGTAACAGCACTGATCGCTTCGCATGAGTATAACTCAGCATCTTCGAGATCTTTTGCGACTACGACCAGCACTATATCGTCGACATAACCCACCACTGTGGCTTCTTCCGGAAGGTTAAGATTAAGTACATCGTTATATATGATTTTCCACAGTAGTGAGTCCAGTACGGTGCCCTGTGGGACACCCGCAGAGACAACGTACTCCCTGGAGTCCGTCATCCGTGTCATACCAAAGCCTCCGTTCTTGTAAATAGCTGCTGACAATAGCTGCAAGATAGGCGGGAATGCAAATTTTCGCCAGAGATTCCGGTATTAGGTTCCAATTGGCCAAATTTAATGCATTTCTCACCAGGATCACCATAACGCTTTGCTAGTACTGCCCTTTCCGTGGATTGCATCTTTGGCCAAGCCACTAACTATTTTGATGGCATCAATGGTTGATCTGGCTTTACGAAACCGATAGTTCCGATCTGAGAGGCCTCCCTAGTACTCAACAACCGGGAGTAATGTATTGCAGATTACTCACTCTAGCATTTTCCCCACAGTGCCCGAAAGAGAAATAGGTCTGCAGTAGGTTGTCTCACCTGGAGGTTTGCCAGCCTTAGGCAGTAGCACCAACTTCTGTCCTTTCCATGATGCTGGAAATATCCCCTCGGAATGCACGTCTCGAACAACTCAGCGAACATGTCCGGTCTGGATTTCGTGGCAAGCTTAAGGGCCTTATTCGGCACACTATCAGACCCGCAGCTTTGTTATCTTTTATTCTAGCGCAGATCTGCAACAGCTCGTCCCTGGTAACTGGCGGTATTGCCGTCACATTCAGAGATAGCTGAAAAGTGCCCTCCTCTTGGTGGGGGAATAAACCTTGGATAATTTTTAACTAGAGTGAAGAGCACGTGACTTGCGGATATGATCGGCCTCTAAAACGTCCCATCACGATTTTATAGGCGCTCCCCAACGGATTTACGTCCGCTTTCGAACAAAGTTCCCTAAAGCGTTCCCTCTTGCTCCGTTGTCTGTCTGTCTGTCTGCCACACTCGGCTGGACCGATTTTCACGAAAATTGGTAAGTGCGTGTGATCTGTTGTTCCCTTTACATGCAGCAAGCGGGGCCATTTTTTGTGTTAAGTTTGAGGGGGGGGGGGGGGGGCAGGGGCGACTATACATGTGAATAGAGGGTGCATCATCTTTTTTCACAAAAATGTGGACATGTGGGGTATCCAATGAAAGGGCTCAATTAGCACTTTTCGAAACTGGTTCCATATTTGATATCGGGTGAAACATAGGGGAGTGAGGGCTGAAAGTATGACTATAAAAAAGTGTAACAGGTCTCGTTCTCAGAACCTATCCAACCATCTCGTCAGCGCGAATTGTGTGAACATATCATCACAAACGCCTCTCTCACAATTTTTCACTATACAATCCCACATTGATTAGGAATATCTTCATTTCGAGCGTGCGTCATAGCGCGTTATGTCATTGATTCAACACAACACCTTTGTATCCGTTACTGAGAGGAGGCGGTGTTCATTGTTATTGCTAGCCGGGCAGCACTTAGATCCATAGAGGGCGACAGGATGGACGACACTGCGGTATATATTACACATCACAGTCAACTGACGGTCGGGCTCTTCTTTCTATTCTTACCAATGAAATTCTCTTTACTTCTAATGGAATTGCAAGATTTCAGATTTCAGATTTATTTATTGAGCAAAGAAAAGAAATACATGTGCTGTACAAAGGAATAATAACTTAAAAGCGCAAGCGTGACTAATTAAGTATGTAACGCTAACCTACGGAAATATCCGGCCTAGCCGGTTACATGTTATAAAGTGAGAAGGTGGTGCATATCAGTGCTCATTTGACATAGCATGTGCTTAAACCTAGTAATAATTTATAACTTACGACTAAACAAACTAAACAAACATAACACAAAATAGTACTCCGTACTGGGAAACGGGAGAAAGGGAGTTTTTAGGCACCGGTGGACAGGATTGATTAACGGAATTGGAGTAAAGCGCAGTCCTTTCTCAATGGTGTTAGCATTCTGAGAAAGGGCTGCCTTTTACTCGTTTTGGGCCTGTGCGAGGACAGTGACCCAAGAGGGGGGATTGACTGCCAGAACAATGGGCTTATGCGGTTAGCCTCTGTGAAAGTCCGGGGAGGAGTTTTGATAGAAGGAGGGGATGAAGGAGGGAGGGAAGGCGTGGTGGTTGAGAGGAGAGTTACTGTCCGAGAGGAGAGTCAGCCCTGACACGTAGTACCTCTGTTCGCGTAATAGTACATTGCGTTTAGCGAGATTTTTTATCAGCGGGTTGGGGTGGGACAGCCACTTTTTCAGTCTGACTCGCGACAGCTTGATCATGTGCGGAATTATGGGGCAAACCCCGGAAAGGTCGTACAGAAGAGAGTTTTGGTGGAATTTTAGGTTTGGCCTTCTGTATTTGGCCGTGCATTTCCTGAGTATCGTCCTTTCAAAGCGTTGGAGGGCTTCTGCTACGTTCAGAGACATGGTAGCCCATGCTGGGAAACCGTAGGTCAGGATTGGACGAATGAGAGTCTTGTATAAAAGGGTTTTGGTCGCAGGGTACAGAGCCCGGGATGAGAGGAGGTTTTTTAGGGCAGCTGAGGCCTTAGAGGCCTTGGCGATAGCAGATCTGACGTGGGGGTTGGATTTGAGTTTGTTATTGAGGGAGATTCCCAGGTATTTAATATTTGATTTCGGCTTGAGAGTGTGGCTAGCAATGCGTAACTGCAGGTTTTTGCTTTCTGGAACTGTGCGCCAGTGGCACTTCCCACTGGGGTTTCTGAAGCAAATAACCTCAGACTTAAGGGAATTAACGGTGAGGGCCCACCGGTTGAAATAAGCGATGACCCTATTGGTTAGGATATTGAGAGAGAGGGAGGCTATTGAGGACCTGAGACCACTCGCATATAGGATGGTGTCATCGGCGAAGAGGATCCCTCCTGACGCGGGAGGATCATTGTCGTTGGGGGAAGAGGGCGGGAGAAGGTCTGCCTGAGTTGCCGTTGTCGTGAGGGATAAGTTTACGAGAGGAAAGGGAATATCGTGGAGGAATATGTTAAAAAGTTTGGGGCCTAGAATAGATCCCTGAGGGACTCCTGAATTTACCGGGAAGTCGCTGGAGCGTAGTCCATCCAAACGCACGTGGCAAGTTCTGTTGGAGATGAAATCTGCGAGGATTCTGAATAAGGGGAGGGGGCAATTGGACTGGATTAGTTTGTAGAGCAATCCCTCTTTCCAAACAGAATCAAACGCCTTTTCGAGGTCTAAGGCGCAGGCTACGGTGCAATGCCTGTTTTCCAGTTGATTGAGGATATGGTCTTGCAGGTACATGATTGCCTGCTCGGTGGATCTGTGGTTTTCGAAGCCGAATTGGTTAAGTGGAATGATGGCGGAGTAGTGTCTATTGAGGTGACTTAGTAGCATACGTTCGAAGATTTTTCCGATATTGGAAAGAAGAGAGATGGGCCTCATATTTTTCAGATCGCCCGAGCACCCCTTTTTAGGGATAGGTATGAGGAGGGCGCATTTCCAAGCCACCGGGAAGTGGCCGTTGTTCAGGCAGTTGTTGAAGAGGATGGCGAGCCGATCACTGATGGTAGGCGCACACTTCCGCAGAACAAAGTTCGAGATGCCATCGGGGCCCGAAGATTTTTTATTGTTGCACAGGGAGATTGCAAGTTCAACTTCTTCTAGGGAGGTAAAGAAGGGGGCGAACGGGCCTGTTCTGACTACATCAGCCGGGCATCTGGGAGAAAAGGGGCAAAGGTAAGAACCTTCCAAGCTCAGCCTTTTATCGCTGACAGCATTGACGACCACCGAGTTCCAGATGGGGTCCGCTGGCGATTTTGCTCTGAATAAGTGGCTGAAATAGTCTACACAGGCGGATATTTTTTCCTCGGGGGAGTGACACTGGAGGTCACCTATTTTTATCGGGGTTTGGTGGAAGTTAGTATATTTTTTCTTTCTTCCGGTCAATCGATTAATTACTGAGAAAACTTGTGGGCCGGGTTTGAGGGATTTGAGGAGTTTCTTGTAGGACGCATTCAGTTCGGACCGAATAGCTCCGTTGATTTTGTTGGATAGGTCTTTGACGATCTCGGAGAGGAGACGATAGTCAGCGTTGCATCTGTTCCGTGACCGGTGAAATAAACGTTTCCTGCGCTGCAGTAGACTGTTTCTATCGCGGACTAGGAGGAGGGTTGAGGGGGAAAGGCACCCGTATTTGTAGTACCCAGGTTCTTTAACTGGGGCGTGTTTGTCGATTGTTGATTCGTAGGCAGAGTTCACTTTCCGGATGTATGTATCTAACTCAGCATTAGAGTGTATGCGCGATTTGTCCAGGGGAGGGCCCAGCACGCTGTCTAAGTCGCGTTGGAATTCGTCCCAGTTTGTCAGATTGAAAGATCTGCGTTTGTGCGAATGGTGGAGTGAAGGGAGACTTTGCTGTAGATGTAGAGAGAGGCTGAGGGCATGATGGTCCGAGTGTGCTGCTAGAGAGGAGCAGCTAGTGACACATGCTGAGAGATTGGACGAGATTATGAAGCCGTCTAGGAAAGAGGATCCACGAGGAAAGGATGATACTCCCGCGTTAATGATGTCCGCGCTAAGGAATGGACCTGATTGGAACCAATCAAAGAGCACTTTGCCGTTTTCGTTGTTGACTGAATTGCCCCAGGATACGTGCCTCGCGTTGAGGTTGCCGCCGAGTATGAAGGCGTCGAAACTGCTCGCGAATTCCCAGAGTTCGTCCAGAATGGGAATGAGGTGACGACCTGTACCGCCTGGGAAGTAGAGAGAGCCGATTAGGACTCGAAGGGTGCCACCACCCCTGACAGGAAGTTTGACTACTGCTAGCAGGCAGTTTGACGCCAGTGCAGCCGATGGGATACTATTTGCCCTTAGTCCCGCTTTGACTAATATGGCTGTGCTTCTGCCCGCGTCGTTGCGGAAGGTACTGTAGCCGGGGGCATGTAATTTTACGTTGGGGGCTTCCCTCAGTCTGGTTTCGTTTAGGAGAGCGAGATTAGGATTGGAATCCTCTAAGAGCTTGTGGAGAGCGAGACGTTTGTCGTTAGAAATGAGCGAATTAGTGTTGAGTGTGAGCACCTTCATTTTGGTTGTCTAGCAATTTGAAGAGGAATTGTAGGTATGCTTCGGGTTTGTCTTCAGCGGGGAGACGGAGATAGTTATGATAGAATTCGGAAATTGTGCTCCACAGCGAGGAGAAAGACATATTGAATAGAGACCTCGCTTCCATGAAGAAGCCCTTTGGAATGGAAGAATGTGTAGGTGATAAAGGGCTAAGGGTTTCGGGTCTTGCTTGCCCCCTGGTCACTGCGGCAAAAGACGGGGTCAGTGAAGGAGGGGCGGTCCAGTTGACGTGAGGCAGAGTGTTAGGCTGCGAGACACGAGCAGGGGAGGGTCTGTCAAGGTGGGGGAAGAACGAAGCAGATCGAGAGTGCGGGATGCTTTTTGCTCTTTCTTTGCGCTGGATAGATTCCAGTCTGCGGGGACACTTAGAGAAGTTGGCAGGGTGACCCAATTGTCCACAATATGCACATTTTAGTGGTACCGCCGACTTCTTTTCGGCGTTGTCTTCTACATTGGAGCGGGGGCAATCCCTGGAGGCGTGTGGGCCCGCGCACTTCACGCATCTGGGGTCGTATCCGCAGTTTGCAGATACGTGGCCAAATTGCTGGCAATTGAAGCATTGGATGACTTCCCCTTTTCGGGGCTTCCCCAGCTAATCCGTTGATGCAGGAGGCTGTTTTTTTGTGACTATATCGGCCTCTGCGTCAGAGTTAAAAGTCACACGGAAGAGGCTCAGATTAGTGTTGTTGGCTCGTGACCACGGGGTGGAAAGCCTGGTTACACGTACAGGTGTGATCTGCGTTAGCTCTTTGATTTCCGAAGCCACGTATTCGGGGGTGAACTCATGGGGGAAGATTCCTCTGAGGATGAGGGTTGGCTTCTTCTCCTCTTTCAGAGTGAAGGAATGTCCTTCCAATGTGATCTTAATTAAATGTATTAATTTCCTGTGTATAATAGGACAAGTGAGCCGGACTTTGAGCCTGTCTGCCGGTAAATTGGTGATTTCAAAAGTAGCATTTTTGTTTATGTTTTTGATTACGAGGCCCAGTGCCCTGGCAGTCAAACCGTACAGGAAAATCGGGGGGAGAAAGCTTATTTTATTCTTAACTACCAGTGCAATGGCCGAATTAGCGGATTTCGATGTTCCGGGTCGTGCGTGCGTCGCTTCGGGGCGATGCTCGTTGTCCGAGAGTAGAAGGAATCGGTTTTTATTCGCTGGGGCCTCGTTGTCCTCGTTGTCTGTTTGTTTACGTTTGGAAACAAACTTACCTGCAGCAAGTTTGAAACCCTCTTGGCATTCTTGTATGTAGTTAACGCAGTAGTCTTCTTCACCAGTCCGAGCGTCGGGCTGGACCCCAGGAGGGCAATGGAATTGCAAGAAAAATGTGCGAATCTTGAGCCGTCATTGTTGCCTTTCAATAATATTCAATTGTAAGAAATTGGATTGGAGACGTTCGTTGATGCATCGATCATAAAGAACACCAGTTGTGGAATGTCACTTCATTCAAATTATCCTTATGGTTCATAATTCAAGTATTTTAAGGCTCACAAATAGTTGAAATTTGAATCAATTACGTAATATACAGTCAATATATACATGTATATACCTTTTACTGCCGCCTACCTCCCCAGCTTCTTTTACTCATATTAAATGATGGTGATGGATGATGTATGCAGCGTGCATCTATAGTATAAAGTTGAAGTTTTCCTCAAAGCGAAGCTTCAAGGAAACTTTACCAAATACTCGAACCCATTTCATCTTACCTTACTAAAGACAAACTTATCAAGTACTTTCTGTGCAATGCTACTTGTCACCCTGTTCCGATTGTATACAAACAACAGCACGTGCGGCCTACTGTCATGCGATGTGTCATTGCGACAGGCGAATGAAAACATTCATGACTCGTTCGGCACCCCCGCATCCAGGATGACTTCGACCCGGGAAATTATAACTTTGCAATTTGGAAACTATGCGAACTACGTGGGAGCGCATTGGTGGAATATTCAGGTGAGGCTTGTGGCACAGTTTTGTGATTGGATCAAATTAAGCGACTATTTCGACTCGCAGGAGTCAGGATTCTCGTACGACCCAAATGGGGAGCCGTCTGAAATCGATCACGATGTCCTGTATCGGGAAGGCGTTGATTACAAGGTGAGAGGGCTGTGTTAAATTGAAATTATGGACTAATTCAAGGGATCTCCTTTGCAGGGTCAAGTGACCTACACTCCGCGCCTACTTCTGGTTGATCTGAAAGGAGCCCTTCAACATTTGCCTGAACTAGGGACCCTTTATGAGAGTGAACCCTCTACTAGTGCTGCGGCCTCGACTAGCGACCGATTGGAAAGTGTACAGAGCTCAATTCCATGGGACTCTGAAGGCGTCGAGGTAATCAAGAAGGAGCCGCAGGTGAAGCCGGAATTCCAAAAGGATTTAGACGACCCTCACGTGGATATAACAGGTACGTTTCGAATCTACAGCTATCTCCATAAGGCAAAAGATATCTGGACATTGATTTTAAAGGGATCCAGACGCAGTTTATTTATTCACCACGCACTGTAGACGCTACTTTAGTGAGTTGTTTAGTGGCAACGCTTTTCTCGAAGAAGTTTAAAGCATGGGTACGGAGACATTCTTAGGTCTGCCGTCGACGTTAAGCCTAAGGAAGTGTTCCCCTCTGTTTAATACTTCCTGTGGGTCCCCGATATGGTGGTTACAGAGGCTTCCGGGAAGCATCCAAGCGAACCTAGACGTTTTGGGGGCATTTGCCTTCGTCGAGAATAACAGAATGGCGGGGGTCCCGCAGCAACCGCAAAAGTCCAGGGCGGGAAAAGGCTTACCTGGTATCGAACAACAAGATCGCTAGAGAGTCTCAAATTCTCCCCATATACCAGCTTGACGGAGCTGGCAGCAAACTCCTCCCGATGGACTGTACGTTGGTCAAGTGGAACGAAAGGCAGGACTTGCGACCACGAAGGGCTATCATGTGCTATTATAGCGGCGTTCGTGGTCCTATGGCAACGTTTCAGCGTCCCATTGGATTGCGGTTGGTATGCAGTCGTTCGATGGCGATTGAAGCCTAGGAATTTGCTTTACTCCGAGATCAGCGTAGACTCGAATTACATTCTCCGGTCAGTAATGGGGCTCGGCGCACGATTGTGCGGAAATGTCGGCTAGAGGTATTGCCTCAAGCCACCGTGTGAACCTATCGATGATTATGAGGCAATACTTGAAGCCATGCGAATCTCGCAAGAGACCAATGAAGTCGATGTGGATCATGTAAAAACACTTGGTAGACTGAGGGAATGAGCCGGCTACTTTCTGTACGTGCTTGGTGGCTTTACACTTCTCGCATGCGATGGACAATCTGGCACCGGAGTTAACATCTTTACCTATTGAGGGCCAGGAATATTTTCTAGTGACCAGCCGATTTGTTGTCCGAATGCCTGGGTACGCAGGATAGTGTACTGCATGGAGTACTTCCTTGTTAAAATTTGTCCGGAATACATGGCCTTTTTCAGAGACCTCGCAGAGTATTGCGGAACCCCCCGAAATTTCTATTTGAAGTTGTCCCTGAGGCTCTGAAGTACTGCGTCATCCTTCTGTGTCTCGGCGATAGCCAAAAAATCTACTGTGGCAGAGATTTTAACTTATGAAATGCGTGACAAAGGATCTACAACTACATCGTCCTTGTGGGGTACGTCCTCGATGTCCGAAGTAAACTGGCTTATTAAATTCAGGTGCCGAAGTTGGAGACGGGACGCTTTGTCGAGTTTTTGTTTAAAAGCGAAGGTAAACGGCTTGTGATCCGTGAACACTGTGAACGGCCTGCCGTCTAGGGACTATAGGAAGTGCAGGGTGCCTCAGCATAACTTCCTTTTTTCAAAGCTCAATAAAAACTATTGTATGCATCGGAAAATATTTATTTATTTTTTATAATGTAGGTACATGTCTAAAGTTTTTATTTACATTGTTTTGAAGATCAAATCTGTTAGATGACGTCCCCCATTCTCCATACATTGCGTAAACCGATTTCTGGCGTTTGTCATGACTCTAGCATAGCAGGTGTTATGTTGGCAATTTCTTCTTGGATGTTGGTCTTCAAATCTTGTAGGCTTCTTGGACGATTCACATAAACACGGGATTTCAAAAAACCCCATAGAAAAAAATCACAAGGGGACAGATCGGGAGAGCGTGCCGGCCATTCCAAATCGCCTCTAATTGAGATAAGGCGCTCTGGAAAGTGTTCCCTCAAAACAGCCACTTCGATGCTCTTGAAGTGTGTGCTTTTGCACCGTCTTGTTGGAACCAAGCGTGCCCCAAATCCAAATTTTCTAGCCGTGGGAAAAAAAATTCTGTAGCATGTTTACATACCGGTCCGAATTCACTGTCACTGTAACCTAATTTTCCTCAAAAAACCAGGGACCAATAATTCCAGCTGAGGAAATTGCACACCACACTGTGACTTTGGGTGAATGCAAAGGCTTTCGATGCAATTCTCGACGGTTGGTGTCAGCCCAGTAGCGCATGTTTTGTTTGTTAACCGACCCACACAAATGAAAATGGGCTTCATCGCTAAAAAAAACAATAGCACCCTCGGGAACGACATCAAGAAGAAGCTCACACGCGTTCATCCGAGAATTGAAGTCACGTTCTGAAAGTTTCGGGATGAAAATGAAGATTATCACGAAGAATTCTTCTCACAGAACGATCGGATAGTCCAAGGGCAGATGCGTGTTTGCGCGCAGAACGCCGTGGCGATCGCAACATTGACGCTCTCACTGCTTCAATGTTCTAAGGTGATCTAACGGGCCGAGGGACTCCAGTTCTTCCTTTTGTCGCACTTGCAGTTTGTCTGAATGTAGTAACAACATGTAACAATTGATTTGCGGTCTGGGGCGGGAGCCAACGGGGCTAAATTAAAGCGATTCCGAAATGCATGCTGTGTTGCAATAACCGAACATCCGCTTGAAAAGTAAACCTCAACGGCAAAGGCACGCTTTCCTCACTATTCCAACGCATGATGGCGACTGAACCGTGTCGGGACAAAACTTTACAGTATCCCCTCTTGAACGAGACCACTAACGCTCCGCTATGACATAAACTAACTGAGTGGCGCGCATTTTAAAAAAGGAAGTTATGCTGCCGCACCCTGTATAATGGAAACATCTATTTAAGCAAAAGACGCTACACAGGATGAAATCGAATGATTTCCTAATCGAATAATATATTTGTTCCGTTGTGTGTTTGGATATGAGATGAAGGAGAGGCACAGCCACTGAGCATACAGATCGTAGTGGTCCAGTGTACTCGACTCCTTCATCTAACAGAATATCGCAGATTCATTTATGCATGGCTGCAATCGAAGTACGTCGGCACCAAAAATCGGGTGTCGTGGATTCCGCTTGATCATTACAGGATGGATACGTATCATCTTGTAGAATCCCTATTCTTGATAATTGTCCAGCTAGTGAATTATGTCCGGTCAGAATGCCCATAGTACTCCTGCAAGTCTTCCTGCTTTTCGACAGGATAAACTTTCCGGTATGTATGTTTGGTTCTGACAGGAAAAGTTTAGTTTGTTTAGCAGCATTAAGACATTGCCACATGACATTAGCCGTTCCCGGATTTTGAAAGCAGCATTAGCCAATGCTACTGCCACTGCTGGATCCTTTTGTTAAGGTTTAGCTAATAAAACATAATTAATTTTTATTTAATTTATTTGTAAATAATTAACAACATCACAAGTTAGTCTATCTCTCATAAAATTGACGCGATGATCGATGCTCAAATCTTTTTTTAAGCCTCCAAACTGACTGACCAAAGCCCGATCACTGCGTCGAGCTCGCGGCTCTCATCCTGACATCGACAAGTAATCGAGTTGCACAGGTGAGTTTCGTGGTGACTTGTGCTGCGCTACTTTGATGTGGAACCCGGGTGAATTTCCGCTAATTGACTCCACCCTGCAGCGCTTCCACACTGCCTCACCCCCAGCTGATACTGGGTTTCAGTGATCAAATGTCACGCGCCGGGCACCTTTCCCACCCGAGACCTCAGCCCCGGGGACAAAAGGCTTTAGCGTAGATACGGGGACATTCTTGGCCTTCCGCCAACGTCAAGCCTAAAGAAGTGCCCCCTCTGTTGGACCCTCATATGGTGGTTGCAGCGGCTTCCGGAAAGCATTCACGCGAACCAAGACGTCGAGGACTGACGGGATGGCGGGGGTGATTTTAATTTCGCCACGGAGTCCTGGAGCAAGTGTAAAAGTCTGGAAAGGGTTGACCTGGTATCGAACACAGGATCGCTAAGGAGTCTCAAATTCCCCCCGTATACTAGCTCGAGGGAGCTGGCCGCAAACTTCTCATGATGGGCTGTACGTAGGCCAAGTAGAACAAAAGACAGGACTAGCGACCACGAAGAGTCATCGTATGCCATTATAGTGGCCTTCAGTGACCTATACCAGAGTTCCAGCATCCCATTAGATTGCAGGTAGTACGTAGCCAACCAATGGCGTTTAAATCCTAGGGACTTGCCTAACTCCGAGAACAGGGTAGACTCCAACTTCGGCTGGAAGTATAAAGCGTAGAATCCATTCCCGGCGCACGATTGTGCGGAAATGTTGGTCAGAGGTATTGCCTCAGGTCACTCCGTGAACCTCTTGATGATTGTGAGGCAATACTTGAAGCTATGCGAATCTTACAAGGGGCCAATGATGTTGATGTGGATCGTGTGAGAACGTTTGGTAGACGTGTTTCATGACTTTAAATTTCTGGCATAGGATCGCTGTTCGAATAGCCGACCCCGCTTGTGAACGGGAAAAAGACTGAAGAAAAAGAAGAAGACGATCGCTGTCCGAATGCCTGGGTGTGCAAGATCGTGTACTGCATGGAATACTTCCTTGCTAAAATTGGACGGAATATATGGCCTAGGTCCCTTTTCAGAGGCCTCGCAGGGTATTTCGGAGGTTGAGCCGAAAAGTGGAAACTTCCAAAATTTGTATTTGGGGTTGTTCCTGAGCATCTGCGTCATCCTTCTGTGTCTTGGTGATTGCGGAAAAATTGACCGTGGCAAGGATTCTTACTTATGAAATGTGTGACAAAGCGTTTACAACTACATTGTTCTTGCGGACACGTGCTGCATGTCCCAAGTAAAATGGCTTATGAAGTGTAGGTGCCGAAGTTGGCGAGGGGATGCTTTCTCCAGCTTCTGTTTAAAAGGGAAGATAAGAGGCTTGTGATCCGTGAACACTGTGAACGGCCTGCCTTCCAGGGATTATCGGAAGTATTTGATTGCTATGTGCGCGGCTAATAGCTCACGATTGTACGTGCTTTAGTTCGGTTCAACTGTATTCAATTTCTTGGAAAAGAAGCTCAACGGTTGCCAGATTTCGTTCACCTTTTGGTGAAGAGCAGCACCTACTGCGATGCCTGAAGCATCGACAAGTACGGCTAACAGTGCATCTGGTTGAGAGAATGTCAGGAATATAGCGTCCGCTAACTGTCGTTTGGCTAGCTCAAATACCTGGACGGCCTCTGCAGACCAATCACGCGTGAGTCTTTGGAGTTGGGTCCAGACAAGTTGGCGTTGAGCATCGCTTGATGTTGTGCGGCTTTTGGCAAGAAACGACGATGGAATTTTCACATGTCCAAAGTCTTTGCAGATCCTTGACTGTTTTAGGTAGTGGAAAGTCTGCGGTGGCTTGAACCTTGTTTGGATCCGGGTGGATTCCCTTAGGACAATGGTGTGGAATAAAAACTAAAACTAAAAAACCTGCTTTTTAAGAAATTGGCATTTTTCAAAGTTAAGTACAAGACCGGCCTCAAGGATACGTTGAAAAATGCATTCGATAAGTTCCAAATGCTTAGATTCGGAGGCAGAGGCGACCAAAACATCATCCAAGTACACAAAATAAAAGTTAAGGATTTGCAGGACAGAGTGGATGAACCTCTGAAAAGTTTGTATCCGTATGAACTCGAAGAGACCGAAGGATATGCATATTGCCGTTTTCGGAATGTCTTCTTTAGCTACAGGGATTTGATGGTACGCCTTGGCTAAGTTCAAGGTCGTGAAAACACAGCAGCGAGATTGTGCGCAAAGTCGTGAATGAGTGCTATGGGGTAAAGGTCTGGAATGGTCTAAGCATTCAGAGGTTTGCAATCGCCACAAGAGAAGACCCTGCATCAAAAGTATGTCAAATTCTTTTTTAGGAATAACGAGCTTGTGGAGTGGTAATGTGTGGGCAGAAGATATTGGTGCCAGTAGTGCGGATGTGGTGCTGTACATCATGCTTAGCTGGATGCGAGTAACTACTTTCGGTAGTTATGATGCTGTATTCTTGAAGGAACACGCGAATACAAAGGTCGGCTACTTCTTTAAAAATGATGGAGAGATTGACAATAGACCAGGTGGTAAGTTTTCCTGAAGACCTGGGCGAGGTTACGGGGTCTATAATAGACCTATTCTGTAGATCCACTAGCAATCCATAGTGGCCTAGAAAGTCTACGCCTAATATGGGACTGCTGATGTTCGCTAAAACAAAACGCCTTGAAAAGTTCGTCGACATCCTAGACTTACGTCTGCATGTAGCCGTAAGTGTATATGGTAGAGGAGCTTCCCGCCGCTTGTTGTTGCGGAATCAATTTGTGATTCCGTGGTACCGGGAGAATTGAGACATCTGCGCCTGTGTCGACTAGGTAAAGGCGCTTGCTCAAAGGATCATAAATTATTAGGTGGCGTGGAGCTGCGTTCTGGATAATCGCCAGCGGAGCTCTCAACGAATTAAATTTTTTCATGACGTGAACGTGCACGGGCTGGTGCACTTCTTTAACTTGTGGGAAAGGATGCGGTGGTACTAGCAAATTGTAGGACTCGTTGAGGTCCTACCGGGCGACTACCCGGTCGCCCATTTCGGTTGGTGGTCCGGGAACGAGTCCGGGACTTTCCTCCCGAACGCAAAGCTTCCGTTGTGGGCGCTTGCTTAGAGACGGTAGTCGCGAGAGTTACCACCGTCTGCTGAACCTCGGTAGTTTGGCTTGTGGCATCCCGGGACACCGTGGGGCGCGCATGCACCTCGCAGATTTTGTCAGCGGTGTTCGCTGACACCTCCGAAGAACCGAAGTCTGCACAGGCCAAGATGGCCTGTATGCACTCCGGGAGTCGCTGCAACCACACGACTTGAAAAGCTCAACCCGACCTTATCCCCGCCCAACTGCTTCATCTCACGCAGCAGTTAACTCGGGGAGCGGTCGCACAAGGTGAACTCGTCAGTAAGTGATCCAGTTTTGCCGACTCATCGACAGTCGCTTGTTGAGGGTGCCTTTAATTTTGAGTAGGTATATTCCTCGAGCCCTCGACGAAGAGCCCAATCGATTCCTCGTCCAGGCGGAGAAGCGCGTGATTTGATCGGGTGGCATCAGTAGTGATATCCGCGTGCGCGAACTCCTCCAATTGGCAGAACCAGGACTCCACCACTGCGGCCACGGAGTTGCCGGAGGCGCCTGCAGCGTGTTGTCGCACCACATTGAGAATATAAGTTAAATTTACGGGCAGAAAATATGAAAATTTAACTGCAGCATGACCGAAGCGGACCTCATCCCCGAAGCAGAACTATTCAAGCCCCAATGTTAATAATAGGATGAGGAACCTGGAGAACCAGCGGAGCGCCATAGGTAACAGTCTGCCCAACTTTGTCTTTATCAAAAAACCTTGCGCCGACTGCTGCGGCCTGACATGTTTTACTTTTCACAATATCTTTAAATCTGTTAATTTTAACCAAATCAATTTAATAATAATATTTACATAAATAAATAAAAAAAAGTGTAGGTTGTTGCTGGAGTTGTGGAAATTTCTTCGAAGTGTACCTGTTTTTCTCCAACAGTTTCTGCTTTTGCCGTCACAGATTCCGTAAGTTTCGATGGTTGTACCAGGGCAGTTGGTTCTGCACTTCCAAATGCCGAAACCGATGAATTTGGTTCTCGTCAACAGGTTGGTGCTGCTGGCGTCAATATAAATGCTATTCTCAACGGTCTCAACCTCACAACTCAGTGGTGCTGTCGTACGAAGCCTTCAATGCAGTTTGACTATCGCCACAGATTCCAATGAGCCCGTTCTTCGACCGCTCATTAATCACTCAGGTTGCGGTTTTTCAGGCTAAAAGATATGAGATCTTAGCATCCTAAGATCTCATATCTTTTAGTCTGAATACTAGGAATTAGGATGCTAAGATCTCATATCTTTTAGCCTGAAAAACCGTCCTGCTACAGGACCTTGTTCTGTTTTTGGGCCATTGGGTTATATCAGTATATTTTATCACGTATTCTTCTTATTCGTCCCAGTTTTTTCTACGTTTGAAGATAACTTCTTGTATGTGGATCCGATAATCAGAAAGCATTGCGAAAACTTAATTAAGTTCTCCCAATAACAAAATTAATACTTTTTCGTTGGTGTGGATATTTATTCTTGCAAATACCGATATTTCGGGAACCACTTGTTCCCTTCATCAGTGCTAACAAGGAAACAAGGAAAGGAAAGGAACAAGGAAACTTGTTAGCACTGATGAAGGGAACAAGTGGTTCCCGAAATATCGGTATTTGCAAGAATAAATATCCACACCAACGAAAAAGAAACAACAAGTTTTTATTAGTTCAATTAATTAATCGTTGGAAACACCGCATAATTTCACTCAAAATTAATACATTTTATCAACATATAACAGACGTTTAGTAAGTCAAGTAAGTAAGTAAGTATAGACCTAGAATTTAGTTTCAGTCGGTGACGGTTGTCGCTATGAATGGAGAAACCGCGAAGGGCTTTGAGGTTGTGCTTCTCTGAACACGCTCAATGTCGTATTCCGCGGCAGCTAAATATATTGGAAAATCAAAACCATGGCGAAATACAGTACATTGTGGTCGTACCACGTGGTTAGAGTTACTCGCGGAATCAGTTTGTCCAGAACATCTTTAAACATACAATCAAGGCTGTCTATCAAAAGATTTTTTTCCCTTTACATCTATTTGCTCTCACTCTAAATGCTTCCAAGATGGTTGAAATTTATAAGAAAGCAGATGTCAATTCACTTCAATAATCGAGGGCTGGATTTTGCATTTGGTTCCTGAACACTTCAGTCATTTGTCTTATGCATTGTACGTTAGAATCACACCAGAATCTGGAATAATGGAAGTTGGGCAAATCCTCGATCAGTTAGAAAAACAATCTTGAAACAATCGGAAAGCTCGTGACCCCCGTATCGCGGAAGGAAGATGCACCACGAATTAAATTCCCATGTAATGTCTCTTCAGCTTCAGACTTCGATGTGGCGCAGATAAAGATTCTTCAAAAGATTAGCATCCCAGCGCACATCAAATACTTTATCACATCAAAATCTAGTATCCTTGACCAAAGGGCTAAAATGGCCCCATTGACTCCGAGCGTAGCAACATATATGTAAGAACAACCTAGCCTTGACGATGGGCGACTCTAGCAGTTCTTTAATTTCTCCACTAGACGTTTTTTCATAGGTGCGTGGACTGACTCATAACTGCAACAATTTCAGAGATATAGTAATGGTCAAAGGGTAGTATAGGTCCCTGGGTAAAACGTGGATTTGTACCCACGAAGGAGTATAAAACCTGGGAAACGCCTGCGGAACCAACACCAACAGCTTTACTATCAAATCCTATCTCCACCTCTACGTGGTGACCGCTGGGAGCTCTTTCTTAACGAAAAGCTGCAGACGGAGAAGGAAGAAGGCGAGTCATCCGCGCCTAAAAACGGGTCAAATTGTACCAACTGGTCCTCCAGGTTGGGGGTTGGGTAGGGCTGACAACCCTACACGGGAAACCGAGGTTACGAAGCCACAACAGGAGCCCTCGGACTGGACGGATAATACAACGCGAACCCAACAACGACAACGGATAAACGATTTGTGCATTTTCTTATGGAACGTGTGCTCCCTGAACAGAGATGGAGCTGCCAAGCAGCTAGCCGACGCCCTGTTCCAATATAGAGCTGATGTAACAGCGTTACAGGAGATGCGTTGGACAGGGATCGGTTTCCTGGAGAAGAGTCGCTATACCATACATTATAGAGGCCATCCAGTAAATCTTTTCTTTTCAAACAGATTTGCTGAAGTCCCGGAGAAGTTGTAGACTTCTTAAATGGTTAGGTTTTTCAAAGCGTCTCAAATTTCAGTATTTTGCCTTTTTGCGGGGCACCTAAATTGGGTAATAAAACTTAATTAAGCGATAATCGATGTTCAAATCTTTTTTTAACGTCTCCTAACTGACTGACTCCAGCTCGGCTACTACGCTGGCCTCGCGCCTTTCATCCTGACATGGACAAGTAATCGAGTTGCTCAGGTGGGTTTCAGTCGTGGTGAGTTGTGCTGCCTTACTTTGGTGTGGAGCTCTGGTTTCTACATAATCGAACGATTTTTGAAATGATCAAAGGACTGTTCAGTGCCTCTAATACAGTTTGATTATCGCCACAGATTGCAATGCGCCTGCCCTTCGACAGCTCGTTAATCACCTAGGTTGCTGTCCTTGGGATGTCGACGATTACAAGAGTGTGGACTTTATGGATGTAGATCTGTCCATAAATTCCACACTCTTGTAAACGTCGCCATGCAGAACGCACAGAAATTTGTACATTTTCAAATGGAACTAATTCTTCTTTTAAATCAGCTGCTGTTTTAGAACGATGATGATCTTCTCTAGACCGACCAATTTCTGCACCCAGGATTTTCCGTCCGCCAATACTTTTACAGCAATCTAACAAGTATCAAGTCATATCAGGGTACTGTAGTGTACCTTTACGGTCTTGAATGCTCTAACACACTTCAAGGTCCTGATCTCAATTTTCGGATAGGGTTAAGTGTGCATCCCTATAATGGGTCCATGAGCATGTCGAATGGGACGAGGAGCATTGGGATCGAGTTATCTTTTCCAATGTATATATTCAACCCTCACCGATCAAACGGATAACTTTATGTAAGATATTGATCCGGAGAACGTATGACAATTTCATGCCAATAATTAAAAGCCAACAACAAACTGAAGTAATGGTGTAGGGGTTGATATAGCAGGCGTGGTGTGAGCATCCTTACCTTTTTAGATTGTAACATAACTCTGAACAGTTATAAGCCGATTCTAGAAATAAGTTTTTTTCCTTCAATTGGTGATACCATATATCTATTTGGGACAAATTATGGGTTCGCTTTCCAACAAGTTAAGGCCCAAGCGCACACTGTGGCAATGGTAAGTAATATTGAAAATGATTACCACCAATTATATAATAGATTTAAGGAAGTAACTTACCCTTATCCAGTACATAAAGAATATAGAAAGGCAGGAAATTTTTCGTCTGAACGTTCTTGCAGAGCTAAGGACTCATATTTTGGATTGACCTCCGCAAGGTCCTGACAGTTGAAGCCTCTTTATCGGTTTTCCATTCATTTTCCTTTTCGCTTTTTTTCGGTAGATATTAAATAAAACCTCTAGCCTCCCGATTTCCACTTCGGAAAGTGTGTTCTTTTAACAAAATTTCAGCATTAGCAAGTAGATAATAAATAAAGTCGGGAAACCGGAAACTCTACGCTTCAGATAAAAAAAGTCTTTGTGTTTCCCAATGTGAGGAGCATAACGCAGTTCTCCATTGGCTAATGAAATTGCTTCACGCATTAACGTAACCTAGATGAACTGACAGTCCACAACTTTGTGATCGACCTATCAGTGAACGTCTCAAATCTAAAATTTTCGCAATGTCGTCCGTCTGCCGCTCTCTATACTTCTGAGTGTTGGCCGACTATAAAAAACAATGGAGGATATCCGCGATCGATATGGGGTTGCACCGATTGTAGAAAAACTGCGAGAGAGGCGTTTTCGATGGTTTGGTCTGGTAATTCACGCTAACGAGAATTCACTTACCAATATTGGTCTGTAACAAGGAAGTCAATTGTAAGTGACCAAAAGGCCGTCCGAAACAACGGTGGCTTGATAGGCTGGATGGGGATTTAATAGCCTCGCAAGTACATCCACATGAGGCATTTGATAAAATAAAATGGCGAAACCGATCACGACGAATTGACCCCGCTTGTGAATGGGACAAAGGCTGACGAAAAAGAAGATGTGAGGAGCGAAGAGTGCATGACAGCTCCGTGTTACATCGCTAAAAATTCCATTGCCCTCTATTTTTTAGAAAGCGATTTAAATAAATCATTTGAAAAGCCCTTTATTGATACTGGTCAACCTTATACGCTTCACGCTCTGAGTTTAATATTATTAGCAAATGTGAAAAATTTAACCTACAACAGATACCGAAAAGGGCTGGGGAGAAGTAGATTCTTCAGAAATGGAATTTTAATATTTCATTCGAATGTTATTTATTCTCCCTAATTATGACGTCAACATCTTATTTGCATGGCTTCGGAAGCAGTAAATTCGCGCGAAATTGCTAAGTTTGAATTACTATAACTTTGACGTTGGCCAGATTTCCATGAAATTTGGTATGTGTATGCGAAATGTGGTCCTCTATGCTGACGCGTAGTCTTATGATGAACTTAAGGGTAGTTTTCCAGTAAATTTTTAAAAGTTGGTAATATACTATTAGTAAGTTTATTTGAGCAAATATCGGAATGGGGCATATTTTGAGGCCTAGATTTCATCTAAGCGCACCATCCTGATTTTGTTGGGATTTTTGGGTTTGGTAGCTTCCGAAAATGAGTCTTGTCTCACTTTAAGTGCGTACATTTTGACTCCTTGCTCATGTATTTTGCAATTCACGTCAAAACGTCAATTTCGGCAAGCACTAATCGAGACCTTTCATTTGATATCCTACACGACTATATCTGATGAAAATTTTTTTTAAATCCCCCCTTTGCATGTATGGGGAGACCGCCTTTAACCTCCACCTAAATTTATGTCACTCGCTGTATGCGTGGGATAGTTCCCATCTGTCCACCAAATTTTGTTGGGATCAGTTTAACCGTTTTGGAGAAAAGTCCGTGTGACAGATAGTCAGACTCGATTAAACCTTAAAAAGGGACAAACAGTTCACAAATGGGAAATAATTTCCAGTGTGCACTATTGTATGTTTCTACATACCGTTCGAAGATATCGACTAACAGCTAACACACCTACGTAATCCGCAAAACTTTTGCGTGAATTGGCAAATTTTGCGGTTCACATAGTAGTGAGTCGATCGACATCGTTAGAAGTGCCACCTCCTTGGGGCAGCCTGTCATTGCTTCAGTTGCCAGGAACGGACCAGAAATCTCCGCGTTGGCGTTGCATAGATCCACTGAGATGAAGTATTATCGAACATCCCCGTTGGTACTGGCTTTTCAGAGTTACTTCCCCTACTTCCAGCCTAAAGATATCACACGCTATACATACAGTCAGGGTTTATTGACTTAAATCATTTGATTTAAATCATGATTTAAATCAATGATTTATATGGAGTGATTTTTTGTAAAAATCATGATTCAAATCAAAGTTCTTAGATTACTTAAAATCGTAATAATTGTATCAGTTACATAAAATAAAAATACTTGGTCAAATGGACAATTTTTATTAATTGATGGAAACTATATTATTAGAATTAGGAATAAATTAATAAAAAAAATCAACAAGAACTTTTTACTAAAATATTTAAAAAGGAACACCAATTTTGCCGCTTATTCACTATTCAGGTTGCTGCGAAGATTGGATTGAACTAGATCAATCGTTGAAAAAAAAAATCAATTATACTGAAGCGGAGGAAGTCACGGCTGTAAACAACTAGCACAAGATAGACGTTAGTTGACCATGCTCATCTATGTTATTTAACTGCGATTCAGACGACCACAGTTTCGTCCACCGCATAGGGAACTCGCCGGATGCTGCCTAACCCTGGATGAAACCGTAGTCATTTGTATTTCGTTTAACTTTGGATGTTAGTCCATGCAGTCCCCAAGTATTCCATGTACCAGTTGTAGAAGATCACTCTTCAATTGTTCCGGTCTGCCATCAAGTGGATAACAGATAACAATTCCAAACGAAACGACAAAAAAAATTGTTTTATAATTTTTATTATTTCCTCTGTTAACATTACTTGCTTACATAGATCGGTTTAAATTTGATTATTAAACGCAATAGGCAATAATTATCAAAGGCAGTAGCCCTAACTATCACAATTGGCTTGTAGATTATTAATGAATCTTAGACTGATCTCTTCATGATTATTACTTTTGCATTTATTATTTATTTATTTAGTTCAAAAAGCCCACGGACCCTCTTCCCGCCCAACCGGACTGAGGGGCGACCAACCTAAGGATGGGCTGAAGGCAACATCCAAAGGCCCGCATCACAGCGATGATGCGTTTTAACGCAAAGTGTGTGCGACCATGCGAAAATGTATTACTACATCCCGATTGTCGCAAACACTTTAGCCAATGACGCGGAGGTCCTACACTACAGAGACATGGATCTTATATTGAAGACAGTGCGGATCAAGACTGAAACCCATTAGGTCAGATTGTTACCGGACAGGACTCTTCGGACTATAGCACAGGTTGCAAGGATAACTGCTTTTTGCATCTCCATGTATAGTCCAGCCCTAAGATCGAGCGTTTTCAGCGCTTTATGTAAGTTCTGCGGGACTAATCCCGTCGCTGAAATTATTACTGGGACTACTTGGATCTTTTGTAGTCTCCAAGTCTGCTTCATATCGTCTGCCAAGGGGCCGTAGTTCCGGATCTTTTCGTGCTGTTTTTCAACAGTGTTCCGGTCCAACGGTACGGCTACATCGATTATAAAGCACGCTCGTTCTTCCTTCAGAAGCAGAACTAGATCGGGTCTGTTATGATTTACACTGTGGTCGGTGGCAATAGTGTGATCCCACAGTAGTTTGACCCGATCATTTTCCAAGATTCTCTGCGGAGTATACTTATAGTAAGGATGGTAGGTTGCCACTAAGTTATACTTCAACGCAAGGTTTTGATGGAGAATCTTGCAGACGGAGTTATGACGATTGGTGTACTCGGTACCGCTCAACATCCTGCACGCAGATGTTATGTGCTGGATGGTCTCCTCTTCACAGTTGCATAACCTACAACTGGAGTTGGTGATTGAGGAGTCGTGAAGAATGCACCGTTTATAATTTTTTGTTGGGAGCGAAGCATCCTGAATTGAAGTTAGGAATGCTTCGGTCTCATAGAAAAGTACACCATTTGTCAACCATTTGTTGGAGGCTTCGATGTCAATGCCTGACAACAACAAATTTTTTATATGACCTCCGTGAATGGGTTTCTCTTTCCACATGTCGATCTTCTGTTGGACTGAAGTAACATTCGACATGGGATCCCATTCTCTGCTTCTCAAGTTCAAAGGAGATAATTTATTATCTGCCATGACGGTAGCCTGATGTATTTGGCTAGAGGATTGTTTCTCATAGAAAAACTCACGAAGAGAATGCACTTGATTGTAGTGCAACGTTTTTAAATCAAGTACCCCCCTTCCTCCCTGATGACGTGGGATAGTGATCCTCAATTTTTGGGCAGCTCTATTGTGCATGTTGTTGTTTGCAAGAACTACCCTTACCCGTCTATTGACAGATTCTAAATCAGTATTACTCCACTGTATCACACCGAAAGTGTATAGAAGGACGGGAATGGCAAAGGTGTTGATTGCCATGATTTTATTTTTCCCGTACAGCTCAGTTTTAAGGACAAGATCCAGACGCCGCTCAAATTCCCCCAGCAACTTAGATTTAATTATTGCTACAGCAGGTGTTGTTGCTTACAATATGCCGAGGTATTTGTTGACGTCGTCCGAATCCATGCCCTCAATTCGGATGTTATTTTGGCTGTATCCTTCGTTGTCGGTGTGTTTTCCCCGAACAATTGTTTTTATGCGACATTTCTCCAAACCCAACTGCATGCCGATATCCCTGCTGAACTGGATGGTGATGTCCAGCAAGGAGCGAAGTTGGTTCTCGTCTTTGGCATACAATTTGATGTCGTCAATGTACATTAAATGGCTTAATGTACATTTCGACAATATGCCATGCTTGACTTGGAACCCGTATTTGCTTTCATGCAAAAGATGGGATAGCGGATTCAAAGCCAAACAAAACCACAGTGGGCTTAGAGAGTCGCCTTGGAAAATGCCACGCCTGATTGGTATCTCTCCTGATGTTTGCGAACATACCGATAGCTTCGTGCTCCAATTCTTCATTACTGTTCTCAGTAGAAGAACAACATTCGGGTTGATTTTATACAAGCGTAACACTTGTAGTAACCACGAATGTGATATGGAGTCAAAGGCTGATTTATAATCGATGTAGGCTGTCGAGATGTTTCGTTTTTGGTGGACAGCCTGCTTTACAGCTACCGTATCGATTATAAGCTGTTCTTTGCAGCCTCGGGAGCCTTTTGCGCATCCTTTTTGCTCCTCAGCTATCAATTTATGAACATCAAGATGTTTTGAGATGTTCGCGCACAGAACTGAAGTGAAGACCTTGTAGATGGTAGGAAGAC
Source organism: Hermetia illucens (assembly GCF_905115235.1). Lineage (NCBI taxonomy): Eukaryota > Metazoa > Arthropoda > Insecta > Diptera > Stratiomyidae > Hermetia > Hermetia illucens. Next base: position 13,142,433 of record NC_051853.1, on the reverse strand, counting down.
AAGTAATTGGTCGACATTTTGAAGGGCAAGAGACACCCTGTTCCTTGGGGATGAGGAAAGTTATCCCCTTGGTGAAAAATGGTGGAACTAAATCAGGATCGGCAATCATCTGATTAAATTGATTTGCCAATATCCTGTGAGTGCTCTTGAACCGCTTCAGCCAGAAGTTGTGAATCTTGTCAACTCCTGGCGCCTTCCAGTTACCTGCCTTGTCAAGGACTGCTTTAACGTCGACTTCAGTTACGTCAGGCATGGTCATTTCGGGGAGGGCCTCGCATGAACGCATAAGGTGTGGGAGCCACGCTGCTTCTAAATTGCAACGACTGGATTTGCTCCAAACACTTCTCCAGAAGTCTTCTGCCTGATCCAGATTGAGGTTACTTTCCCTACCTGAGTTGATGAGATTTTTGTAGAATCCTCGTTGGTTCTGGAAGAACAAGGTGTTGTCTGTCCTTCGCTGAAAGCTTTTCTGATACCTACGGATGCGATTGGAGCATACCGCAAGTTTCTGCTTCAGCACCTCGAGGATTTCTTCGATTGGCATATCATTGGACAGATGGTAGTTTCCAATGATGTTCGCAACGCATCTGTGCACACTTGGTGATGGATTTCCAAGGAGTGCTTGCGTCACACGACCAATCTCCTTTCTCAACTTTTCGACTCTTTTGTTGAGTCGAAACACCCAGAACGGCAAAGTCCTTCTGCGCTCCGGAAATCGGGTTATGAACGCGTCATGTAGTCGATGTCTCTACCCTGATGGATTCCGTTCCAAATCCGTGACACGGTAATAGGCGCGGACGATAAATTCGTTGAGTTGGTTCGTCCAAACCATACGACGCCTAGGTCTCCCGTCCCTGGTGGTTGACGGCATAACTGCCAAAACATCCAAGGGCGAAGAGCCGCTCTGATGTTGTTGAACGACCCTTAACCGTGTTGGGTACTGTCTTCGTGTCCCTGGGGTCCCATTTAAAGAATTTAAACCAAAGTCCCCAATTTTATTCCCACGAGTAATGGGGAACCAGTCAGCCCTGCAACAGAGCCCCAATGTTGCAATGCCCCATGGTTACCTCCAAAGGTAGGGAAGGTATTTGGAGGGGAGCCGCTGAAATACAGTGTAACGTCACTGCAATTCATCCGATAGGCGCGTCGATCCCTTCACCCCGGATTACGGATTTGTTAAGGAGGTTTACTCCCCCTGAACGGGAAGAATCGGTAAGGGAGGACGAACACAAAGGGAAACGTTCTGCTTGTCCGCGGCTACTTATTTACAAGATTAACTTGCGATATTCGTAGCTGACCCGGTGGGTCATGTCATTATCCGCAACCCATGACACGCGCCTGGTCGCATGCAGCTCTGCGTTTGCAACTCAGGTGAGGGTAAACCTGGTACGCCAGGTTATTATTATATTATATTTATATTATTATTTATATTTTTCGACAGCAAGAAGATTACTTTGTGTCCGGATAGCTGAGTGGTTAGAGCTCAATGCCGCCGTACGGAAGGTCGCGGTTCAAATCTCATTGGAAGGAGTGGGATTTGTATCGTGGTTTGACGTCGGATACCAGTCGGCTCAGCTGTGAATGAGTACCTGAGTCAAATCAGGGTAATTATCTCGGTTGAGCGCAATGCTGACCACATTGCCTCCTACAGTGTACTGTAGTGTACCGTTACGGTCTTAAATGAAGTGCTCTAGCACACTTCAAGGCCCTGGTCCAATATAGATTGTTGCGCCAACGATTATTATTATTATATCTGAGTTGTCACAATTTCGGCAGATGCCGGATTTTACCTAATACTAGCACTAAGTACTAAGCATTTAGGCTCGGACGATCCTACCTACTTAAAAACTAAAGGGGCGCTGGTGGTGGTGGCCGGTGGTAGGTTAAGGGAGAATCCATCGAGAACTCCCCGCAACATCGACCACGTATGTAGAATGGTTTACTTCTGCATGGTTTGATCTAGACTGTGCGAAAGTCCCAGGACAACAAGGGAAGCCGTGAACGGGAAAAAGGCTGAAGAAAAAGAAGAAGATCTGTAGCTGAGAGACGCCAAATTTCTTTGATTTCCCGTGCCAATGGCTCATAGTTCACCTTCTTCTCCACGTATTTCCGTTCAATGTTGCTATTATGGGGGATAGCAACATCAATTATATACGGGGAGCGACCCGTCTTGTCAATTACCAGTGTAAAGTTAAAGGATCGCCATGTAATATTAAAGGTTGGATGGCCGGATCGCCATGTAATGTTAAAGCTGGCAGGGTAGTAAAGCTGTTAATGGAGCCGTCTGAGTTATCCTCAGATGATTGCAAGGAGCTTAGCGAAAAAATTCAAACAATCAGAAGGAAACACAAGGAATAAAAATTCCTTACCTAGCGAAGCGGTGGGACCGCAGATAAGATGGCAATATGTTCATCCCTGAACACTTGCCGTGGTTGCTACTTTTGGAACTTATGATCTTTTACTTATGCCGCGAGGATACGGCATGCAGAAATATAAGAACATTTATTTCTTCTTTTCATTTTCTTTTATACAATTTCTTAAACCTAAAATAACTCTAAATCTACCAACAACAATATTTGACCTAATTGGTTCGAAAGTAATTCAACACCGAATTACTTCGAACACTGCACTTACTAATAATTCTCATGAGGCGCGTGCTCTCAAATCTCACATTTCATTCCGTGTGCATATGCATTACTCATATCCATATGCACACATTTTAATCGAGCTAGAAATGCATGCAAGAAATGCAATGCAAGTGATTTATTCACACTGGCGTTTTTTAGAATATATATTTCTAGGTCGTATCGAGTTCAAGTACCTTGGAATGATATCTTGTAAAGTTTTGTTTACTCGATTACGTAATTTATTGTTTTGATGATGACGCGGGTTGGAATGAATGTTTATGATTTGACAGCTTACAGTGCACGATAATATTATTGCGATAGCTTGTAGTACAGTACACTACACCAGTACGTCAGGCTTATTATGTAGAGTATGGCGATCAGTCAGAACTTGCCGGTCCAAATATATGCTGTAAGCAGAACTATCAAGTACCACTTGCGGTTCATATCGGTAAACCGGACATGTTCCCGTGATCAGCCCATGTTTGTATGCAAGGTTTAGATGGATAACCTTGCATACAGCATTTTGCCCGGTGATGTATTATACCGGTGCCGTAACAATACGGCCAGAAATGAGATGGTGCAACGCCTCTAACGCCGAACCACACATTCTGCTCGGGTGGCGAGCACGCCCTCCTGAATATCACACATGAACCTCTCTGTCTCAGCAAAGAGCTCCCCAGCACACAGCCATTGACAAATGCAAATTGACAAATGACTGCCAAAGACAATTCACGTGTTTACCGTGCATTGCCTTCGACTTTCATTCATCGATCCGCTCTTGATTCGACTTTAGCCCACTCAGAGGATTGAAAGATCGGTCCTTCAAGTTAAGTGGAGTCAGTCCACAGTTTGCCTTACAGACAGCCGCATACAAGGGACTCGGCTGCTATTTGCTGTAAAAATAAGCGCGAAGCGAGTCGACGTGGCGATGATGTTGTGGAGGTCACCAATGCTATGTCCGGCATGTGGCTCGTGATGACCTTTGCGGATGGCTTGAATTCGACACTTGTCTAATCTAAACTCCATCCGATTATCACGGCTGAACATGTCTACTATTCTAAGATGGTCAGTACCAGCATACAGCTTGATGTCATCTAAGTACGTCAAGTGTGTCAGTTCGCACTTACCACGTAGGCCATATTTAATTGCAAAATCATGCCCTCTAGCTTTATTCAGTAGCCATGAAAGGGGGCCATGCAAAACCAAAGGGGACTCAACGAATTCCCCTGGAAGATGCCCCCCCCCCCTTATACGGATGGGCTCTGAGGTATTAGCACCCTCAGAGGGTGGAAATTCCTCCGGCCGACTCATGATCTCATTTATGCTGTGTGCTAACCGACTGTGTATGCTAGTAAATTTCTTATACCAGAAATTCTGCACCCGATCCAGACCTGGGCCCCTCCAGTTCTTCTAGTTGTTTATGGCTCGTCGAACTTCGTCTTTGGTAACATCCGCAAAATTCATGCCAGGTGTATTCGGCGGTGATCCACTCAGCATGCTGGGAGAGTAACCCCCAAAGTCCACCTCAATACTCTTTCGCTTCCGTCATCGAAAACTATACTGTCTGGACGCTCTATTGGAATTTATTGAGAGATCTGAAAAAGCTCCGCTGGTTCCTCGCGTATGTTGCATTCTGAACACGTCTGGAATGACATTCACCCTACCGTCGTAACCGACTGCGTATGACAAAGTTTCTGCTTTAGTGTGTCCAGAATTTCAACTACGGGTATCTCACTGGGGATGGCATAGTTTCTGTAAATCCTCTGTACTTTAAGTTATAATCGTTTACTCTGCTTCCTGAGGCAGGTTCTGAGTTACAGTTTTAGTTATCTACGAAATGTCTAGCTGGCAGTACTTATGCGACCAGAATATGCAGCATATATTCCTGGTTTGAGACCGTTGACAATTTCTCCTATCTAGGGTCGAAAATCACAACCGATAACAGCTACGATAAGGAAATTTCTTGGCTGCGTTCGAGAGAATGATCCTCCCAAAAATTATTGGCTCCCTACAAGAAGATAGACGCCCATAAATTTCGTTTTTATAGAGGCTCTATAAGGACGAAATTTATGGGCTTTATAAGGTAAGGACGAAATTTATGGGCGAGTACACCAGTGCCTGTTGTAGATCAAATCGGTTCGACAAGTTGCGGTGTGTGGGTTACCTAATCCGTATGGGTGAAGATGATCCAGCCCGGAAAGTCTATAAGGCAATATTTATGGTTGAAAAAGAAGACTGCAGACCCTGCCTCAGGTGGAGGGATAGCGTAGGCTTGGACGCCGGACATCAATTAGGGATTTTGAATTGGGGGACCTTGGCGCAAAACCGGGATGTTTGGAGTTTTTTACCAAGGCAGGTCTAGACCGCTCCGCTGATGATGAGGCTCAAAACTAGATGCAACTAGGATAGTTTGAATTTGATTGTTATGACTAAGCTTATGATAAAGGATCGAGTAATATTGGATGTCTACGTTTTTTTTCGTTTTCCAGAGAAAGATTATGATTTCAGTACCAATGCGAAAACCTGGTCAGATTTTTTGTATGCACGCTATCACCCTCGAACTATTAACATAGTCAAAAATTACCAACATTCAGATTCAGTAAATTCCTTCGATACATTCAGCAATGGTAGTCGGATATGGCAGAACGAATATTACGAAGATGATTTCGGTGACAAAATTCGTCAATACATGGAGGAATGTAACAATTGCCAGGTAAAGTATATTAGGAGACAGACCGATGTATCTTTCTTGAAAATTCAAATAGAATTAAATTAAAATTACAGAATATTTGAACATTATTTTTGACAGGGCTTTCAAACCATATTCGATTGCGCGAACGGATTTGGGGGTCTTTCACTGAAGTGCCTAGAATACTTGAATGACGAATATTCCAAAGTTAATTTAGCCGTTCCAGTGTTTAATCCCAGAAGTGTATTATTTGAAAATTCAGGTAAAATATTTTTTTTTCTTTTTTAGAGCTTGTCGAAACTATTATTCGCTATTTGAATCGAATTTATGCCATTTTTCATAAATAATTAAATTAACAAAAATTCCAAATTATGGAGGTTTTGCACTGAAGATGGGAACAACTGGTTCCCGAAATACTGAATAGACAAAGATGTTTTCAGTCAAAAGAGACTTCTGTTCGTGATTAACACTTAAATATATTGGATTGGGGAAAAAGTAATGTCGTATTTGTGATAGAATTTTAACGCTTTATTTAATATACTTAGAATTATCCGATTTAAGCCAAATATGCGCCGTTTTGTTCGCAAACTTGTTGCCATTTAGAAGGCAACTTCATTATCCCCCGCTTATAAACCCCCCCTCCTTAATTGCAAAAAACTCAGACAGCCGCTCTTCGCAAGCCTCTTTTGAGAAGAGATGGTAATCACTTGGTGCTAGGCCCGGACTATACGGTGGGTGCGATAGGACATCCCATCCGTGCTCCTGTAGTTTCTGGCGGGTCATCAAAGATGTGTGAGGCCGAGCGTTGTCCTGGTGGAACACAACACCATTCCTATTGACCAATTCTGGCCGCTTCTGGTCAATCGTCTGCTTCAAACGGTCGAGTTGCTCACAGTAGAGAACCGAATTGAGGGTCTGGCCATAGTTGAGCAGCTCATAGTGGAAGATTTCCTTCCAATCCCACCAAACGCACAGTAAAACCTTCCTGACGGTTAATCCGGGCTTGGGGATGGTTTGGGCCGGCTCGTCGCGCTTCGACCACGATCGTTTTCGCTTGGGATTTTCGTACGTGATCCACTTTTCATCACCAGTCACAATCCGCTTAAAAAATGGGTCGAATTCGTTCCGTTTCAGCAGTGCATCCCAGTCGTTGATTCGGTCCAAGAGATTTTTTTCCGTCAACTCGTGTGGCACCCAAAAATCCAGTTTTTTTGGAATCTAATCTTCTTCAAATGGTTTCAAACAGTTTTATTGTCCTTACTCAGTTCCTGGTCAATCGAGCGGTCTACTTGGATGATTTCGACGATTTTATCGGTTTCTACGAAGATTGGCCTACCAGTAAGGGGTGTATCTTCGACATCCACTACACCAGAACGAAATCGATCGAACCAACGCTGTGCTGTGCGAATCGTTTCAGTATCGGACCTATAAACTTCACAAATTTTTTTGACCGCCTTCGTTGCATTTTTACCTCTCAGGTGTGTGTATGTGTGTGTATGGTGGGAGAGAAGCTACAGCTTCTGAGCACTCAGGCCGTGTCGGCCCATTGTACTCGCCTCCCCCGTCTAACGGAATATTCCGGATTCGTTAACGTATCGCAGGATTTCCGTTAGTGGATGTGATGCTACCCGTCGCAATTGGAGGACATCGGCACCAAAGATCTGATGCCTGATGCGTCCATAGGCGGGGCACTCACATAGAAAATGCTCCGTGGATTCCGCTTCCTTATTACAGGAGGGACACGTATCATCTTCGGTAATTCCTATTCTGAACATATCCCAGCTAGTGAATTACGGCCTGTCAGAATGCCCACAATACACCTGCAAGTCCTCCTGCTTTTCGACAGGATAAACTTTGCGGTACGTATGTTCAGTTCTGGCAGGAAAAGTTTGGTGTGTCGAGCAGCATTTAAGCTCTGCCACCTGTCGTTATGGGAAACTTGTTCCCAGTTTTTGAAAACAGATTTAGCCAATACTACTCATACCGCAATTGCTGGCTCCGGTCCCGGCATAGGGGAGATTGACCCCTCTTTCGCTAAAGCGTCCGAGATTTCATTTCCCTCTATGCCACAGTGACCAGGTACCCAGAGTAGTTCCACCGTATTGAATCTAGACATAGAGTTCAAACGGTTTCTGCATTCCTGAACGATTTTCGAGGTGATCAAAGGACTGCTCAATGCCCTCAGTGCAGCTTGACTGTCACTGCAGATTGCGATGCGCCTGCCCTTCAACCACTCGTCAATCACCCAGTTTGCCACCCTTAGGATCGCATAAACTTCGGCTTGAAAAACCGTTGCATATTGTCCCAAAGGAAAAGCCCACTTCTCGTTTTTACTCGAGAGGTAGACTCCGGCTCCAGAACCCTCTTCTGTTTTTGAGCCATCGGTGTAGAAGACTTCCGTATATCCCACCACGCATTCCTCTGGGTCTTCTCAGTCCTCTCTACGCTTCAGGGTAACTACATATCTTCTACCAAACAGATGTATGGGGACACGAGAATCGGAAGGCATTGTAAGAAGTGGATTCAGTCCTCCTAGTAACTCTTCCAATGCTCTGTGCCCCCCACATCCGTTGTTTTCCCATAGATCTAATCGAATTAGCCTATGAGCTGCTCTCATTGCAGTGCTTTGAATAAATATATCCAGGGGCTGCAAATTGAGAAGTACATTCAGAGCTGCGCCGGATGTCGTGCTCATGGCACCAGTGATACCCAGACAAACAGTTCTTTGCAGTGCAGTTAGTTTACGGTGAAAATCTTTTTGTCTCACCTTAACCCACCACACTACGGATGCATATACGAACATCGGCCTAAACATTACCACATGAGGCCTGAGTCCCCATGTCGAGGCAAAGGTCCGCCTGCACAGCCCATAAGCTGTGAAAGCTCGTTTCATCTTTACCTCTACATGTTTGTTCCGAAGAAGTCTTTTATCTAGAGTGACCCCCAGATATTTCACTCCTTCGGAGAGTTGAAGGGTAGTACCCCTCATCTCAGGGAGACAAAGTCCATCCAGTTTTCTCCTTTTTGTGAATAAAACCATTGCGGTTTTATTTGGATTAACTGACAAACCATGTCTAAGGCACCAGCTGTCTATCAAATCAACGGCACGCTGTATATTCCTACACACCGTTCCAAGATCCCGCTCAACAGCAAGTACAGCCACGTCATCAGCATAAGCTTGAGCGTGTATTGGTAAATTTTGCAGTTCGCATAGCAGTAAGTCGATCAGCATACTCCACAGAAGCGGCGAAAGCACACCTCCTTGGGGGCAGCCCTTCGTTGCTTCCGTAGTCAGGTAGCGATCGACCCCTACCTCAGCGCACAGCAATCTTTGCGTTAGCATAGCATAGATCCACTTAATTAAAGCATCATCAACACCATGCGCTCTGGCGGCATCACAAAGTTTTTGAAAAGGCGCACAGTCAAAAGCCCCTTCAATGTCCACGAACACCCCCATCGCGTACTCACCATTCAAAGTTGCATCCTCTATCTTTGTGACCAAAGAATGAAGAGCAGACTCACAGGACTTTCCACGTTGGTAAGCATGTTGGTTTTCACTAAGTGGGTGTGACTTAAGTGCGTTTCCACGAATGTGACGCTCCACCAGTCTCTCCAAACCTTTCAGCAAGAATGAAGTCAAGCTGATCTGTCTGAAGTTCTTTGGATTAGAATAGTCATCTCTCCCAGGTTTCGGTATGAAAGCTACCTTAACCTGTTGCCAAGAAGAAGGCACGTAGCCCAGAGCAAGACATCCTCGAAAAATATTTCTTAGAGGTCGCTCTAAATGCTCCATACCCTCCTTTAGCATTGCCGGATAGACGCCATCCATGCCAGGTGCTTTGAAATGTTCAAAGGACAGTATGGCAGCTCTCACCTTTTCATGGGTAACAACCGCTTTCGCAATGTTCCAGTTCCCCTTGCAACGCTTGCGTGTTGCAGGGGTTGCAAGAACCGTCAACTCTCCCCCTTCCACTTCTCTCACCCATTCTCCCGGGTGGTGTACTACCAGGAGGGTCTGTACTGAATCCAGTCTGGAGCTCGTGAAAGTACCGTCGGGTTTTCTAAGAGAATCCAACTTGGCCGACTCATCCCTTTTGAGGACTCTGCACAGCCTTGAAGTCTCCCTTTCGTCTTCCAGTTCCTCACAGTACGCTCTAAAGGAGTCTCGTTTCGAGCACCTCACGAGCCTCTTATATTCACGTTGTGAGTTGCTGAAATTTAACCAGTCTTCGTCCTTGTTGCTTTTGCAAGCACGATTTAGCAGTCGCCTGGTTGATTTCCTGAGTTTTTGCAATTCTCGGTTCCACCAAGGAACCGTTTTACCGCTTTGGCCTCGGGAAATAGGACAGCACAGAAATAGGAATAGCACTCTAAAAGTATGCCGTTCAGAGTTTCAATTCATCTTCCAGCACCAAAGGAGTCCTTAGTCGCCTAGGGAACTGTACTTTATTGCCAAGAAGTTCATTGAACTTTGCCCAATCCGTTTTCCTAGGGTTCCGTCCTTGTACTGCAGACTGTTCGCCCGCAATAGTCAGATTGAATTCTAGATATCGGTGATCTGACAGTGAGACCTCGTCTAGCACTCGCCAGTGTGTAATCAACTCTAACAATTTTGGGGTACAGATTGTTAGGTCAATTACTTCGCTTCTTCTCGGTCCCACGAACGTAGGGGCGCACCCTACGTTTGCAGTCATAAGACCAGTTGAAGTGATGAAATCAAATAGCTTCTCTCCTCTTGGATTGCATTTGCTGCTGCCCCAACAAATATGTTGAGCATTCGCATCGCGACCTATTAAGAGTTCGAGACCACTTGATTCTGCATACGCCACCGACCTCTCAGGTAGTAAAAACGTAAAATATGACGAATTTCTTGCTTGGTGGACTCCATCTTTGATGCGCTATAACTTGAGACTGAAACATACGATCATAAAACTGTCAAAGAGACACCCGTAGCCCAAATTGTCGTCTTCAAATCGCCGTATAGTATGACCCGATACGATAAGTACAACTCAAGATATGATTAAGTGTTGCCATCCATTGACAAAATACAACATTACTTTTTCCCCAAACTAATATTTCTGGTTTGTATAAAGTAAACCTTTAACCTTTCACCGCCAAACAAAAATATAATACGCTTTTAAGTGAAAATCCTTTTTTGATCAATATCTGTTTTTCCTCCTCTTCGTATATTTCCAGATGAACCTCTAGCTAACTCTATCTGTGTGGTGAATACCGCCCTAGTTTACAGTCATCTGGTGGAGCAAAGTTCTCTAATCGTTCCATTATCGACGGCAGATCGTGCATGGCGGCAGATTGGAGCTCCACGTCACTTCCCATTGTTAAACTACAAATCAGACAACTTATACCAAACATCAGCAATCTTAGCATCCTTTTTAGATACCATTTCCTTAAGGTATCGCCTCAAAAACCCAGTATCGTCCTGTTATCTCTCCAACTTTTGTTCGGATTTGAATAACTACGGTCGTAAATTGACTGCAGCTGCCTTAGGCTTACCATTTTCCATGCGTAGCGACGAAGACTTGATTGATTGCCTGGACAAATTGGAAGGTAGCATGTTCACTCAGATCTCACCCAACTCAAAAATCGGGACTGATTACATCGTACAATCGGCCTGTATCCGTGGGATACCAAAAAATCGCCTGAAACGACCGTCGAAACAAGCCCAACGCCAAATGAAGATGGCAGCCTATAAATGCGAATCTGTATCTGAAATGCTTCAGTTGTATTTCCAGTGCTCAAATCATGCTAGCCTGGCACATGTGTCGGCCGTAGAGGCTCCTCATCCTGTTAAAATCCCATATCCAATGGAAATGTTCGATCCGCGCTTGAACTTTGAAGGATTCCTGGAGGATATCAATCGTATAGAAGATCAGAAACTAATATCCGTTCCTGTGGTCGCTACAGTTCAATGTTCCGGAGATTTATCAGATACTTTGGAGTCGTTACACCGCGAAGCGAGCCGAATAAAACTTTCGAAAATCCATCGATTCAAGGAAACTGGTCTGGAGTCGGACGAGTACGTGGAAGTACTGGAGCATCTCCTCAATTTTAAGGATAACTACGACGACAATTTTGATTTGTAGATACGAAATCTGGCATAAACGCTGTTTTTAGAGAAACGCACCTTTGCTTTTGATATTGGAATTTCGCGACTCCTCCCACAAATTCCCGTGTATTTTCCAATTCTTTACTCATTTTCCCCCAACAGGTTTTCCCCATTAGTCGATGGGTGGTTTCAGGGCGCATGCTGGCGTTGTAATGAAAAAGTTGATTCGTGATTCAGGACCAAGTCAGTGTGCACGAGCACGTGGTAGACACAGCTTGACGTGGGACGCATATCCTTTTTAACGACATAATGAAATTGCGATATAAAGAGCGTGTTATAGGCGTAAGGAAATGTCCATGACTATAAACAATTCGAAATACAATTCAAATTACTCTTTTAAGGGAGGATTAAATTTATTTCCTACCTTGACACAATAAACGGGCTATATTGCGGAGTTATTGAGGCTTTCAATGAGATGCAATATAACCCTTTATTTTTTACGGATGGGACAAAGTCTGGGTTAGTAGTCTCTCGGCATTCGATTGGGATCTTGGTTATAGCTGGTTATTTGAGTATTACACTTGGGGGGAAGCAGAAAATAGCTCAATGTGACCTTTAAATAATCCAGGATATTGTTGCTAGCTGTGGGGCCAACTTTAGATGCGGCATAATGCGATAGATAGATTTACATAGCGAGCATTTTCCCTAGTCACCTTGAAATACTTGTACAAAAACGAGCTTCTCACTAAACTTCCTGATACTATCAATCTGTCTAAATGAAAAAGACGGAAGTATTCCCAATTACTTTTCATCCTTATTGTGCCTGTTACCATCTCTGTTTTTTTCGACATTCTCATTTCCATTGCTAGATTTCCCATCAATAAATGAAGGCCAAATGTGCACGGACAGACAGGGCCAAGCTATTGGATGCAAACAATTCTTGCTATATCCGAACCAAGTCGATACATACCTGCCAGTTGATGGCCCCGGCTAGGTACCAGTCAGCCCAGTATGGCACGGGTTTATGATTTAGCAAACACTTGTAACATAGCAGAGGGATATCTTGTGGGAACGCCTTTCACGTTAATATTGCAGCTGCCTCCGAACTCCGCCATGCTATTAACATAGTATGCTGGTCCCAAGCCCAGGTAAAGGAGGAGGGTTTTAGGTACTATCCTCAGTAAAACAAAAATAAAATGCTGAGATCAGGGAAAGAGATAAATAGAGTATAGTTGGTGACAGGCCGACCAAGAAAATGCATACAAATATGATGATCGGATTGAATCACAAGCCTCGGAGAAATGCTAGGGCGTCCACCTCAGTCGACGCTGCAGGACAGGCGTCGGTCCTTTCGAGAAATGGGCAAGGGTTCTTGATGCATGCACGGCGTCAGGACGCAAGCAAGCAGCTAACTGGAAAGACAGAGGAACTCGCAAGAGCCCTTCGGAAAAGGCGCATTGATATCTACGCTCTGCAAGAAACCCGATGATCTGGTGCCAAAAGCTGCGACATTGAACGCGAATGCGGTAAAAATGGCTATAAACTTCTCTATTTTGGTAACCCACATACTCAATATGGTGTTGGCATTGCCATATCAGAGGGTTTCCGTGATGCCATTAAAGAAGTCGAACGATTTGATGATCGGCTGATAAAGCTCACCATTATATCATCTGATCGCACTATTCACTTCTTCACCGCGTATGCACCACAGACAGGTCGACCTGATGCCAAGAAAGATGCCTTCTGGCAACTTCTTGATGAAAAGATTTGTCACGTGCCTGCTGATGAATATATTATTATTGCAGGCGACCTTAATGGTCATGTGGGTGAAAAGACGGTAATAGGTGCCATGGGGGAAAAGGGTTTGGGGCGTGCAATGAGGGTGGCGAGCGTATAATCGATTTTGCGGACACCAACGACCTTGTACTTATGAATGGTTCATCCAACGATTCTCTCATCTTCCTACATTTTATAGTGGGAACAGTAAAACGCAAATCGATTATATTCTCATAAGACGCCGACATTTTACCACTGATTGCAAAGTCGTTCCCTATGAGACCATCGCGCCTCAACATCGACCGTTGATTGCCGTCCTGTGAATTAAGCCACCGATAAAACAGCGTGAGAACCGCACTGGTTCGCGGCGCATCAAATGGTAGCGATTTGATGAGAACAAAGAAGAAACGATCTCACTCGTACGATTGCCGACCATTATGAATGTGCAAGAACCGTGGAACCAAATGAAAGACACGATCCACAAAGCGGCCTAAGCAACCCTCGGGGCCACCAAGCCGAGATACTTAGCTTTAGAACGATGATGTTGAAATGAAGGTCCGTGAAAAGAAACGCCTCGCGGTCGCTGTCACCCGAGCGAACCATTACAAAATTCTTTACGATAAACTGGGCACTCAGGATGACGAGAGAGATCTGTATCGACTTGTTAAAAACCGTAACAAACGTACACAGGATATCGAACATTTCTTTTGCGTTAATGGCAAGAATGGTAATTTGCTTACCAACAGTCGAGCCGCAACGGACAGGTGGCGAGAATACTTTCAGCAGATTTCAACTGAAGAATTTGCTCATCCTCCACTTCCACAATCGTTGCCGATATTTGGAGCAGTTCCACCTGTCAGTGCAACTGAAGTCGAGGAGGCAATAAAAGGAATGAAATCGGGGAAAGCCACAGGACCTGACGACATCGCATCTGAGCTCTGGAAAGCGAAGAGCTGGGACCCTACACTGTGTCTCAGTGAATTCTTTAATCGGGTTATTCAGGAAGGAAGAACACCATCTGACTGGCAAGAAAGTACCACTGTTCCAATATGGAAAAAGAAAGGTAGCCCAGTAGAATGTTCAAATTACCGTCCGATCCGATTGCTTTCCCATACCATGAAGATTTTTGAACGTATTCTTGACAACCGTATTCGCGAAATCGTTGAAATAACCGTGAATCAAGCCGGATTTTTCAAAAACTGCGGAACTACTGACGCAATACACGCTGCGCGGTTACTCATGGAGAAACACCGTGAGAAGCATCGCCCTCTTTACATTGCCTTTCTGGATCTAGAGAAAGCGTTTGACCGTGTACCACACGAACTCATCTGGTATGTTTCACGACAACACTTCGTGCCAGAAGAACTCGTGCGCTGGGTTCAATTGCTCTACCACGATCCGAAAAGTAAAGTTCGAAGTATGGCGGGTGTATCAAAACCGTTTCGTGTCTCTGTTGGTGTTCATCAAGGAAGTGCCCTCTCACCACTCCTCTTTGTTCTTGTTATGGACACCGTCACACGGGATATCCAACGTCCAGCGCCCTACACACTGCT